>NW_027271680.1:1272500-1680000 GCF_040938485.1 Diadema antillarum
TAAACGAAAAGTCTACTGTGGCGTATGATCGTGGAACTATAGCCCCATAGTATGCTCATGGACCTACCACACACGTGGACATTCACCGCTCTTAATCAATTCATATAATCTATTATGCACATTTGTGCACTATATGCAGCAGAGGTATTAGATGTTCAGAAACAATACTGGCATAATGAAGTAAACTATTATTCTAACACACTGTGCACAGTTTAATTAAATATGAACTCTAAATTGAGAATTATTTGATTCAATCAAGGACTACATAATGAAACTTGTCTGTCGCTTTTGCATGTGTAGGTGTTTAAATACAAGTTACTTGTGGTAACGATCACGCAAACATCTCAAGAAGTGAAAGAATTTGTGAAAACCGTTCTTTAGGTCAGAGTGCCGATGAATTTGTATTATTTGTTTCACTTTTTAAAAATTCTTGTAAACAAACGATTAAGAAATATTTCTGGAAACACCCAAACGTGTAGTACCTGAAATGGATTCACTCTTGAATGACACTACTGAAGAGACATTGGGAGATGGCGAAATTTTGTAAAGAAACTGTTCAATATTTTGTAATGATTAATCATGTAATGAAAACAGTATCATAAGTATAGTCTAATAATTTTTATTTTTTGTGTGCAAATATGACCATTAAAAATAATTTAGTTGGTATGTGGTATTATGAAATTTTGTCCATATTTTGTTAGTTCGTGTTTCAGTGCTCGCACTTTTCTGTATATGTCCGTGCATGTTTTCATACTTTGTATACTGATTTGAACTCGCATTTCCATGATTGGGTCAATAAACTTTCAACTTTCACCTTTTTCCGTCAAAAGCATCAAAAAACGTCTTGAACATGCATGCCTGTTTTGATTTTAGTCTTGTTGACCGACAGCCAGCCAGGATAAAAGCAATTAAGATGGCGCTTTCAGAAATCTAAAAACTACGTGCGCAGAATATGCGAAATCTCTGACATCGAGATAAATGCAGGTGGAGTTGAAGTGTATGTTGGGAAATCATCTCTCAAGCAATTCCATTTGCAAAATGCACACACTTTACAAAAAAGGGCATCATATATTGTGACTCTGATTTGTAATGCAATATAAGTTTTTCCCATTTATCGCATTCTTTTTTATAGTTTTACTTCCCCCTCCCCCATATGTTCAAGGGTATATTGAGTCTGAAAAAAGCACCTCAGCCGGCAAAGACGGAAGTGGAAAAAAACGAAACTTTTGCCAGTGACTTTGCACAATGACACAATCGTCATTGTCCAATCATCTGAATGTACTCATTAAGATGCACATAACCAGGTGGCGGTGATGATGATGTGATCATAGAAAGACATCTATCCCATAGTCCATGCATATGTGCATATAGGTCCAAATATGATCCCCTAAAGCAGGACAAGCAACAACCACTTGATACATTGTGCAGGTATAGACACAACGTGCGACCACCTACAGCGAAGAGTAGTCCTATATATTTTCAATTGCCACTTTAGAATTTATTTTTAGCACTATTCTTCAATTAGAAAGAAAGTCAAATGAAGGTCTCAGATGTGTGTGTGTGTGTGTGTGTGTGTGTGTGTGTGTGTGTGTGTGTGTGATTGTGTATTTCTGATATGCTATAATGTTTAGGTGCAGAAAGTATACAATAACATC
This sequence comes from Diadema antillarum, assembly GCF_040938485.1. NCBI lineage: Eukaryota > Metazoa > Echinodermata > Echinoidea > Diadematoida > Diadematidae > Diadema > Diadema antillarum. The sequence goes on from NW_027271680.1 coordinate 1,274,156, forward strand.
ATGCTTATACACTTACAATAATTGATGAAGTTCTATCAGGATCCCGGTCACGCTGGTGTCAGGATCAAATCCATGAGAATCAATTAATTGTCTACGCAGTATATATGTCGCAAACTAATACATTAAGTACGTGCATGGCAAAATCCAAGTTAGTATGACTTTTCTTAGTATGTCATATATAGATCCATGGTATAGTCAATGGAACTATACTTGTGGCCCCATGGTTCCTCCTGTGATATTGAATATCCCGCACAATCAACACCTGACCAGCCCTCGACAGAAAATGTACCCAATCGTTCAACACTAGGCCTATATAATAAATATATATTTTCTTGAAGTAGCGCTATACCAACCCCCACCCTCTACCCCATATTCCGCAAACGTTGCGGTAGAGAAGGAACGTGTGTGATATATAATGCATAGCTGGTGACTTTCCTGTTTACACGAATGTCAGACGGCATTAGACTCACCTCAATACTGAATGAATGAATGCATTCAACAAACAAATTCAATAAGGTCTGTTTGTCACGGAATGCTTGAAAGGTTCTCCACAATAGATGTGGTTGTTTGCGTTTCGTGTTTTTAAGCAGTTTGACAAATGTAGCAAAATAAACACACACACACACACACACACATAGTCTAACGTGGACATTATATCATGGACGTGGAGTCATGACCTGCGAAGACAGAAACAGACAGACAGACAGAAACAGACAGACAGACAGAGAAAGAGAGAGAGAGAGAGAGAAAGAGAGAGAGGGAGAGAAAGGGGGAGATAAAGCATAAATTCAGACAAGGACACAAGATCTCCCGTTTTCAACAGTAATGTGATCAATTACGAGTACGATAGAAATGAACTCCAGTGAAATTTACTGGTCTGCTTCACGACGTCATAAATTGGGCGAAAACTACTCAATCGACGATGTCCTGCACTTGTTGTACTAACAGGCGGGGGCATTTTGGGTACAGACGCTGGTTTGACAAGAGGCAAGAATTCACTGTGGGGTTCTCTTTGTAGAAATTTGGCATCAAAACACATGTACAGCACAGCAGATAGCGTGGACTTCATTCACGATATGTATACACCTTAGGCACACGTAAATATAAGGACTACGTCTGCACGCACAGCTGATAGGCCTACATCACATCCAAGCAGGCTGTGAAAGGGTTGGATTCCAGTGATACGATCGTCGATGATGAAATGGTTCTTTATATTGGAGTTTGAGTTACCGAGATCCTTATTGTGTCTAACAGTTGTTTACTCTCCAGTGGTTTGATCCTCGTCGAAGCTTCATCAACTAAGTCGCAAGGGGAATAACATTCTGGAAAGGAAATCTACGATATCTCATTGGTAAAGGTGAGCATGTAATATTATTGATGTTTACTGCGTCCCTAGTCATAGCATGCATACTATATTAAAGATAGAGTTCCAGTTTCGATAGGCCCTTGACGTTCTTGACGGCACATGAGCTTTAATTAAAGTAGGCCCGTCCTGGTCGGGAAGTGGGGGTTGGTGGATAGGTGCATTGGGGTGGCCATTATTCTTTATTCCCGGGAGGAGCGCTGCTCATCGAGAATTGATTTGTCCATAAACAGAGGATGATATCCAACCAGTATAGTGTACATGACTGAGATATAGTTGCTGCGAGTGCGTTTATAATCTCTGACTAGGCTTGGGAAGTCGGATTGTTACTGGGAATGACAAATGATGGACAATTTTGAGTGTTACAAATTGTGCATTAATAAGAATCTGATAATCAAAAAAAGTGTCCTCTCATTCTTTCAACATTATTGTCAGTGCGTTTTCTCTCATCTTATAATATACCACACAGCATGTTAGAAATGGAAAACTGTGGAATATAGAAAACGTCCTATCCATGCAGCACCTGCACATTTATAAGTGACCATTAAGGAAATGTACTGTCACTTTAGAAATAATGTCATTGCGTAGCAACAGCGAACTTCTTTCTCAATCTTTTCAAGTACGATATTTGTGTCGTGCAGATCCATCTAACGTATCTCATTTACCTATGCCATGTATGCAGACGAGTTTATGACACTGAATATTTACTTAATGTTTAGTATTTTTTTGTTTATACAGTGAATTTCATCATCCTTAACCGTAAGTGGGTGTGCATGCGTGTCCATGCTTGTGTGGATACCACTGTGTATACTGCAGGTCAAAGGAGTGCTTCACTTTTCCCTATAGTGTCTGCATTGTCTTTGTAGGTGATTCGCGTGGCAGGACAGCTATCAAACCATTCAGATGGATTGGAAACTGAACGTGTTCTTCGTGTATCTTCTCTTCGGCTTCGAGACCATGAAAGCCGACCTATCTTTCCATCCAGGTAAGCAAAATTGACGTTGACGTTGCCCGCTGAATTTAGATGTTATAATTATGTAACTTTATATATGTATGTATTTCGATATATGTATTATATGTATATTATCTAATATCTTTATGTGTGACCCATCTCTAGTTTTGTGTGATATCCATTAAAGAGTAAAACAAAATAAAAAGCATATACATCACATTGTTTAATCAGTTGCACAAGGCAATGTGAATTGTTAAGCAAGTGTTAAGTATAAGATATAATGCAAATATGAACAATAAAATAGAACAAATGAGAACACTAATACGTACTCTTAAAGGCTGCCAGAAAGATAAGTACAACAAAATCAGGGCTTGTAATACATAGATCGCTTAGAACAACTGAACAGCAGCATTATTAACAGAAATCATTAAAGGACAAGTCCACCTTCATATACATAAGAATTGAGAGAATGCAGCAATATTAGTAGAACGCATCAGCGAAAGTTTGAGGAAAATTGGACAATCCGTTCAAAAGTTTAAGTATCTGCGCAGTCACTGCTGGAAGAGAAGACTACTACAGTGTATGATGTCACATGCGTACAACTATATAAGGAAAATAAAAAGAGAATTTCACAAGACTTTACTTTTTGCATAAAGTGCACATTTCTTCGACTTGCTGCTGACGTATGTTAAGAGTAATAATATTCCCTCTGCCTTCTGAAAGAGAAAAGTCGAGTGTTCTTTTGTTATGCGAGAACAATGGAAATATGTTGAATTTTCTTTATTCTTTCTGTATATCTTTGTACTCATGTGACATCACAAGCTATAGTAGTCATTTCATCCAGCCATGACTGAGCAGAAACTTCAAAAATTCATAACTTTTTAACAGATTGTCCGATTTTCCTCAAACTGTCAATGATGTGTTCTACTAATATTGCTGCATTCACTCAACCCACATGTCTATGAAGGTGAACATGTCCTTTAAGTGCAGACTAATGTTATATTGATACATTCCACTATTTGCTTAGCCGTGTGTGCCCTTCAAAAGAATGGTGGAAAGGAAAATTTATGAAACAATGATAACACAATAAAAACGCGTATACGCATGCGATTTCCCACTCATGTAAAAAAAAAAACAAAAACAAGAAAAATATCTTAACGTGACTTCAAGACTTTTAATAACCAATCAGTCCAAATGTCCTTCCCTTGTGATAAAAATCATATTTCCATGATCTGCATTTTGTACTATAACTTCAATGCAACCCATCCATTTTGACTTTAAACGGTAGTGTTTGATTGTTGTGCATATCATAAACCAATCTGTAAATCATGAAAGTGTACTTATTCAATCAAAGCAAATTGGAACTGGTCTAGGCTTTCATCCAGAATAGTGTCGTCTGCATACAACAATAAAGACAAATATAAAACATCCAGAACCTTACTGCCCATCTTACTGGCCAGATACTTCAGACCTTCATAACATGAACCGACATAGCTGTCAAAATCATTCAAATACATGGCAAGCAATAATGGCCTTGGGTTTTCCCCCTGCTTTACACCAACATCTCAATCAAAATACCCTGACAAATATCCTTTAACACTTTCAAATAACTGTGTACGCTGGTTTATGTTCCTATTCACATTAAATCTGTTACCACTAACTTCATTCGTCAACAATTTCTCCTAGGGATAATGGACCTATCGATAAGTCAAAGGGTTTCATACAATCACTAAAACACAATAGACACGGTTTGTTCTGCTGTAAATAAAATCAATTATGTACTTTAACATGAATAGGCCTACATGGTCAGTTATGTAGCAAGTTGCACGAGAACCGGCTTGCTCTTCTCAATCTGACAATTTGAATGAGAAGAAATGTGATTACTTTAAATTTGATACAGAAGTAGTTTTTACTACCAACTTAAAAACGTTACACCTCTGTAGTTATCTGGGTCAGCAGCACCACCCTTGTTTTTGTAGTTTAGAATAGTTATTCCTGCACATCTCTATTCTTTTTGTCTTAATTCTGAGTGAAAAAAAGATCGGATGAATGAATCTTGCATGTATCACAAAAACCAAAATAAATGATAGAATAGAAATGTCATCTGCAAATAGTATGATGGGAAACACGATTTTAGTATTCGTCAAGTAGCAGTATATAGCTGAACCTGTTAATTTTGCGTAACAGATTATAGATAGTAGAATCGATATAATTTCGACTTGTCATGTTGAACTTTTACATGGTTGTAGAAAAATGACGTTCTGGTCAAAAACATAGTTCACAAGAACTTGGACAGGTATATTCATATTTTTCTTTAAACCACACTCAGTAACTCGAAGCGTTGTAACTCGAAGTGTCTGGAGAGGATTACGTTTTGTATCTTGTCATTCTGTTATTCTAGCACCTGTATATTATTATTGATATTTGAATAAAAATTTATCGGTTCTCCCTGTCGCTTTTATTTTCCAAACTATGCTGAAGATTACACAATCGAGTACGGCAATATCAGTGTCCTAGCTTGTCCATGGCACTTCTGCGGAGATGAAGACTGTACCCTAAGACTTGATGGCCTAACTAGCTGCGAATGTGACTACGCATGCAGGTACTTCGGAGACTGTTGCATTGATCGTGCTACTGCTGACGTGTGCTCGGAAACGCTGGAAGCTGTTCAGTTCAAACAAGCGGTGGCTCATTTAGAGCGATCGCAGTTCCAGTGTCTGTCCTTACCGAACGTCACCGGCGACTATTTTTACGTATCCCTCTGCCCCGCCTCCTGGACGAATGGTGAAATAAAAGACAAGTGTGAAAAACCACCCTCTTCTGACCTAACCGTTGAGTCAATTCCACTTACTTCAAGCAACTTTGTAACGTACAAGAATTTGTACTGCGCCATCTGTAATGGGAGGGATCCTGGCGTCATGAAACCCTGGGCTCTCTCAGTCTTTTGCAGTCCCGAGGACAGGAGCGCCTATCTCGCCGGGAATATCACGCGGCAACAAATGGTCTCTGCTTCCTTCTTAACACGCATCTTCGAGCCCAATGAAACCGAATCGGCAGGAAGGCCCTGCTCCCAAACGGACCAATTCAAGTGTCCTTCTGACACCTGTCCGGAACTGGCAGAAGCTTGTGGATTCTTTAAAGCTGACGTTATTCACTCGGATGAGCACTTCCGAAACATATTTTGCTCTTACTGTGCCGTCAACGCGTGCCTTCGCTCGGATCGGAATGTCTCTGCCGACCCTCATTTTGAAGATGGGGACTGTATTTTCAGTGACGATATAAATTTAGGTACTGTTATCGATTTCGATGAATTTGAAGCTGGTTTAGGAGGATTACAATCTATTTCTCTGTTGTTTGACTTTAGGTCATCTGGTGGGGTCAACTCCCTGGTGCAATCTGAAGGCAGAGAGAAAACTAATGTAACTTGTCCTCGAGGTATGATGTATGATCCCTTTACCGAGAAATGCCTCTTACTCTACTGCTCCGATGGATACGTGATGTACGAAGACCGCTGTGTTCGTGAGATTCGAACGGAGTCGATGAATGCCTCATGCAGCTCTGAAGGAGAGACAGAGATTCTGCTCCGCATATTTCTGTCTAGCAACATTTCCTCTATATCTGACTGCAATTCACTGATATGGAAAACACTGGCATGCTTGAAGCAAAATGTCTTTCCAGATTTGTCGTTTAATCCACTGCAACTTGTCGAAGACTACGACGGGAAGTCATGCATGAACATCAGAGACGCCACTAATGGCAGACCTGCACTTGAATTTCTTGTGTCGAATTCATCACTTCTTTATAATCCGACAATGAGACAACTCCAAGGAATCTTTAGTGATGCTAGCGAGCGTGGGAGGCTCCGAGAAGAATGCAGTATCGAAGCCGCACACATTGTAAAAGGCTGCGCCAAATCGAAGGAACACATCTGTCTTGAGGCAAATGGCAGTATCGTTGTTTCTGATGAATTTTCTGCGATGTCGCTCTCAGATACCAATTACATATACGTCAACAGTACAGATTCCTTTTATCTTGAACACACTGTGGTTGTTGAAACAACCTACAATACCGACTCTCCCGAGTCGACATCGACTGTTACGGTCTGCCACGTGGGCAACGATTCCTCCTCTTGCCGTCTTGCTCCTTTCAATGAAACCCTCTTTGAGGTCATCGGAAGTTTGGGACAGCTGCGTTATATTCCCACCGGTGACATCATTCAAACTGGGGAATATTTCCCAGGTCAAAACGGGACTATTCATGTCTGTGAGTTTTTACCCCAAAATGGAACAGTCGGTAAGAATAATACGCGGCATTTGTTCCAGTACTCCATGGTACAGATCTACCTGAGCTACATATGCGTTCCAATCTCCATGCTGGCGCTGATGGTTACCTTCATTACGTACTGTACGTTTCCAGTCCTACGGAAACTCGTTAGTAGTAAGCTCGTCATGACGCTCTGCTTCACTCTATTTTTCGCACAACTCCTCCTGCTGACTGGCGGGATGGCCGTCCCGTCTCCCGAAGCGTGCGCGCTGGTTGCCATCTTGTCACACTTTCTCTGGCTCTCCGTCTTTTTCATCAGCACCACCCTGGCCATTGACCTCGCTAAGACCTTCGGAAATCAAGACACTATCCACCTCTCGACGAACAGCTCGAAGGCACTTTGTTGCTACCTCGGAGGAGCTCTAGGCTTGTCTGCAGCCGTGGTGGTATCATGCGTCGTGCTGACTTACACCAAGGGGTACGACCTTCATATGCAGTATGGAGGAGGGTCGTCCTGCTGGATTGGGAGCGGAACGATGAACCTGTTTGCCTTTGGAGTCCCAGTGGCCATAGCGCTTCTACTCAACGGCTTTCTATTTATTCGCACTGTGAGAGGTCTCATGGAAAACGAAAAGATCTCCGGGCGTCTCCGCGAAAAATCGCACTCTGCAGGGAATCGCAAGCAACTGAGAATTTACGTCAGGGTAAGTACAGCCCATTTAATTCAAAATACAGTGAAAGAAACACACACAATTGGGTGTTTCAAATCAAAGTCACCACTAACAAAAATCAATTTAGCTTCCAAAAGAACTTTCGATTACACGTGTATTTTCAATACAGTCTATAAAGAGACAGACATAATCCTATTCGTGCAAAGAGTCTGTTGATAGCGGACATAGAGCCCCCTCCCCCTAAAAAAAGAAGAAGAGAGAACAGCAACAACAACAACAAATCACCTAACTGCACTTTGCTAGCTACTTACGAATATAAGGAAAGGAATGCTCAATCGCAATGAACTTCGCGTAGTCGTTCTTCACCGGACCCAGGAAAATGCACTACCCTAGAGATTGTATTTGACGTCTGTGTTTAAAGCAAAACAACATATTGTAGGCAATGCTATGGATGTAAATTGAGACTTGCCATTTTCACCGACCTAACCGAGTATTCGACGTATACTTACACTATGGGTTGTCGACTTTCATAAACGGAGTTGACTGCCTAGCATTAAGAATGTCTCATATAATATAATTATATCAATGAGCATGACTGGTCTTTGACAGTAAGCCATCCCAATCCCCTCAACATCTGTAAATCTTTGAACGTTTGTTTTTGTTGTGTATTTTTGTGAATAATAACATCATCTCTTCCTTCATCAAATTCCTTCTTTTTTCTTCATTATAATATCATATATTTCTTTCTCTCTCTGTCATTTCTCTACGTGCTCTCTCTGTCTCCTTTTCTATTTCTCTCTTTAAAATACCCATCTCAATGCACAGATTTCGACCTTAATGGGGTTCACCTGGATACTAGGTTACATTGCGGCCTTCGCAGGGGTCAGTGTCCTCTGGTACATCTTTATCATTCTCAACTCTCTCCAAGGAACGTACATTTTTTTGGCTTTCGTGGTAAACAGGCGAGTTTACTGGCTGTGGAGAGAATCATTCGAAAGTCGCCGAGCGAAGGCATCGACAACGTTTGAACGAATGCCTATGCGATCCAGTGGGTCGAAGAATACGACGTCGACTGCATTGTCGCATTCGTCGAAGGCAGATGATAATCAAACGTGACTTTGTGCTCTGAATGCCTTTCCATCTGTTGTTTGTACGATTCTTGTACACAGGCGTAATAAGTTTGTGTTTCGTTCTGCAGTTGACAGGTCACAATGACTCTCCGAAAGTTTCAATGAGCAATGGTGTTATGTTCAATTCAATTTCAATTCAATTCAATCATAGTTTATTTCCAATCAACGAAAATCAAAAACATAGTACAATGTATACATGTCATTAAATGATATTGTTCAAACGCTTGCAAAAGATTCATGTAATATACGAGACAAATTATAGAACAACGTATATGTACAATAATAAAGAGGAAAACTGTACAAATACTACGTGGGCGAGCGGAAAATAAATTCGATCATGGAAAATAGTGATCCACTAAAAGGCAAAGCTTGTCTGACGTGGATCGCTAGATAAATAGTGAGTGAATGATATACTATTCTATAACAATATACATGTAGTTATTTTGAGATACACAGGTCGGGAAAAAAATATAGAATACCAATGCTATAGTGCCCGGACACTGTTCATTGAACCACGTGTACCGGGAAAATATGACAAGGACAATACATTCGTACACACATTCAATTACCCACACGCATATACACTGTTGGACGCGAGACAGTACCGAGAGGAGAGAAGACGGTAACAATACAAGTCTACGAAGAACAATAGACAGGAAAGGAAAAGGAGAGAAGAAAGAAGAGAGGTCTGCACACAGAACACGCCAAGTGCTGCGATATCAGGACAGGTGAAAGCTCAAGCATAAATTATAACAATTTAGATTATCTAAGATTATAAGTAGAAAGTAAATGTTTTCTGAGTTTATATTTAAATGTGACAAATTTGGGGGAATCTTTTAAACTATTATCTAATTTATTCGAAAGTCTGGGTCCGGTATAAAGAAATGTATTTTGGGCATGTGCGGTTCTCATTAACGGAAGATGGAATTCGTCGGATCGTCGCGTGGGATAGTTATGAACATGACTATTTCGATGAAATAAATCGTGGAATATTTTAGGTAAAAAGGTACTGTTGTAATTAAACATAAACTGAGCATGTTGAGCGTTAAAAGAGAATGAGTCTGGCTGAATGGTCTTTAAATAAATTTTCGAACGAGATTCCATGTATTGCTCTGCTAGCGTTGGTCCTTTTATGAATATTTTGGTGCGATAAATACTTCCCTTGACGTGGATGGATTTCGAAGGAAAGTTGTGATCAATTCCACATGGGAATTAAAAAGTACATTACAGTACGCAAAGTTTGGATTGATTCTATCAATCATGCAATCTGGCATTCCGGAAGTGTTATAGTATGTTTCAGCAAGATATTATCATGAGCCTGTTCTTTATTGTTGATTTTGTCATCACATACACTCTGTATAAGCATTAACTGATTACAACCGTTGATAACAGGACTGCTTACTCACATGCATCAATTGCTGCCTTTAAGGTGCCTGTGAAATATTATCTTCTTCTTAGAGTTTAGCCACCTATCTACTTCCTAAATAGTCTTCCAAATAGTCAAATTAACAATGTTACATCTTTTATTACCAATGACTAAGTTTGAGTTTTGAATACAATGTAGTGTATCTGAGTGTTTCAAAGGAAGCGCTGTAACTATGACATGGTGACAGGAGTAAATGAATTTCGATAAACATTGGGGTGGCATGAATCCATTTCTCTGTTCGTATTCTTAAATTCTTAAATTCGTAACCATGCAAGTGAGACACTTGAACGACAGTGAAATGGAATGCGTGCGCGCGCGATCAGCTCACCGCGGATCGACATGGAATCTCGACATGCTCGATATTATTCGTAACAAAACGTACATGTAAAGCTAAAACGCGCACACATCAGTGCCGGCGCTACGGAACGGAACTTACCCGCGCGGAGCGCAAGTGCTGAATTGTTAAAGAGATATGATCTGATTTATCGTAATATGTATACCTTCGAGACTATCACAAGTGAATTATGATTATTTGTGTGTGTGTGTGTGTGTGTGTGTGTGTCCGTACGAAAATTAGGTTTCCAGGGTATTGGTACACTTTATATAATTTAACTATGAATCTCGACTAACACACTTCGTTCTATCTAAAATGTATTACCTAGTTCACTTTTACAGCAACTCAAGATACATTGTATCGATATTATGCGCGTCAATATAATTGTAAACAGGAAGAAAAATGTACCACTGAATGTATAAGCACATATCAATTAGATGTCATTAGGCTAAAGAAGTCATTATCTCTAAAGAATAAAACTGAAAAGAACCGATATTTACCTTTTCATTAGTTTTAATCCAATGTATCATATCATGTAAGTCTTTAGAGAATCATGCAATTTGTAATGACACAAAACTATGGAACTTAAAATCAGGTCTTTATGGAATTTCGATTAAACGCTAAATTGCAAAGTGACACCTGAACGTTATACTTGTTTGTTTTTTCCCCAGAGTGTTTGAATGACCTAATTAGTATTGAGTTTCAAAGCTCTCAATTCATGTGATTGTGTAATTCATCTGGGTATTAGTAGCTAGAGAAGTCCATCTGCCTTCGTACAAGTGTGCTCTAGGCCTTTGCATACTTGATTATGCCTAAGTGTTTTTGAAACGAAACATTTATTGTGGTTATACGTGTTCAACCCTCACCAGGAAGAAGTGACTAAACGTAGTTTTCTTATTTTATGTCTTTTTTCATGCTATGATTGTGACCACTATGAGAGCAATGTGTAAGCTAGCTCTGGAACTGTTAACTTTTACACAGCAAAGACATTGTGGCATGTATACCAATTCATTGGTCATTCGTGGAGGAGCCTTCGGATTATTTAACTCTTTATGTGCCATGGTGTAAACCCCCTATGTGCCACAATATTAAGAGACAGCAACGTTATCATTCTTTCGGGGAAAAAAAACCCCTGTTTTTCAACTCTATGTAAACTCTAATACTTTTATCAACGCGGATAGGCCTATGTAATGAGTAAAGTTGTAGAGAAAAATAAATGCCAAGCGTAACTGTGATTTTCATTGTCCTGACAAATCTACCATTTTTTATCTTTCTAATGACCAGAGGCATGACATATTCACATAAACAGTGACAGAAATCTAGAATTTACTCACTTTTCCAGTAGGGGACACCGCTTGATGGTCAATCACCACATAAAATGAAAGCTATTTGTGACACGAACGGAATTGCGTGAAACGCTTTCATTGTACTGTGGCAGCGGTTTATGGATCGGTTTGGGCGGGTCTATGCATTTGAGCAGAATATGCGAACGTGGTACATGGAGAGTTGATTGTTGAAACGAAATGGTTATGATACCAGATGATACTCGTTATATCAAACCTTCCATAATCAGAACACGCAAATTGTTGATTTCTGGGATTTTGTTCATGCTGAAGCGAAGAGGTTTCAGTAATACTCCCATGACTCGATCCCGTTCCACATAGAGTTTGTTTTCTCTCATAGGTCACTCGTCGGAAGCGACAAACTTTGCTTCCGATTAGTGACCGATGAGAAAAAAGTCTCTGTGGAATGGGGTCATATAAGCTCTTATCGCAGTTCTTTTATGGTACGATTTTACCTCATTACACGCGACACGATGTCAAACAATGACCTGAACTATAGTCGAACAGCACAAGTGGATATGAGACTGCTGTCCGATACACTTGGAATCAATTCTCTGGCTGGTCGGAGGCAAACAAACAAAAAACAAACAAAAGCAAAAACAAAATTTCGCTTCCGAAGAGTGCCCGCTGGAAAAAAAAAAAAAAACCAAACCGATATTTCCACGGGGGTATATTACTTCGCCATCGGACGCCGTTTCCGCTTGCAGTGCAGTCAGGGTCAGAGACGTGTCGAGTCATGGTAAACCCAGAACAAGCCCTCCCCATCTCCGCATACAGGCTGAATGATTATAGTATGCTCTTGCTTTGCTTAATACCAGTTCAGGCTGCTAGCGAATACACCGAGTTAATAGTTGGAACGAACATGCAGGGAGGTTTCGTCTCACCTCCCTGGCCGCGGACAGTGTTGCACCGTAGACCTCTAGCAGATACTCAAATGCATTATCGCGCGGCATGTAACGCGGTTGGTATAATACTGTAACGGGTTGGTAGTTTGCTGCCACCTACGTTAGGAGAGCTGCTGGGTGACAAACTAGGACAGGCGATCGAGACAGAGATTGAACTGTAATAATCGGGATAAATCTACACGAATCGGGTTTGTATGACAAGTCGATTGTGATTATTTGATTGTTTGGTGACATGTGAAACTGTTGATCAATAAAGAATTGAGATATTGACGTTGAATTGATCTGAATTCAAGAATCTTTGTGTGTCAGTCCCATGAATGCTTGTGTACGGCGTGGCTGTGCATGTTCTGCCTGGTGAAGTACGGGGAAGTGCCGCGTGGTGTGGGCGGTCGTTACATTGGTGGCAGCTGCGGAATTGAGTTTTGATTGGTAACGAGCTCGATTGAACCCAGGTACATAACTAGCCCACAATGGCTTCTCCGTTAGGCCGTTTGGAATATGTTGCCATAGATATAGAAGAAGGGGATTGTTTGACTCAATTGGCAGGGGATATTCCTGCTCAAGTTGTGCATCATTACAGTGATATCGATGATGAGTCACTAATTACCGTGGATGAATACGTAAGCATGAGCATCCCATATGTGAATGAAAGGAATGGACTACCCACTAGCCCAAATCCTCGCATTTATAGGCCTAGAGAATATCGGTACTCGCTTGACATGCTACCTCCAAGCACAATGTTGAACAAGGTTGAGCATGGCGAGGGATTTTCAAGGCAGAATTCGTTCACCAGTGCTGATGCGCAAGGAAGCATTGGGACGCACGAGAGGGAGACAACACAAGCACAGGAGCCAGTCGGTATGCGTGCACATCCATATGCGCACGAGGAGATCACCCCTACATTTGAACAGCGCACACGAAGACCTACGCACAATGTATTTATAGCGAACAATACGCCTAGGCCGACGCACGATGCATTTCCCGAGAGCGCTACGGGAAGATCCACGCACGATTCGTTCATCCAGAAGAACGCTACACCAAGACCAGTGCATGATGCGTTCATCCACATCCCTAAGCAAAGACGGACGCTCGAGACATCAAACGAGACCGCTACGCAAGGACCAGCGAATGATGCGTTCCTCACGAGCATTGCGCAAAGACCAACGCATGATGCGTTCATCCACATCCCTACGCAAAGACGGACGCACGAGACATCAAACGAGACCGCTACGCAAGGACCAGCGAATGATGCGTTCCTCACGAGCATTGCGCAAAGACAAACGCATGATGCGTTCATCCACATTCCTACGCAAAGACGGACGCACGAGACATCAAACGAGACCACTACGCAAGGACCGGCGAATGATGCGTTCCTCACGAGCATTGCGCAAAGACCAACGCATGATGCGTTCATCCACATCCCTACGCAAAGATGGACGCACGGGACATCAACTGAGGACTGAGGCATGATGCGTTACCCACGAGCATTGAGCAAAGACCAACGCATGATGCGTTGCTCGCGAGCGTTGCGCGAAGACCGATACGTGGTGCGTCACTGGAGAGTGTTGCGCCAGGGCCCACGCACGATGCGTTCCTCCGGAAACGCGCTACGTCTAGACAAACGGACGAGATATTACGCGAGAATGCCACGCCAAGACCAACGTACAATGCGTTACTCGAGAGCGCTACGCAAAAACCAATGGAGAAAGCGTTCTCAACGCACGGTGCGCAAAGCTCGACGCTTAAGGCGATCCTCACTCACGATACCTCCAACTCGACGCACAGTGCGCTTCATGAAAACGATGCGCACGATCCAACGCAAGGGAAACTTTCGGACTCAACGCCCGATACATTCTCTCATTATGATGTGCAACAACCCAACGCTACACAAGAAGAACAAGGACAGGCCCTGACTCACGATGGAGCCTGTTTCCAGCGTGGATGCATGACGCATGGTGCGTCATCTCTTTCTCCGGTGAGAAATTCACGCTTTGCGTCTTCCGGTCATAGGGGCATCACGATGCAAGAAGAAAGGGAGTCGACTCCAAGGATTAATTTGTCAATGGGACATGCACGAGACGAACGGACACCCTTCCTCCCTGAGAAAACTCTAACGGCTGGTGCTTGTAACAGATCTGTGTACAAGCCAGGCAATTTCACTGGACAGGAACCACTTGAATCTTACCTCCATCATTTCGAAGTGGCGGCCGAGATTAATGCATGGAATGCTCGGGAAAAGGTCCTGTTTCTGGCCGCTAGTTTGAGGGGTGAGGCCCAAAGCGTTCTCAGTGAACTTTCTGATGTTCAGCGCAATGACTTTGTGGAACTGGTCTCTGCCCTGAGAGCACGGTTTGATCCTGACAAACAGCTTGAAGTGCTTCGCCTGCAGGTTAAGAACAGGCGCCAAAGGAAAGGAGAATCCTTAGTGGAACTCACGCACAGCATTAGGCGCCTAGCAAGACAGGCTTTTCCGAAGGAACAAGAGAGCCTTCAAAGAGTTGTTGCAAGGGATTGTTTTGTTGATGCCCTATCCGACCCAGATATAAGGTTTGAAGTTCTCAAAGCACAACCCGAGACGATCGACGACGCCTTAAAAGTAGCCGCTCGGATGGATGACCTGAAAGTTGCTGAGAGGCTGAGGAGTGGTCCGGGTCACGTAATGAGGGCCATTCACAAAGAGGAATGCCCTTCGATTGTCCGGGATGCTGGCATACAAGATGTTTTACAGCAGCTGACCCAAATGATGCATGATCTTCGAGGGAACCTCACTGACTTAAAGAAAAAATCAAGTCAGCAGCCAAACAGCAATGAACAAGGACGCCGACAGGCGGCGAGGAAAGAAGAGGGCTCCACAGATCACAGACCGATCACATGTTGGGCATGTGGAGTTGAGGGCCACATCAGGCGGCAATGCCCATCCAAAGGAGAAAAAGTGACAAATCAGGGACCCGACCAGGAAAACTAAGTGGTACTAGTCCTGTGGGTCAGGGGCTAGTAGGGAAAAAGGAAGGACCCAATATCACTGAGCAGGTTCGAGATTTTACTGTGGGAACATCAACAACCAAAGATAATGGCCTCTATGTTCAAGCAACGATTGGCGGATGTCAGATAACGATGCTAGTAGATAGTGGAGCATCTGTAACGGTTGTCAATAGTCGTTTCATTGATAAGATGAATGGTCACAAGCTCATGACCGATGTTGGCATTGAAATGACGGCAGCTGATGGACATGCTGTACCCTTCAGAGGGCAGGGAGAGCTTGAAGTTTGCATCGGAAATACAGTGGACAAACAGATAGTATGGTTTGCTGATGTTACCACAGAAGGGATACTTGGATGCGATTTCCTAGAGAAGTGGAAGTGCCAAATTGACTTCTCCAGGACCGGAATGGTAGTGAACGGGCACTTCGTGCGATGTCAGGGATTGCCATCTTCCCCCCTTTGTTGCAGAGTGAATCTGAGCGAAACGGTGATATTGCCTCCACTGAGCGCAATGGTTGTCAAAGGAGAGATGGAAAGTGAGCTGCCTGACACAAACCTCATGTTAGAACCGTCTAACACATGGAAGGGTGAAGGCAAACTTGTGGTCGATCCAGTTGTTGTAAAATCAGCTGGTAGAGACTTTCCTGTCCGTCTTCTGAATTTGTCTAGTAGTTCAGTGAAACTTTACAAAGGGATGAAGCTAGGAAATTGTGAAGGAGTTGGCGATGTCCAATTGTGCAGGGATGAGTCAGATGAAGGAAGCAGCGTCGGGAGTCACGTCGAGAAAGAAGGATTCCAAGTACCTAGGCATCTGGAGGACGTGTGGAACAAGACTATCACACATCTCAATCAAGAGGAGAAGCACTTACTCGCGGAATTATTGAATAAGCACGCAGATGTGTTTTCTAGTTCCAAAAGTGATCTTGGAAGAACGAACGTGGTTCAGCATCAAATCAACACTGGACCTTCTCCGCCCATTCGTCAACGAGCAAGAAGGCTTCCAGTACACCAGCGCGAGGAGGAGTCAAGGCAGATCGAAGACATGACAGGACGTGGTGTCATTGAGCCGTCGGAGAGCCCATGGGCATCACCAATAGTGTTGGTGAAAAAGAAAGACGGTTCTACCAGGTTCTGTGTGGACTTCAGGAAATTAAACGCAGTAACAACAAAAGATGCCTTTCCCCTTCCACGTATTGATGACTCATTGGATAGGTTGTCCGGGTCCAAGTGGTTTTCGACTCTTGACTTGCAAAGTGGATACTGGCAGGTAGAGATGACAGCAAAAGATCGTGAAAAGACTGCATTTACTACAGCATATGGTCTCTATCAATTTCGAGTGATGCCATTCGGACTGTGCAATGCGCCGGCCACCTTCGAGCGTTTGATGACCAAAGTACTGGATGATCACATAGGAAAAATTTGCCTGGTGTACCTCGACGATGTGATAGTGTACAGCACAAGCATTGCTGACCAGCTCAGCAGACTCGACACGATTTTCGAGAGACTCCACCACGCCGGTTTGAAACTCAACCCAACGAAGTGCATCCTACTACAAAAACAGGTCCCTTTCTTGGGCCATGTAGTCTCAGCAGATGGTGTGGCAACAGACCCTACCAAAGTCGACTCTGTCGCCAGGTGGCCTACTCCCAAGAGTGTACATGATGTCAGGTGTTTCCTAGGTCTGTGTTCATATTACAGGAAGTTTGTGAAGGGTTTTGGAGACATTGCTCGTCCTCTCCACCGACTAACAGAGAAAAGCAAGTCCTTCGTTTGGACTGAGGAGTGCGAGGAATCTTTCGCAAGATTGAAACACGTACTGACAAGTGCCCCCATATTGTCCTACCCTACAATGGATGATCCATTCATCCTAGACACTGACGCCAGTGCTAATGGCCTTGGAGCAGTTCTCTCACAAGTGCAAGGAGGAGAGGAACGAGTCATAGCCTACTACAGTAAATCAATGACTAAGGTGGAGAGGCGATACTGTGTTACTCGCAAAGAACTGCTGGCGGTAGTGAGTGGTGTCAAGCACTTTCATCATTACCTCTATGGGCGGAAATTCACCATTCGGTCTGATCATGGAGCACTCCGATGGCTGACTAATTTTCGAAACCCTGAAGGCCAAGTTGCACGATGGTTGGAAATTTTGGGAACCTATGACTTCGTAATTGAACACAGAGCTGGTCAGGTCCATTGCAATGCCGACAGTCTTTCTAGAAGACCTTGCGGTGATTGTGCAGGCTGTCAGCGCCTTGAGGAGAAAGATGTGGCCCAGACCTCCTTCGTATCAGTTGGTACTAATACAGAAGACCAGAATGTAGTCAATGACAGGGTCCGTGTTGCTACCATCGATTGCGAAGCGGTGGGAGGAGAAGAGGTAGACATCAGTCCGGCCAAGGCGCTAGAGGAAGAGGAGCAAGAGTGGACACCTTCATATCTCAGAACTACACAGAGTCAGGACCCTGAGCTGAGAATTGTGTTGAAGTGGAAAGAAGACGGAAGACGTCCCTCATGGAATGATGTGGCGTGCCATAGTCCCAGGGTGAAGTCCCTCTGGAGTCAGTGGAATAGAATTGAAGTGAGAATGGGTGTCCTCTACCGCCGCTGGGAATCGGACAGTGGCAGAGAAACACTCTTCCAACTGATCTTGCCCGAGGCTCTGCGCAAGAAGGTGTTTCAGGAAGCACATGATACCAAGTTTGCTGCTCACATGGGGGCAAAGAGGACTTTGGATAGAATTAGACGACGATGTTATTGGCCACACATGCAGAGTGATGTGGAACTGTGGTGCCGTCTATGTGTTGTTTGTGAAGCGAGAAAGAATCCCCCCAAGCACCCTAGGGCACCACTTCAAATCTACAATGTCGGCGCTCCCATGGAACGGGTCGCCCTTGATGTCATGGGTCCCCTACCCGAATCATCTCGGGGCAATAAGTACGTGTTAGTCGTGGCAGACTATTTCACGAAATGGGTGGAGGCCTACGCCCTCCCAAATCAGGAAGCTATGGCAGTCGCAAGGGTATTCGTGGAGGAATTTGTGTGCAGGTATGGGGTTCCCCTTCAAGTGCACACTGACCAGGGCAGAAATTTTGAGGCTGCACTGTTCCAGAGCATGTGCAAAGTCATGGGCTCCTCAAAGACGAGGACGACCCCATTCCATCCCCAAAGTGATGGAATGGTGGAGCGCTTCAACCGAACACTTGAGGACCTCCTGGCAAAAACAGTTGCTGATAACCAGCGTGACTGGGATGAATGCCTTCCATTCGTATTGATGGCTTACCGTTCTTCACTACATGAGTCAACCGGATACCCACCCTGTGAACTGATGATGGGCAGGCAAGTGCTGCTCCCTTTGGATTTGCTGATGGGCCGTACAACCACTCCTGATGAAGCCACCTATCCAGAGTATACCGAACGTCTACTCGACCACATGGCATATACTCATGAACTCACGCGGAGTCATTTGAAAGGAGGTGCTGAAAAGAACAAGCGTGGCTATGATGCACATGTAACTGGCAAGACCCACAAAGTAGGTGATGCTGTATGGCTGCACACCAAACGACGGAAGAAAGGAATGTCGCCAAAACTACAGAAGAGTTGGCATGGCCCGTTTTACATTGTCAACGTACTATGTGACGCCGTATATCGCATACAAGAGGGTCCCAGGTCGAAGCCCAGAGTGGTCCACTTCAACAGACTAAAGCCCTTTCATGGCTCCCAACCGCCTGACTGGATCTCTAAGAAAACTGAGAACCATAACAGCACAACGGAAATCGTGAGAGATGCGGCTCAAGATGAGACTACATTGACTGCCAATAAAGATGATGGTACATCTCGGCAGTTCAGCCAGGGCAACCAAACAGAGGAATGCAGCGGAACTATGAGTGGAGCAAGTGAGACAATGACAGAAGAGACAACCACATCGACTGCCAATGAGGATAATGATATATCTCGGCAGTTCAACCAGGATAACCAGTCATTGACCGGGAGTCCAAAAAGACCGTACGCGGAAGTGGTGGCTTGTTCCAATTCTAAGAACACTAGAGAATCTCACACTGCCATGGCCAAACCGCAACGCACGGATGATGAATTACTTCCCCGGCGTAGTAAACGTATCCGACGTCCTCCGAATTACTTTATCTCATAAAAAAAAGCAAGAACGTATTTTTCCCCATTATGTTCATCATGTCACTTCATTTTGTTGTTTTAACACTTTTCTACAGGGGACCGAGAAGCTACCATGCCGAATGAAGCTGATAAGAAGATAGACGTATGGATGAGATGCACTCAGTGCCATCAACAGTTCGGCAACGTGAGAGATCTAAAGGATCATTCTCGCAGGGATCACCCTGAACGTAGTCATAAGTGTCGGCTGTGCTCCTACAGCACAAATCGGAGATACGACCTTGAGCGGCATAATAGTAAGATGCATCGAGGTGACGCAAAAAGGTCAAGGTCTAGAACGCCGTTGGAGAGACCAACGAAAGAGAGATCGGCAAGCGCCGCCACAGCGGGAGAGCAGTCGCGACGGCTGAGCAGTGGTTCTTCGAAAAGGCCAAAGTCCAAAACTCCTGACCCGGGATCCTCTAGCAAAGGAGAAGGACGGAAAACCCAACGAGAGCTGTCCCCATGGGAAACCCGGGCAGAGACACCGTTATCGATCTACGCAGGATCGCCAGAGCCAAGCGTACGCTCGGTGGTGATACAGGCAAAGGCTGACAAGGAAAAGCAGGGTCTGAGGGGGAGACGCCAGAGGGAGTCTGTGGGAGAGCATTACCGCCGCACGACTGAGACTGTAGTTTATCCAGATGGTAGGGTGTACAGACTCGAAACTGAAGAATGGGACTAGTGATTTGAGCTACCGCGAAGATTTGATTAACGTTTCCAGAGTTGTTTGTGTTACTTAGTTAAACAACAGTTGCGGAAGTATGTGTTGTATTAAATACAAGTTGTTTGTTCAAAGTTGAAGTTAAGGTTAAAGAAGAAAATAACCAGAGGTTGTCGGTAAAGAAGGCGTACTGAAACAATAACAAGGGACATCAGTTGTCATTGTTTTTGTTTTTTTGTTTTTTTGGAATAGTGCACTCGAGGACGAGTTTGTTCTTAAGAGGGGGGTAGTGTAACGGGTTGGTAGTTTGCTGCCACCTACGTTAGGAGAGCTGCTGGGTGACAAACTAGGACAGGCGATCGAGACAGAGATTGAACTGTAATAATCGGGATAAATCTACACGAATCGGGTTTGTATGACAAGTCGATTGTGATTATTTGATTGTTTGGTGACATGTGAAACTGTTGATCAATAAAGAATTGAGATATTGACGTTGAATTGATCTGAATTCAAGAATCTTTGTGTGTCAGTCCCATGAATGCTTGTGTACGGCGTGGCTGTGCATGTTCTGCCTGGTGAAGTACGGGGAAGTGCCGCGTGGTGTGGGCGGTCGTTACAATACCCTGGCCGCTCCTAATACTGTAGCCTGCTAGGCAACAAATGGATCTTACTTCAACTTTATTCAACCTATTGTGATTTTCAGTGAAAACATGCGCCTATTTGTTTTGAACAGTGGGCGTTTAGTGTGACTGACGTTTTTTCCTGACCTGTCCTGGATATGAGGAGAGGAGAAAAAAAGTTCCAGAACAATAACAACGGAGTTGTTTCGCGATTGTTCACCAGAAACTACCTGTCCCTCCTTTGACTGCACGACTCAGTGATCAGGGGTTGTCCCTGCTAAATTTCTCATGTTGATGACGACGGGGAGTTAAGACTGCTGGCTATCCTGCACCTACTGCACTCAGTAGCTATTATTTCTTACTTTTCGTGGTAAACAGACCAGACAGACAGTAGCGCAGCGCAGCACCGTGAGTGTGATACTAACAGCCGAGTAGTAACGGGCAGGTGAATACACGACTTTACAGTCTCGGAGTTAAATGGGGTAGCAACTGAGGTAACCAACCCTTTGGCAATTCGATGAGAATTCTCAGAAACGCGTTCCGACCACGTTGGTGGCCGGAAACACGTAAGTCCTGAGTACCTGCAATTTGTTGAAGTATTTATCCTGCTTGATGTAGGAGGATTTGCGTGGGATGTGTGCTATCATAAATTATCGCGTTGTAATGAAATCGCAATGCTTATAGTGAAGCGGACATGAGTTGGACACGTCGGCTGTCTGTAGTACATCGCGAATCAAATCAGTGTTGCTGCAAAACTCAAACGGCCATCGTCATTCAAGGGACTGCTTCAAGTCTGTGTACAGTATTCGGGATCATTTCCAGAGGTGAGATAACGATATCGACTGGTTCTGAGAGATTCACACACATGACCTATTTACGATTATTGTTCGACACATAAGTTGACTTTCAAAGATGGATTTTTCTGATCGCTTAGATCTATAAAACATAAGGATAATGATAAAAGGGTTGTAGGTATGTGATTTCTATTGACAGTTTAGTCTAGATATATGTGTTTAAAACTATTAAAAAGAGAGATTTTTCCTGTTTGTTTTGATATCAATGGCGATGCTGGTGTACGTGTGTGTCTTTGTGGGGGGGGGGGATGGAGGGGGATATCCCCGTGTGTTCAGTATGGTCAATTCATATGACTGAAGAAGAAGAAGAACAACAACAACAAAAATCCGAACAAATTGACTTTCATAGAGACCCCTTTCAATTTCCATTGACCCTTATATGCGCCATGAATTTTGGGCAAGGTTTTGAATGCTATGTTGTTTTCTGTGCGGACTGCAATGACACTCAAACACCGTCTGTTTTTAATAAGTAATTTTACGCGATGTGGCTTTTTCTAGACATTTCTTCGTTTTTGAGTGAAGCACCGATACATCGCCTTGCTCTATGCAGAGAGGGACGTGTAACGGCCCCAGGGGCGGATCTAGCTTTTTGCCAAGGGGGGGGGGGGGGTTTGAGGGGCTGAGCTGGGTATTGCGAGGGAGCGTAGCGACCAAGCCCGAGCGAGCGAAGCGAGCGAGGGGCGGGGGGGGGGGAGGGTGTGGGAGGGGGGTATCCCCCTCCGACAGTAGGGAGATTTTTCATTTTTAGGGTTGCCAGCTTGCGATTTTAAGCATACTTACATGCTCTATTTTTTATCTTTTTTGCCGACCCTGGCTCCGCGGTCCCTGGGTTTGTGATGTCCCAATGGCGATGCAGAGCATCGTCCACAAGGCGATGTCTGTGAGCCGCGTGGAGCCGCGTGGCGTCGCGCCGATTTTTTTTTTTTTTTTTTTTAGCTATTTGAACCCCGTAAGTGATGTTTTCCTGGCATCTACTAACGTAATGGAGAACATAAAAAGCAGTCCATGATACTACGTCTTATTAGAATAAGATCAAATAACAGTTTAAAACAGGCGCGCCGGAAGCAGTTTTGGATTGGGGGGGGGGGGCAAACATTGGAGGGGGCTCAAGATTAGACCATGCATATGTTACACAATATACACATACACACACACACACACGCACGCACATCTATCATACACACATATATATATATATATATATATATATATATATATGTAAAGTGGCGTACGGTAATGGGTCGAAACATGGGGGGAACCATAAAGTAATTTTGACGGTCTGTATGCTTGTGCGTGTGTGCGTGAGCAATAATGGGACTACAATACATTACGGAATGTGATACATTCAACAACGCAGTCATTGAGGAACATTGTAAGTTTTCCTTACATGGATTATGGAATGACGGTGTGAAACGATCGACAGTAGTATAGGTGTACGTATAGCGTCATAAAAATATGATTCATATTTCTATTGTTCTAGAACAAAAGAAATATGAAAAGACAAAAGAATTATGAATTATGAAATATGGATTATGATATGATTTATGATAAAAAGATGGATTATGATATGATTTATGATAAAAATATGGATTATGATATGATTTATGATAAAAAGATGGATTATGATATGAATTATGATAAATCGATGAATTATGATAATAGATATGAATTATGGATATTTGCATAACAATAGAAATAGGAAAGAACAAAAGAATGTATGAAATATGAAAAATGAAAGATGAATATTCATGAGATATGAATTATAGATATGAACGATGAATGATGATTATGAAATATGAATATTTATGGATCGATATGAAATATGAAGAATGAACTATGAAAAATATGCTATTGTTTTAAGAATCCGCGTCATTGTTTCATCATATTCTTTTGTTCTCACATCGAGAGATATTTTCGAAGGCAATGGTCGAAATGGTCATAATGACGATTGCAATCGTATGCATGACATTTGTTTGTTTGATGACGTCACTCCGACAAGTTCGGACCTGTCCTCTGACCGACGCTCGCCCGATCGAAAACAAAAGAACTTTAAAAAACAAAGAAATACATAAAAATGGGGGCGTGTCCTCTGACCGACGCTTGCGCAATGCTTGCGCAATCGAAGACAAAAGTCAGTATAAAATAAAGAAATACATAAAAATGGGACTCGAGCCCGTGACGAGTTCGGACGTGCACTCTGACCGCCGCTTGCGCAATCAAAGACAAAAGAACTTATAAAATAAAGAAATACATAAAAATGGGACTCGAGCCCGTGACGAGTTCGGACATGCTCTCTGACCGATCCTTGCACAATCACAGGGTAATGTATACAAAATGGAGAAATACATAATGACAACAGAAATATTAAAAAGTATGACATCATCGCAAAATCGCAATGCTTGCGCAATCGAAGACAAAAGTCAGGGCGTGTCCACTGACCAACGCTCGGGGACTTAAAGACAAAAGACTGGAAAAACAAAGAAATACATAAGACTGGACCTCAAGTTCACGATAAGTTCGGACTTGTCCTCAGACCGACGCTCGCACACTCAAAGACAAAAGACTAGAAAAACAAAACTCGGTAGCAATCGCACATAACTCAAAGGCGTATGATTCGTATTTCTTACTAAACAAACTAATAGAACAAGGGATCGAACCCCACGTAGTGATGAATGGCGCTCAGATCATAAGTCTCGAAACACGGGAGCCAAAAATTAAGGTTAAAGACTCTTTAAATTTCTTTCAGATGCGGTTGGCAAAACTGCCCAAAACATTTGGCTTGCAGGAAATGAAGAAAGGTTATTTTCCCCATTTTTTCAACACTCCCGATAATGCCAATTATGTAGGACCACTGCCAGACAAACGTTTCTATGGCGTGGATTCCATGATGAAAGCAGACCGAGAACAGTTTAATGCTTGGTACGATGAGCTCGCGCTAGCCAATTATGTCTTTAACTTTCAGGAGGAAATAAAAGCCTACTGCGAGAGTGATGTCAATATCTTGCACCAAAGCTGCAAGATATTTAGAAGACACTTCAAAAGTGTGAGCGCAACAGAGGCTAATCCCGAAGGAATAGATCCATTCATGCGCTGTCTGACGCTTCCCAGCGCGTGCAATCTTTTGTTTCGAACGAACTACCTTAAGCCCAAGACAATCGCGCTCATTCCCCAGGAAGGGTATGGAAAGGGGAAAAGACAGTCCTCCTTAGCCGGAGAGTGGCTTCATTTTGAGGCACAGCTTTCAGGATTTCACATCCGACATAGTTTCAATGGTGGGGAAAGAAAAGCACACGGACGTTTCGTAGATGGCTATGCCGAAAAAGATGATGAAAAACATGTTTGGGAGTTTCTCGGGTGCTTTTATCACGGGTGTCGCGAATGTTACGGTCCCAGTGTCGAAAACCCAAAGCTAGGCAAAGCAATGGGTGTACTGTTTAATGAATCCATGAAACGTCTTGATGCGCTCAAAGAGAATGGATATATTGTACACTATATTTGGGAATGCGAATGGAAACAATTGCGCCAAATGGCTGATGTACATCCACACATTGCACACCTTCAAATGGCTTTTAATCAACAATTAAATCCACGTGACTCGTTCTATGGCGGGAGAACTGGAGGGTGTTCGCTCTTCTACGAGGCGAAGCCCGAAGAAAAAATCCTTTACTATGATTTCACCAGTCTTTATCCCTTTATCAATAAGTTCGGCAAATATCCTGTCGGCCATCCCAGAATTATCTATTCTAACTTCCCTTCACTGTCTCGAATTTTTGGACTCGTCAAATGTAAAATATTACCTCCTAGACGTCTGTTTCATCCAGTGCTCCCCCATCGCTCAGGGGGTAAACTTACTTTCCCTCTATGCAGGACCTGTGCAGACACCTTGAATCAGGGGCCCTGCAAGCACGCAGATAGGGAGCGTGAGTTAGAAGGCGTGTGGGTATCGGAGGAACTGAAAAAAGCTGTAGAGATGGGGTATACGCAACTCCGAATGATCGAAGTATGGCACTTTGACAGGTATACAGTGTACGATCCCAAAACAAGAACGGGAGGACTGTTTGCGCAGTATATAGACAGCTTTATGAAAATAAAGCAGGAAGCCTCAGGCTACCCCGCCCATGCCAGTACTGAAGAAGAACGTGAAAAATACATTCGAGATTATTTGGCCCATGAGGGAATTCAATTAGACTCTAAAAACATCGCGAAAAACCCCGGTTTACGCGCCATTGCCAAGGGCATTGTTAATGTGCTGTGGGGGAAATTTGCTGAGAGACCAAATCTGAAACAAACGCGCTTTGTCAAAACCAGCGCTGAGTTGTTAGATTTCTTAAAGGATCGCACTATCGAATTACAAGACATTCTCGTTCTAAACGACGACATGGTAGAAATTCATTTCAATCAAGCCGAAGGCTTCGTGGACCACAACGTCAACACAAATATCATAATAGCCAGTTTCACGACGGCATTGGCGCGACTGAAATTGTATTCTGTCTTGCAGAGGCTGAACGATAGGGTCTTGTATTACGACACTGATAGTGTAGTCTTTAGAACAGACCCAACAGTACAACATCACGACCCCAAAACCGGCGATTTCGTTGGTGACTTGACGGATGAACTTGGTGAAGGCGAGTTCATTCAAACCTGGCTTTGCGGTGGTCCTAAGAACTATAGTTATCGCACCAACAAAGGCAACACCGTGTGTAAGGTGCGTGGATTTACCTTGAACGAGGCAAACTCCCTCGTTATAAACCATGACTCTATGCGCGAATTGATACAAGGTGAACCGGGATGTCTGAAGACTATTGTGGAAAATAGAATTCTCAGAGACGTAAAAAGCAAGTCCGTGTACACTTCCGAGAGAAAAAAAGACTACAGGGTAGTCTTCACGAAACGAGTTAGATTACCAGGTGGCACGACACTGCCTTATGGACACGCGGACATTCCTCGCTTATAAAGACCTCAATGTGTCTAATTGCCAATCATTCGCTGTTTATACATTGTCGCAGAAGGTGGTACTTTCTCATCAGCTCTGTACCTACCGCTGGCATTGTCGTTGCTAGGAAATCATGGATAAGTCGCGCGCATCATATATGTCCACAGTGCTCAGAAATGTACTGAAAAGTACCAATGCTGGTACAAATGTATTTTGTTTGGCGCTTTTTGTATTTCTCTTCTTTCTATTGTTTTATCTCGAGTCTTTGCTCACTAGAGATGCCCATTTGTCAAATGGAACGGATGGGTTTGATTTTTCCTTAAATAAAACTGACGTTATCCCCGATGTCAGTTCTTTCGCGGGCGCTTGATTGCAGCGCATTATACCGTTATGTTGCTCTTGAATATACCGCGTAGTTTTAACAGTTTGCTTCATATCGTCGTCTTATTCTTTTAAGAAACTTAACTGAACCCACATCTCACGTATGATAGAGTATTCCGTTCACTTACTTCGTTTGACATTTGCTCTAATTTCATTTACAGAACTTAATATCTTATTGTGTTATTCATATAGCTATATTTGTACTATTTGATGCCGTTAATTACAATGGATGCCCGACTCAAACATAGTTTTTCATGTATGGTGGTCGGACCGAGTTTTTCAGGGAAAACCGAATTCGTGAAAAGATTACTGAAAAATGCCTCGGAAATGATCGATCAACCTCCTCGCAAAATTATATGGTTTTACGGGGAGTATCAACCGTGTTACGCGACAATGACACGATCCTTTCCGAATATTGAATTTCATGAAAATTTACCAGCAGATTTCAATGATTTGACCGACCCCTCCCGACCAGTGTTATTTGTCATCGATGATTTAATGGATGTGGCTGGTGATGACAAGAGAGTAGCCGCCTTGTTTACTAAAGGTTGTCATCATAGAAACGCGAGCGTTATTTATATCACTCAAAATCTCTTTCATCGTGGAAAGGAGTCTAGGACTATTTCATTAAACACGCAGTACTACGCTTTATTCAAAAATTGTAGAGACAAACAACAAATTGCTTGTTTAGCTAAACAGATGTATCCCTCGAAAACAAAGTTTTTTCAAGAGGCATTTATGGACGCCACAGCCGATAAATGGGGTTATTTATTCGTAGACCTTAAACCAGACACGCCGGAAGAATTTCGTCTCAGAACGAAAATATTTCCCGGTGAAGTTCAATATGTATATGTTCCTAAGATATAAATTGTCGCGTTCGTGTATTAAGTCATTTATTAGTTAAAAATGTCGCGCCGAGTGAAGACCCACGCAGTCCTGCTCAAGACCCTCGCACACTGCTCTCCTGATCAACGGAAACTTCTCATCAAGACAGCTAACAAGAACTTCATTGACGCCATCTGTGAATGTGTTTTGAACGTGATCTGCGGTAATGTCAAGCTGTCGCAATCCCACAAGAAAACTTTGACTAAGCACAAGCGAAAACTCCGTAAATTAGCGGATCGTCGTACATCTCTGGCAGAGAGAAAACGAATCTTAAACCAACGCGGAGGATTCATTGGTCTCATTGCCAGGTTGATCACGCCTGTACTCGGAACTCTCGCTTCTAACCTCTTTGCATCGCCAAAGTAGACGCTGTATAGAGGTACCGCGTTGATAATGGAGAATGCGCGCAAGATGGTGCTTGTGCCACAAACTATGCTTCATTCTCTCAAAAGTCAATCTTCAACACCTACAGAGCAGCGAATCAACGAATTGGACGATCAGATTCGTTCGGTGTTGGACAGGCCCGATCTACCAGAGTATGACAAGGCGTTGTTGTATTCGCAATACTTACAGCGGTTTTTGAAAGCGACGGACAGCGTTAAGAAGCCATTGTCTATTGAAGTCGTTAGCGACAGCTCAAGAGACAATGACAGCACGCATCTAGTAACTCATGGACAGAGGGGCGCGCCAAAATCTGAGGACGCAGTGGAGCGTGACATCTTGCAGCACGTGCCTAAGAATTTTGTGAAAAGAGCTTCGCAGTTGCTGGAAAAGATGAAAAGGTGCGACGATGTGGGATGGACGGACAAAGGGGAGCTGATTGTGAGCGGGGAAAGTGTGCCTGGCAGTAACATTTGCGACTTAATGTACGACATTTTCAGAGAGCGAAGTGGTTATATTCCTACTGGTAGTGAACATTTTATTCGTGCGCTGGCTCGTTTGAACATTCCAGAGACTGCGTTGACCAATCTCAGCCGACGTGACCAACTTCAACGTGTTAAGAGGGGGAAAGATTTGGAGACCCCGATTCATCGTCGTTTAGATTCTCCAGACCCCAAAATGTACACAACCCCTACTACAACTAAAAGTTATACACGTACAAGGCGTACAAGAGCTAGTGATGCTAATGGTTCTCAAACCCCAAAGTGGCAATCTTTTTAAAATACGGCTTAAACGGTATGACCACAATCCTCGTTAACCCGAGCTGTTCTCGTTAATTCGTGTAATGATTTTATTGTATGTTAATTTACTACTCTTCTATTTCAAACAGTTATGTACAATTTTAAATAGTAGCCCTTACCATTATGATCTGCGTGTTGATCTAGGTGGGTGTTGAAGTACGCCATCGATGTTGCGTATGGGGTGATATGAAAGTGTGTACACAAGCATTTACATACTTAATATGTATCATTATATTTTACGAATGATGATTTTTTGATTGTATTAACGTTAACATCGTTACATATCCCCAACCAATTATTTCATCAGGTGACCCGCAATGTGTATATAAGATTGTACGGTCTATGTTCAGATGTGAAGGAGTGTATACATACATAATATTCTGTTTGAATGTATTTGAAATTTTGATGCTAGCTGTTCTTTTGAATTTGTCCGCATGATATAGCGATTGACTATACTATCTTAACGTTTCTCCACTTCAACATTTCATCGTCTGAACATTTCGACTAGTTGCTATGTAAATATTGTAAATATAAGTTCGCGTGACGTTTGATTTTATCTGTGGTGTTTACCGAATGTGTCATACATTTTATCTCCTGGCGTAGTTGTACATAATATGTCTTACTTCATGAAACGATGTAAATAGTCAAATCCTGCCTGGTTTATGCATTATTACATTCAGTGGTGAAAGTAGTTGTTTTTATTATTATTCGTAGTTAATTCCATAAAGACCGTCATATTGTACATATATCCACCACTTCGACGTTTCGTCGATTCGTCATTTTGTCATTTCGTCATTTCGTCATTTCGTCATTTCGTCATTTCGTCATTTCGCTGTTTTAAATCTGTGCATGTAACGCATGCAAATTTCTTTTTTTTAATGTCTGTTTACCTAGAATTAATAACTTTGACGAAACGGAAATACACTGTAAAATGTCTCACGCAGATTCTGCAGATTGATGACTACATCACCTCAATGGTTTATAAGTTGTTAATTATTCTTTCATCACCATGTATGATTTAAGCCATGCTTGAACATCGAAACATAATTGAATAATGTAATCGTATTTTTTATATGAGGAATAGTTCTTTACGTATCCAGTGGAAATGTATATAGTTTGTTCGTTGCACGGTGTAATGATTTTTTTCTCACAATCACAAAATGTAGAAGGAAGCAAAGAAAAACAAGTACAACAAGGAGAAATTTATTTACATATTTATAGTCTGTTGTTTTATTGGAGAAAATAAAACGGGTACCACGTACAATATTCTTACGATACAAAACGCACTCGTTACATCTTATTTTTGTTTTGTCCTGTGTGATATGTGTTATACAGCGTGACTGAGGAAAAGAGAAGCGAGAAAGAAAACGAAGAGCGAAAGAGAAAATGAGACATATACTCGTAACGAAAATAACAAAGTGTGTATTACTATGAAGAACGAAACCCAGCCCAAGTTTAATCTATATATATATATATATATATATATATATATAGGTTACCTAATTTTACAAAGTATTCAAGCGGTTGTTACGCTAGGTACGCTAACCTAAGTAATTATGGTCTATGAATTGTAAATGATAATATATTCCATTGGTAACAAACTGTCACAATCACTCAACGTTTCAACATAAAGGTACAAACTTAATTCTCTTATTTTCAAACTAGCTTTCCCAGACATGAAAGAACATATATTCATGATTTGGAGTTATATGATATATATATATATATATATATATATATATATATATATAATAAAAAAGAGAGAGAGAGAGTGAGGGAGTGAGAGAGAGAGAGAGAGTGAGTGAGAGAAAAAAGGTAATAGTACAGGCTTGCACATACGATATATACAAATTACTACTAAGTTAAATACTGTTAGATATCTAGCAATCCACATCAAGAGAGAAGTTTACACTACGTTATACACGCTATTACAATATCTTCTTACAAACTATCGAAGCTACGTGCGATTTGTAATAGAGTAAAAGATGTATCATGAACACGATGGGAAACATCAGAACGTCGATTAAACCAATCATTCACTCTCTTATCATTTCTCGTATAATCCTTGCCAAACACATTTAATACACTTCGAGTTGTTTGACCCCCTACTCGTTTCGTCACGTAATAGATACAATATTGTCCGCAAACTGTGGATACAGTTCCTTGTAGCCGTTTGGAATTAGAGGACCATGCCGAGGCATTATTGTCCAAAAACTTTACAAAGTCAAGACTGTAAGTTAAGGGTTCATATCCGTAAGAGTCAAAGAATTCGCCTTTTCCGTTGCAAAAGTAGAAAGCCACCCAGTGTGTTCCTGGTTTATCGCTAGGATCGGTATTCGCGATGAAGCACTGCTTCGCCCCACTAATTGATCGCGGTAGACAATTTGACGCATATACTCCTTTGAAATAGGGCTTGACAATAGGATCGTTCTCTAAGAAACGTTGAATCTGCGATGTATCCATAGTCGATTAGAATATTTCGGCAGTCGGTTGTCCGGAAGAGGTTTTATTGGTAATCGTAGATGATGTTTCTGCTTTTATCAATCTGAATCAGTCCCTGTCCTTCCGAGTAGACGATACAGTTGACGGTGTTTGGAATGGCCACGTCGAATTGTAGCTCTAAGCGCAGATTTCCTTGCTTGATGAGATTCAAGTGACATCCGTCAGATAGGTCGGGCGTGAGGTCGAATGCAAAAAGGGTATAACCTTCGCAGTATTCTTCTCGATTGATGTTAATTCCCTTGTCTACAAACAGTCGGTTGGTTCCCATGAATAGTGAATTGTAAGCGTGAATGTAACTTTGTCCAGCTCCCGCTGCAAAGCTAGGACGTAATGGTCTCATCGGCACCGTTTCTCCGTCAATAGTGAGGGAGATGAAGTTGAGGCGTAAATGTTTAAAGTTGAAGGGGTTCTTGCCAAAAGTACCGTTAAAGGCGTCTGTGTCAACGAATCCTACGACCACCCGATTTGGTAACTGTCCGTGAAATAGATTGTCTTTATTAATCGACATGCTTCCTGCAGGAATGGAAAAGGACTTCACGTCTACTTTGTTGACGGGGTATTTCGCGGTTGTCTTCTCCAAGGCCTTGGCGTGGTTTAACATGATGGTAGGACTGGTCTTTACTCTGCGAACGTAGAGGGCAGCAGATTCTATTTTAATTTTATATCGGGCATTCTCCGTCGAAGACAGAAGACAAAATGCGTCTTTGCTACGATTTAACTTGATTTTCAAATCAACCCCCGGGAGTAACAGTCTTTCTTGAAAAAAAATGTCGGCGTAAATCGGACCAAGTAGAGAAAGTAATTTACTCTCGACGATGAATCCATGTCTTTTCGCCAGACCGGGATTAGCTTCTGCAGAGCTTGCCAGCGGGTTAACGACATCCATTTTCCCCGCTTTGTCCTTGTAATATAGCTGTTGAGTGAGTTGAGACTCTTTGGTCTCTCCTCCATAGTGCAGCAGAGATTCGATGTACGCTCTGTAAGGGTATGTATTCGACGGCTGAGACACTAGTTTTTCATTGAGCATGATATCAACTTGTGCAAAGAGAGATGGGAGAAACAGGTTTACGGGACCAACTGGGGCATCAGCTGGTAAAGCCGTGTTATCATTGTTCGTAACTTTGACTGTCACTTGAAGCATGGTCTGAGAGAGGTCCAAGTATTCTTCCGACGTGCCGGACACGTTGAATTCAATGGGCCCTTCATCGGTGATGCTGCTAACGGGGTGATATTCTACCCATGGTCCTTTGACGATGCTCATTTGAGTGTGTGGTACCGTGAACAAATCCAATTCGGACTTGCAGCAGACATCGCTCTTGTCGTGTAGAAGCGCCATGTTCAGCAAAGACAGCAAGGAGTGTATGAGACTGGTAAACGAATAGTCCGAATTAATCGAAGATGTCGCGCAAGCGAGCTCTTTTCGCTGGAGAATTTCGAGACCGAATGATACGCTTCCTTCCTCGCCTCCTTCTTTTAACTCTTCCTACAACTACTAATCGCGCTCCTCCAGTCTGATTCCCAATTTTTTTCTTTACTGCTCGAACAGTCTTTGAGGCCAGGTGTTTTCCCGCCCGAGCCACATTTTTTCTAGTTGCGCTTTTAAAAGATTGTCCGTTGATGGTGTCCTGAACAATGTTCATGCCTGTATGCATAGCTTCTTTTCCCAAAGCAACAGCCCCTCTTTTTAAGAGAGGAGTTGCGACTTTGAAGAGCCCCTTCACCAGACTACCCAGCCCGTGTCCTCTCTGCATG
Organism: Diadema antillarum; assembly: GCF_040938485.1. NCBI lineage: Eukaryota > Metazoa > Echinodermata > Echinoidea > Diadematoida > Diadematidae > Diadema > Diadema antillarum. The sequence continues at coordinate 1,307,460 of NW_027271680.1, forward strand.
GATGCCCCGCGGAAGACGGGTAATCCCGAGCCATATTGGTCGTGAAAAATCCTTGCCGGTGCGCGAAATACCACCATAGTTGGACGTATCGCTGTGTAAATTTAGCGTCCAGCTAGTTCGTAGAGCGCTCTCTAAAGTGTAACTTCACGATCACTTTCCCGCGTTCAAATGGTACCACTTCACCCGATTCGGTTGTTAATATAATCTCTATCGTTTCAAAATTGTAAAGCTTAAGAGGGACGTAATGCGGAGTGATATAGGTATTGACGATATTATCGCGATCCTTGTCCGGAATGACTGCTATCGTCCTCAGTAAAGGTACAGCAGCGTCACCTACGTGTTGAAACTGAACGATATCAGAATAGACATAAAATGTATGAAATTTCATGTGTACATCCATTGGCATGGGACTCAGTGTTGATTCCGTGAGATGGCATTCCCCTTCAAACCCGAGCATCATAGCCAAACCACAGGGAATGAGGAGCGCCGTATTTCCTTCTAATCGGATGAAACATTTTCGTTGGGTCCTCTTGTAATAAAATGTGATGCTTTTACGTAATTTTCTCCGGAACTGTTCGTTGATCGAGTCAATGAGTTCCTCTCCAGAATTATAATATCCCGCAGGAATCTCAATTTTTTTCATCAATGGAACAGCGTCGTCCTCTACTTCATTATCGTAAATAGTGAGGGTGTTGTTATCATGTCGTACATTATACCACGTGCACTGAAATTGAACTTCTGCCAACCCCACCTCGTAATCTTCGTTGAGTGAGAGAGGTGCGTGAAGCCGCGTTGTAAACTGACACGTTTTGTTATTTGGATAGTACGACATGGAACTATTACTGGGCAGCGTCACGTAAAATTGAGAAGCCATGTTCGATCAGCCTCTTCTCCTTTGTTCAAAGCGAAGAATGATAACGAGAGTAACGTGAATCGTGTTTTTAACGCATAGTTAAGTGTCGAACCCAACTATCAAATTCTTTGCCATACCCTGACCAACGAACTAGGTATTCTTTCTGCCCATTGCGCATGCGCGTGCGTAAAACCTTGTCCACGTTGTAAGTAGTCTCCTTGTCTTTCGAAACTCTTATCAATTCCCTTTCATAGAACGTACCCTTCACTCGTTCCCCGTTGTAATCCTTTATTCTGTAGACAGGTACCCTCCTATTGACGCGGGAGCTGATTGTAAAGACCTCCCTCGAAAAATTTGCTTCGTAACCCTTTTCGAACTTTAGTTTGCTTTTACTAATACGAACTTGATCTCCGATTTCATACTTGAATCGTGGAGCTTTACGCTTCTTCCCTCGCATTGCCCTACCGTAGAGACTTTTTATGGCACGCTTTTGATTCTCAATATTCACGTCTTTTGGTTTCATGCCGATACTAGAATGAATGGTGTTGTTATAGCCTTTGACAAAATCTTTTATTACACCGAGATACCTGTAAGTGTTTTTGAATGTGAAGAAGCGCCACATTTTTGTTCGCAGCGTTCTATTGAATCGTTCAGCAACGCTGGCTTTGGTTTCATTTTCTGTTGTGTAGAAGTGAATGCCTTCTTTCTCGAGATATTTCTGAAAATGTCTGTTTGTGAATTCCGAACCTTTGTCTGTATGTAGCATTACAGGCACTCGGCCCTCTTTCAAGATGCTTTCGAATGCCCCGACAATGTCTTTTGATTTTTTGTTTTTTAAAGGAACCACCCAAGCATATTTCGACAGTACATCTATACACGTCAGTAAGTAGCGATAACCATTATTAAACCTTTTCAAATTTTGAACATCTACAAGATCAGCCTCCCAGATTTCGTCGATTCCTCTCACTTTCACAACATTTCTCTCAAATGTCTTTCTCGCCGGTGCGTGCATTGTATACGCATCTTGTTTCGTTAACCAGTCTCTGACACCCTGCAAGCTCGCTTTTTCAGTTTCCACCTCTCTCACCGCATTCCACAACTTACTGACACCGCCGAAACTAGCTGGATGTTGAGGATCGTAATAGATTTCCTCTAACGCTCTCTCAAATGAATTAGACATTATTCGTCTCAGCAACCACACACTGCAGAAGCAAACATCAGAAATGGCATTCCTTTCACGTTGCAATGACATAAAAGGCATCAATGATAGACAAGGTAACGAGTAAAAAAATCATTTGAAAATGAAACGCATCATTTATTGTACACGCATACACACAGTGCAGCGAATTTCGTTGCTTGAATCAATTCACATTCTATTAACATCTACATTCCATACATTATACAACATATACAGACAAAAATGTAAAACGTATCGCGACATTAGTCCAACAGTCATTTTCGGAGCGTGTTCCGACCAGCGCACTTTGTAGCGTTTGAGTCCTTCCACGAATTGCGCGCGAAATTCCTCTTTCCGCTCGTCCGGTATGCAGGCATGTTGGTAGACGTTGACAAAATAGCATAGAGCCATCAGCGAACGTTTGTACTTGTTGGGATGATTGGGGTTCTCTATACAATTTTTGAGCAGGGCCTCTATACAATCGTCGAACCTCTCATTGCCTCGAAGCTTGATTCGTCGCACACGGGAAAATTGTTCCTCGCTTGCAATTGTCCGACATGCGCGTAAGATTGTCTCGGTGTCTACGGCGTGAAAGTCGGAAGGAAATGTGTCCTTTATCACCGTTAATAGCAGTCGTTCGTCTAAAGCACGTTCCACTGAGGGTCCGTCAAGACGATGTCGGGCAGGCCGGTCTCGAGCCCCAAGGCCCTGTAGACCACTCTCACAGCGGCCTCTATCCCCTCCACGTGTCTCCCTATGTTGACTCTTCTTTGTTCCAGCTGTTGTTGAGTCTCTCCCCTCAGAATAAATTTGATGTACTCCAGGAAAAACCGCACTCGACGAGATCTGGTCTCATCCAGAGCACCCTGCCAACGTAAGGGTACACTCTCTCCACAGTCATTGGGTCCAAATGATGAACCGCCTGGAACACTTTGCGCTGTGGATCTTCGGGAGTACCGTCTATTGGAGAATCTGGCACGTTTTGCACCCGTTTCAAGACTTCGATGAGAGTTAGATACTCCGTCAACATCAGCAAGTCCACCTTCTCCACCGTCCTCTGCATTTCGGGACACCAGGTGTTGGAGATGTTCGGCTGAGACATTCTGTAACATGTGATGTTCTCGGAAGGTTTCAAATTGAAATGTGTCCCTCTCGCATGTTCTTCGAGTTTTTATTCTTTTGCTTTCCAAAGGACGCCACCATCTCTTTGAATATGTATGAGGCATTTATTGTTTTATGCAGGACGAGTCCGAACCCGTCACTGGCTCCAGGTCCAGTTTATGTATTTCTTTATTTCAAAATTCTTTTGTCTTCGCTCGCGTACAAGCGTGGGTCAGAGGACAAGTCCGAACTTATCGTGAACTTGAGGTCCAGTCTTATGTATTTCTTTGTTTTTCTAGTCTTTTGTCTTTGAGTGTGCGAGCGTCGGTCTGAGGACAAGTCCGAACTTATCGTGAACTTGAGGTCCAGTCTTATGTATTTCTTTGTTTTTCCAGTCTTTTGTCTTTAAGTCCCCGAGCGTTGGTCAGTGGACACGCCCTGACTTTTGTCTTCGATTGCGCAATCATTGCGCAAGCGTCGGTCAGAGGACACGCCCCCATTTTTATGTATTTCTTCGTTTTTTAAAGTTCTTTTGTTTTCGATCGGGCGAGCGTCGGTCAGAGGACAGGTCCGAACTTGTCGGAGTGACGTCATCAAATCAAACAAATGTCATGCATACGATTGCAATCGTCATTATGACCATTTCGACCATTGCATTCGAAAATATCTCTCGATGTGAGAACAAAAGAATATGATGAAACAATGACGCGGATTCTTAAAACAATAGCATATTTTTCATAATTCATTCTTCATATTTCATATCGATCCATAAATATTCATATTTCATAATCATCATTCATCGTTCATATCTATAATTCATATCTCATGAATATTCATCTTTCATTTTTCATATTTCATACATTCTTTTGTTCTTTCCTATTTCTATTGTTATGCAAATACCCATAATTCATATCTATTATCATAATTCATCGATTTATCATAATTCATATCGTAATCCATCTTTTTATCATAAATCATATCATAATCCATATTTTTATCATAAATCATATCATAATCCATCTTTTTATCATAAATCATATCATAATCCATATTTCATAATTCATAATTCTTTTGTCTTTTCATATTTCTTTTGTTCTAGAACAATAGAAATATGAATCATATTTTTATGACGCTATACGTACACCTATACTACTATCGACAAATTATATACTGTCAGCAACATAAGGTGAATGGCATAACAATAAAATGCGAGCGAGCTAAGCGAGCGAGCTTGAAAATTTTGATATTCTGCAGTTCCAAAACTGGAGTTTTGTAGCTATATATTTCGTTTTGGAAATAAATGGGAGCGCATCGGGCGCAACTGCTGGCAATTATTGGCAGCAACATTAGGAGAATGGCATAACGATTCAATGCGAGCGAGCGAAGCGAGCAAGCTTGAAAATTTTGACATTCTACAGTCCCAAAAAGGGGTTTGTAGCTACAGTATATCTTTCACTTTGGATATTAATGGGGCGGCGCATCGGGCGCAACTGCTGGCAATTACTGGCAGCAACATTAGGAGAATGGCATAACGATTCAATGCGAGCGAGCAAAGCGAGCGAGCTTGAGAATTTTGACATTTTACAGTCCAAAAACTCCCGTTTGTAGCTATATCTTTCGCTTTGGAAATTAAGGGGGGGGGGGCATCGGGCGCAACTGTTGGCAATTACTGGCAGTAACGTTAGGAGAGTGGCATAACGATTCAATGCGAGCGAGCGAGCTTGAAAATTTTGACATGTTACAGTCCAAAAACTCCCGTTTGTAGCTATATTTATCTTTCGCTTTGGAAATTAAGGGGTGGGGGCATCGGGCGCAACTACTGGCAATTACTGTCAGCAACATTAGGAGAATGGCATAACGATTCAATGCGAGCGAGCTTGAAAATTTTGACATTCTAGAGTCCAACAACTGCCGTCGTAGCTATGTTTTTCGCTTTAGAAATTAAGGGGGAGGCGCACCGGGCTCAACTGCTGGATGCGAGCGAGCGAAGCGAGCGAGCTTGAAAATTTTGACATTTTACAGTCCAAAAGCTGCCGTTTGTAGCTATATTTTTTCCCTTTTATTCATATATATACATATTTATTTTATTTTCTTTGTTTATTCATTTATTTTTGGCAGCCCAAGGGGGGGGGGGGTTGGGGTTTAAACCCCCTAACCCCCCCCCCCCCCGTAGATCCGCCACTGGGCCCCAAAACCACAGTTTTGAATAGTGATTACATTTCATTTTACTTTCTTCCTAATTCATATAAAATACGTGACTTACGTGTATGCATACAAACTGAACACAAGCAAGTGTTGAGCATGACACATAAACTCCAAATTTGTCCGAGAATGGAAATTCTTTTTGCCCAATTGATCGTGGGCCCGGCAGCCACTGAGCAGTGCCAGATCGACGTTGCTCTAACCTTTTCAACTGTTGAACGGCAAACAAGGTAGCAGCAACTCCCATCTTTTAACGTCTTTTGGTATGACGCGGCCGGGGTTTGAACCCACGACCTCCCGATTGTGAGGGCAGCCGCTCTACTCACTGAGCCAACACATCGGTATGTATATAGCGAATGATACATGCGACCGTCATTGATAGCATACAAAAGAAATAATTATACACGAGTTTGATTAATTCAGTCAGCAAGTATGCAAAGTGATGAAATTAGTATTGAGGTTATATTCAAAACAAGGCAGAAGTTCGATGTAAAGGATTCTTCTTATAATATTTTAATGAGAGCCAATACATTATAACTTGAACTCTAGTTTTTATTCCCACCAAGAGGGGTCCTTTATACACCAGATGTCTGGTCTCAGATAAAGAGAAGAATGACTTGAAATAAAGTTTGTTTAATTTTTACGCCGTATACACCATAATACTTAACTTAAATTCGTTTCAAATGTCTCCGCCTGCTTGGCAAACTGCCCGATTATGTCAGCTGGAGAAACTCAGTTCCGTGTTTGCTTTTCGAATGACGGTCATATCCGGAGAGAGTCCGCCATGGCAGCTTAGGGGACCAGAAGAACGATTTTATTATTGCTGTTTTTTTAACGTTTTTTTTTTATCATTGATCAGGGTCAGCCTGACAAAAACGTTCTCGACATGATAATACAATACACTGCCCTGCTTGAGTAACTTTTCTGCATTGCCTTCTTTTGCACTCTTTGTCTGCAGACTCTACTGCACATATTTTTGTCATTATTTCAAGGGAAAATCTCGTGTAGGTGCAGGTGAGCGATCGGCACTACACAATATCGATATAGGCCTTTTATACATTTACATATTGGTGTAAATCATGCTTTGTTTGTTTGTTGCCCCGAAGTTACATTAGTAGCGTATTGAGTATAAACTTTTTTTACTCTTTTTGAGTTTCCATTTTCAAAATTGTTAAAAGAAAAAGGGCAACCATATGCGCTTTCCATTGAGGGATGACGTCAAATTTAATAAATTTTGTATAAGATCCTCCAAAAAAAGAAAAAAATAATATAGGCCTATTATTTATAATTCTAAATAATATATAAACAGGAGATGATACAATACACAAATCAGACTACCATATCTTATCCTAAAAAATGAAATCTATCTTACAAAATGAAATGAGCAATGCGTTTCTTAAGGTTTCACTTACGCTGTTAATATCACATCAGAGTAATCCAAAGTAAATTTACAATCATTCGTTCTGAAGGGGGAGAATAACCGTATGAACCGCTAGCCACCGTAAAAGTGTTCACTAATCCGGCTAATGGGGATATTGGCCAATGATTAAACAAATGGCATGTGCGTGGATGAAAATGAAAAGCTGTATAACTGGTCTTCTCTCTCGCTCTCTCTGTACCTATCCATTTATTCATTAATCTATTTGTTTTTATCCCCGGATAAATATCTTTCTCCCCTTCTCATTGATCGATTTACTGATGTGCCATTTTGTCTCTCCCTTCTACGCTCTTCCCATCCATATGTATTCCTGTTTGCGGTTTTCTTTCCTTCTTCCTTTACTTACAGGAAGTTGGCCTACGACGGACCACGACCCTCTTGTCCGCAAGCTACAACATGGAGCGAATTACGATAATGCTGCTCTGTATAATCTGCGCACGTGTAGTGACATCTGCGCTGATAGCCGCTTCAGGTAAGAATCCAATGTTCTAACCCCATTTTTGGATAGTTGATCTGTAATCGCGTGAAAATTTCTGTTTAACATGTCATTTTGACTCTTGGGTATGTTTAACGTCTAATCTTCTGAAAAAACCCCTCATATTTATTACAGAGGCAAATGACTCCTTAAAAAAACAGTTTGTGCTTTATTTACATTGGCATTATAGTATATAAACACTCTTAATATCTACTAATTGTAACATTTTATTCACGCGTTAATGCTGCCAGAAATGAAAGGAAGTTCGTGCTATATAGAAATTACATTTTCAAGGAGTATGATATCAAAGAAAGCATAAGTTCTTTAATGTAGATCCGAGACGTATACCAATTATTAACAAACAAACAAAAAACCTATTGTCATAATTTTGTGTAATATATCGGATAGGATAGTGTATCACATCCACAACTGTGATGTTTTAATACAGATGTCTAACGTTGCTCAACAGCAATCAACAATATTATGGGAAATACTTGGAAATTGATTAGGCTCAGAGCTATCATCCTATGATATGAATTTTGCATGACAAACAATTAGTTTGTAGCTCTTTGAGGATAACTGTTTCCTGTTATAAAATAAAGTACATAAATACTGAAAATTTTTTAAGCTAATGGATACGAACGAGTATAGTTGAAAGAACAATTCTCTTTAGACGTTAACGTTCATCCTTTGAATTTCTAGCATTTCTTTGACATACTGACCAAAGCTTGTATTTCAACCAAATATACCAAGAGATTTGACCTGTAATCGTGAGGGGAGTGCTTCATTATGTTAGTTAATTCAGATTTTATTTTGAAACAACATCATCTTTATTTTTGGTTTATTTTTCATAATTTGTGTCTTCTGTATTTTTTATAATAATGTGTTCAATATTCTAATGTTTTGTAAAGCACCTAATGGGCTGGAAGAGATATCGAATACATCAATTGCTGGAATTCCCTGCTAAACCATATATTATTAATGTCAAATTTCATTGTCCAATAGAGTATAAAAACAAATGAAAGTCATGATTACTTTATTCTGTAAATGATTATACTATTCGACCATGCATTACAAAACCAAGTCGCGCACAAAGATTTTGTGTCAGGATTGAAAATAGGTGAAATGAGTCAACCCAGCCAATCTTGAGTTTTTCATATTTTCTGAAAGAGCAAGTCTTCTTCTACATTACACTAAAGTCTGGGACCATAAAACGAACGGAAAATTGTGTTTTTAACAGTTTTTGGTAGAATAGTGTGATTAGGCGAGTCTTATAGAGTCCCATGTTCATTTCTTAAAAAACCCTGTCAATATCCTTTACTTTCAACTCTTATAACTTGGGAAAGGATGATTGAAAGTTTGCAATGATCATCTTCACAATAAAATTGCCTAATTTGATAATCCCTTCAATGTTGTTGCTCCAGTGGTTTACATCCTGAGTTCTTTTTTTTTGTGTGTGTGTGTGTTCCATTTATCACGCAGGTACAGTTGTAGCACGGCTTGGTAAAAATTATTATAAAGCACTTGAATTGACCTTGTACTTCAGAGCCTGTTTTCTCAATTCACACTTTCCAGAGTGTGTGCCTTCTGTCCCATATTAGGAAAGATTAGGAGAGTCTATTTGAATTGAGTTATACATCATTTTAAAGCTTAAAGTCTGCTCTTTCAGAATGTACTCTCACCTCAAAATCTATGTTTTGCGACCTCTTGTTGGTTTTGTGATGTAGGGTCATAATATAACCATATCTTAAACCATATCAATAATGTCAACCGCGTTTCACACAATTTTCATACTTGTCTGTTTTCCCTTCTTTATGTCATGCCTGTCCGCAGATACAAAACTACAGCATGGAAACTTCAGCATAGACGCGTGTGCAGAACATTTTTGTGGAGATGAAAGTTGCGTCGAAACTTCTGTAGACAGATATCAGTGCATGTGTGACTACGCGTGTCATTTCTTTCAAGACTGCTGCATTGATCGCGCCAACAATGATACATGTTTGGAAGCAAAGGAAGCAGCTGAATTCCGTCAGGCGGTGGCTCATTTAGAACAGTCACAGTTTCAGTGTTTGAAACTTCCATTCGTTCGGGAGGAATATTTCTACGTTTCCGTCTGTCCCGACGCGTGGGCAGACGCCAACATTCGGGAAAAGTGCGAAGACCCGACCAATTCTGATTTGAACGCCGCATCCATTCCGCTTTCTGCTGCAAACTACGTAACGTACAGAAACCTTTACTGTGCTATTTGTAACGGAGGAGACCCTGGATCAATGGAACCATGGGAGCTTGATCTCCTGTGCATCGACGAGGTAAGGAGTGCCTACCTTTCTGGGAACATTACATATCAAGAGATGATTGCTCGCTGCAGTAGAGTGTCCATAGTTGGGAGAACACTGACAGTGCGACAGTGTTTCCAGGGGGATGATTTCAGATGCGCTCCCGAAACTTGCCCCGAGCTTTCTGTACCTTGCGGGTCATTCAAGGCATCATTCGTGGAACCCTGGACTGCCAACTTCTGGCGGAATACATTCTGCTATTACTGTTCGCTTGCTCAATGTGTGTCACCGGATTTAAGTGGTGAAGATGAATCCATGTTTTCAAGGGAATTCGGTAGCTGTCTGCTACCGATCACCGGAAAAATTGCTATCAGGGGGTTACAGCCAATATCCCTGTTATTTGACTTTGGTTCCTCCGGTGGAGTCAGATCTGTGGTGTCTTCTGAAAGTGTCCAGCAAACAAGCGTAACTTGTGCAGAAGGCGAGGTGTTTGATCCCTTCGAGGAGCAATGCATGTTACTTCACTGTGCTGACGGATTTATCCTGCATGATGGCAGGTGTGTTCGCAGCCTAGAATCGATACCCTTCAATTCCTCGTGTGGGGCTGTTGGTGCTGCAGATATCGGCGTGCGCGTTTCTCTCTCAAACAACGTAACTTTATCGAGTGACGCCAGCATATCAAAGGCACTCACGGTAGACTGTTTGAAAGAAATGGTGTTCACTAATTTATCAGTGAATCTATACCCTATCGATACCAATGATGTTGCCTCATTCAACACGACCTTCCTCTTTATCTCATCAAACCTGTCGATTCCAGATTCCTTGCTTCTGGAGAGACTGGAAGAGGTCTTTGCGGATGCAACTCAACGGAATAACCTTATGGTAGATTGTGGAATCGAAACGTTGGAGTTCATCGAAGGCTGCCTCAACTCGATCGACAGATCATGTCTCGCGGCCGATAACGACATTGTTGTATCCAATGAATTTTACGTCTTCACCATTCTTGAAAAGAATTATATATATGTTAATAACACTGATTCTTTTTATCTTAAAAATGTAGCAACTCTTGTGACGAAATTTGATATCGACATTCCTATATCATCGTCAACTGTCACAGTGTGCCATTCGACAAACGCTCAACCATCCTGCCGTCTCTCTATCTTCAACGAAACGTTATTTGAAGCTGTCGAAAATACAGGACAACTGCGCTACCTTCCCACGGGTGACCTCATTGAAGAAGGGATGTATTTTCCCGGACAAGCGGGAACTCTAAGTGTATGCGAATTTCTGGACCGAAACGGAACAATCAACATAAATGTTACTCTGTTTGAGTTTTCTGCGATACAGGTATATCTGAGCTACATATGCGTTCCAATCTCTATGCTGGCACTATTGATAACCTTTATCACTTACTGCGCATTTCCGGTCAGGCGAAAATCTGTCTGCGGTAAGCTCATCATGACACTCTGCTTTACGCTTTTTTTCGCCCAGCTTTTGCTTCTGTCTGGGGGAAGAGCTGCCTCGTCCAAAGAAGCTTGTGCGCTCGTTTCAATCTTTTCTCACTATCTTTGGCTCTCTGTCTTCACTATCACCACCGCCCTCGCGATCGACCTCGCTAGAACATTCGGAAATAGGGAAGCTTTCACTTTGATAACGAACAGCAATAAGGTCTTCATTGTCTACCTCGGAGGAGCCCTTGGTGTGGCGGCAGTCATCGTTGTCGTCTGTGTTGGGTTAGCTTATAGAAATGACATGGAACAACTCGTGTATTATGGCGATGACAGTTCTTGTTGGATAGGGAACGGGATAGTAAACCTGATAGCTTTCGGATGTCCTGTGGCCGTGGCTCTGCTTCTCAATATGTGTCTGTTTGCATACACCGTGTGCGGACTCAGGAAAAGGCGACAGGACGGGAGGCGTGTCCGTAAAGAACAAGACAGAATTGACTCCTTCACTGAACTTCGAATATACGTCAAGGTAATATAAGAATGTGATCTCATTTCTCAATGAAAACCGTCGTTATCATGACCATCAGTTGGTGCCTTTAGTTGTCTTCCAACAACAACAAAAAATGAAATCTTCCTCTAGCTAAAACTGAAGAAGAGTTCAACCACCTTGGTATTGTCTTACTAGGTCAGATATTATTTTGCAGGTAATCCAAAGTGATTTCAATACATGAACTGAAAAAATCAGGTCTTAATCAGTTATGTAAATCTCTGCTGTAGGTGTTTAGTTCTACTGTTTCAGGCTACAAGATTACTACAAACAATAAAACTGATATTGGTAAGTACAATGTATTTGGAAAGCGCTGTATCCATCCACACTGGCGGTCCTCAAAGCCCGGTGCTTTACAGTAAATTACTGAACTATACTAGTATCACAGAAGTGCATAACAAAGAAGAAACAAGTGCAAATGTTGAAACGAGATTGTATCTAACGGTCATTAGGATAATTTGAATGTGTGCAGCATTGTAATGTAAGGTCTGAGTTGAAGGGTAATATTCGTTGGTCCTATAAAGTTCGTTAATTCCAAAGTGAAAGAGTGTTCGTGATTCAAAAGGATCGTTAGTCCGAAACTGGAATAAGTGCGTTAATCGAAAAAGAAAATTAACCTTCCAAATTGCGAAACTGTTTTTTTTTTCTGATAAATGAACCCATGGAATAATAAAACTTCTGGAGAACGAGCATTATTTCATTTTCGAATTAATAAATCTTCGGAATTACGAACTCTTTTCCGATTTTAAAGAATTTAGAGATTGCCTAGCCTATTTCTTATAAATACACACAACCCATTATGGTCTATCATGAATATGCATGTTGGTACAAAGTGGGTATGGCATATTCGGCCCATGTTGGAAGACAAGATTAGCTCGAAGCTGGGACCATGTCGTCTGAGGAGGCGAAGGAAGGATAGCGTTTTCGTTACTTTAAGTTTGATTACCTAGTGGTGGTGATTTGCTATGGTGTCAGAATGTGTCACATGTTTTTGCCCCACCAGGATTTCCCTCCTTCCGCAATGGGTCAAATATAGTTATGAAAACATCGGCAGCCTCTATAGTGATGAAAATGGCTCTTTAGAATCTTACTTTCATTCAGGCAGAAATGCTGAAAGCAGGAAGACGAGTTACAATAATTTAGTTTCTGCCATTTATACTTCTTTCTAACGTGCGATTTTTATATTCTATGTCTTTTTATGCCCAAATTCATAGATTTCGACGTTAATGGGTTTCACCTGGATTCTGGGTTTTGTAGCAGCCTTTGCAGGTGTCGGTGTGCTCTGGTACATCTTCATTATTCTCAACTCTCTCCAAGGCGTCTACATCATGATAGCTTTCATCTTCAACAAGCGAATCTACGAGCTGTGGAAAGGATTTTTCACGCGCGGTCGAGCCACTTCGTCCGAAAAATCCGAACAGTTGCCAATGAGTTCCAACATGTCAAAAACAACAGTGTCGACAGGTGTCTCATAATGCCGAAAGGACTGCCTCGTATCCATCAGCTATGGACTGAAATATAGAGATTACCTCAAGCAGACTTGGGAGACATTCCTCGTACATAGGTCACCAGTATGATCTGATAACTCTGTCACACTAACATTTGACCTACACTTGACTACATAATTCTACTTACAAGCAGAAGAGTTGTACCGGAATAGACCCAATGTACGTAATGATCATTAGTTGAGATATAGCTCTAATGTGATGACTGGCAAAACTTGGCCAAGATGTATCTCGTCAGAAACGACATGTGGTCGTAAAGAGAGTATCAATCTTTTGTTATATATAATTACATACATATAAGTATTATGTCTGTACATTTACGTGGAACCTAAATGTACATATTAATCAGGGTTGGCATAACATTGATTGAGATGCGGATTCAGCTTTTAATTCTTTGTCTAGATAGTTAGAAACCACTTTAAGAAATGTTACAGAATATAAAATTCTGTGAGGAATTCAAATTCAAGTTGCTGAAAATCGGTTTTTTTAAATGACTCAGATAAAAAAATAGTACATAACACAAAGCGACTCTCATAACAGTTGGGTCCCAGCTTCTATTAGGAATACTTCGTTTAGGATACTTCATCCATTTTAAACCAATTTCTATCAAATAAAGTTTGAATTCCCCTGACATTTGTTTGCTCTTTCACATTTCAAGAATTCATGTCAGCTATAAAAAAAAAAAAATCAGTGGCTGGGTCCCCTCTTTATAGACATAAACCCGTACACTTTGGGGAATGACAATTCCGAATTTTCCACAAAAAAATTCCATCAGATCGCTTTGTTTTATTTCTAAAAACGCAAAAGCTCCGACGAGTAGGGAACCCTTCAAATCTTCCTTATTAGAGCTGGTACACAGTGATGATGCACGCGAAGAATACGACCCGAGATTTAGCCATAAACATTTTCCCTAAAAAGTCCAAGCAAGTACCCTGTGAGGGATAAACCTGAAATACCCTCTCAGGGCTATTCAGCGGCTCAACGAAGCGTTGCGATCGTTATCTCTGTTCTCATTGCCGGTCGTTCCGATTTATGACTGGAAATTCTGCGGATTTTGCTGGCTCGTGCGAGCGCTGCACGCTCGCCGTGAGCTGGGTGGCCTTGTACACCCACATGCAGGCCGGACAAGTCGCAGCGTCACGTACCAGCGTCACGTACCAGCCGGGGAGATACCAAGGAGGTACTAGGCTCGCCTAGTACCTCCTTGGAGATACCACACACAGTCTTCACATCCACCAAGTATAGTAACCCGCGCTAAGATGGGTTTAACAATTTGCACAAATCGAAAACTACACTAAGTGCACATAGTCGCTGCAGGATGATAACAAATAATAAAATAAAGATAAAAATAAACAAAATACATCGTCCCCCACACTCACGTACGCACACAAGCACAAGCACCCACAGCAAAAGCAACAAGGGTGTCAACAACATCAAAAGCAAAAACATAACAAAAACTGGCATCATTCAGAACGTGTTGAATTCGAAGCTAGTATCAAGATACAGTTGTGACTTATATCTTGAGAAGAACGTATAACCATTTTTTCTTTTCAAATCATGTTCATGATGTATCAATTATTAAATCTGTATTTAATAGTCACATCCAGTATCAAACCGTATCACTCTGTGACTGAGAAAACAGCCATCTGCAGTGTGGACATATTAATATATACGCATCTATGATATAAGAGTAAGAACATCTTCTATAGACGATCAAACGCAATTTCAAAACCCAGTTTTGGCAACTGAATGGATTTCGTTCTCCTACCTGCCCGTGGCCGGTACACTTGCCGAACTGTAAAGACGATGGTATCACACATCTCCTCAACTGGAACTACAGCTGTATTTTCAGTTATGATTCTATCACAGTCCCAAGTAGATATAACACAAAACGCCATCTTAGTCTCCAAAAAAATGTTATCGATGCAGTCATGGCAACGTATATTCCATACCATCAGGGAGGTGGAAAGAGAATTGAATAATTATGCCTAGTTAGTGCACAGGGATAAACTGTACCGTGCTAATGGTCTCAGTGGCAGCTGACTGGAATCCAGGAAACCCGACTAAGGAATTAAGATAAAAACACAAAAACAACATCACTCCCCCACCCCCACCGAAGAACCCTGGATGGTATGTGTATGTGTTTCACAGTGATTTTCCACAGCAGACACTCTGCCGAGCGAGACTGCCTTTTCAATGTCACAGCACTTTCCCAAGATCAACGCAGGGACGTGATCAATGCACATTTGATTTTTCTGATAAACTGCGTTGATACCATCTTTTAATGTCTCCTGAAGATCATACTATAAAGATGTAAGCATCGATTTCATCCTACATAATGTATTTCCAAAATTTACAGTTGTGATTACATGTACATTATATCAAATGTGAGATGAGTGAGGTTCCTTCGTACAGCAGGCCCAAAACCACTTTTTCGGCACAATTGGACAATCACAAAACGGGAAAATTAAAGTTGTTAGAACAGGTTTCATTTTTATACCAATCCACGAGACAAATATTCAATTTTGTAGTTTAAAAATATGAACACATAATTTTGCTTTATTTTTGTGGTGTGATAATTTCTTTCATGAGGCGTAAATTTCATCATGTAACATACGTTACCAATGTCATTCTATTTCAAATGCTTTAAGATTGGTGACTACAGTCTATGATTGAGATAATTATATAACTATATAACAATAATCACATTTGTGGCACAGACACTATGGGGCCAGGTATGCCAAGAAAATTGAACGGAAAGGAAGATATGCAATCGGCCACAAAAAAACATAACGACAACAATAACAACACAAAACACAGAAATAACAGAACTTGAGGAAATGCACTCAGACAGATACTAGACAACGAAGAACGAGGAAAGAGGAGCAGGGAAGAATAGAGAAGGAAAAGGAGAGGGAAAAGGAGAGGGATGGAAAAGGTCTATGGACACACTCTACAAAATCTCAAGGACAAGTGAAACATGACGGGTTTTTTCATTAGACAAAATTAACTGGTATGTTTAGAAAGCAAATACTTTTTTTAAGTTTATACTTAAATGTAATTAACTTCACAGATTCTTTTAAATCATTATCCAAGCTATTCCAAAATCTGTGTCCGGCGTAAACAAATGTATTTTGAGTGTGTACAGTTCTCACTAAGGAAGATGAAATTCTTTAGATTGTCTCGTGGGATAATTATGTACGTGGCTGTTACGGTGCAATAAAGAATACAATATTTTGGGTAAATGGATGCAGTTATAATTAAACATGAATTGACCAAGTTGAAACAAATGTGACTCTGCACCTCAAAACAAACAAAAAGTCGCCAGACATTAATTTTTAGTTGAGACCATATTCTTAAAGAGCAGACTTTAAGCTTTAAAGTGATGTATAACTCAAATAAAATGGACTCTCCTAACCTATCTAAATATTGGAGAGAAAGCACAAACTCAGGAAAAGTGTGAACTGAGAAAAGAGGCTCTGAAGTACAGTGTCTATTCAAGCGCTTAATCTTTACCACACCGTGCCTGGCTGTGCGATGAATGGGACAAAAAACAGGAAGTAAACCACCAGAGTAACAACAATGAAGGGATTACCAGATTAAACTGAAATTAAGCATGCCTCATTAACACATTCTGTCCATAATTAATGCCAACTTTCAAAGCAGTAGCACTATCTTTTCAAAAGTTATTAAGAGTTGAAAGTGAAGAGTGTGGACAAGGTTTTTCAGAAATGAAAAAGGGATTCTAAAGACACACATAATCACACTATTCTACCAAAAATGTTCGAGATAAACTGCTAAAAAAACACACTTTCCTGCCCGTTTTATGATACCAAATTTTAGCATAATGTAAAAGAAGACCTGCTCTTTCAGAAAATATGAAAAAGTCAAGTTCGGCTAGGTTGACCCATTTCACTTATTTTCAGTCCTCACGCAAAATCAGTGTGTGCGACTTTATGTTCGTTTTGAGGTGCACGGTCACAAATACAACTCTTTTATTTCTACCCCATAACACAACAGTGAGACAGGCTCCCAACGTTGTTTTTTTTTTTTAAACTTTCTGGTTCAGCGCGTTCATTGTTCTCGAAGAGCAGAGAATGACTCCACGATTGTATTGCAGCCCTTTGTCAAGGCCGATGTGACTTTTGTTAGAATCACGGCCTGGTAATGTAGGTGCCACTTCTCAAAGTCGAATGTAGGCTATGTACATAGTGACTGCAGATCCCTTTTCGAGGCGTGGGAAAATACGTTCTAGGTGCTTCAGCGAACGATAGCCCACGAAAGCGGCAACCAAGCAAGCAAGGCGAGCCAGAGAGCAATACGATCGCCATTCCACGTGGGCTAACTGCACGGAGGCACGCGGTGTGTGCGCGTTTTTCTCTGTTTCAGTAGCGATAGCCTGACAAATTCAGGCCGGATTGAATGAGGCTAAGTGGACAAAATTTTCGAACATGTTGTGCTATGACAGAGAGCGTGTGAATTTTGCTCACCGCGGATTATCCTGCAAAAGGGTCTATGAAAGGAAAGACTAATAATCTTCACTCTGAGGGAAAACGAGCGTAAGCCGCGGTGAGCAAAATACACCGTGTGTGTTTAAACACACGCATGTCGAAGCGGTTTTGCCGGTTCCCATAGACTTTACACGTGAAGGCGATTCGCTTGGCACTGAGCCAAGTTCGGCGAGCTCGCTCGGTCCTCCCCTTTTATCCTCTATAGGGTATTTCGGCGTTATCCTTCACAGGGTATTTGCTTGGACTGCTAAAAGTGAACTTTTTATTTTGATTGCTCTTCTGCTTAAAAAAAAGAAGAAGTTGTATTATTGTTTCACCAACAGTTTACACCCGAAACCTGAACCTCAGGTCTGAAAATACAAAATCACCCTCGTGTGGGAGGAGGAATTCCTTCAGCGTTCATGAATCATTGTAAAGATTCACACTCAAACATTTATTTTCACAACAAAAGCGAAACAGAAATATCCCACTCCTAGACAATTAAAATTATAATCAAAAGGATAGTTTTGCGTGTAGTTTGCATGCCTTCAGGCCTACGGTTGAGGCAAAAAAGAACTTCGTACATTAAATGCAGTGCACTCCCGTGTATAGCAAAATCTGGTCAGCCCGGCTCGGTATGTTGAGCAGTTTTCTCAGCGGCCTCGCAATGACCTAGACCACTTATTTGCCAATGAGGGCGCTCTACCCAAGACGTTATCTGCGTAGCTATTTTTCCAATACGTGTAACATACAAGAACAAAAAAAAAAAAAACTATATTCATCCAATTTTAGATACTTTGTACAAACAGATAAGCCCAATAGCGGGTAAGTGCCATGCAGTACAGTGGATCAACTGAAATATGTAAATACTCTGATTTAATGACAGAATCAAGCTAGATATAAACAAAGAACATAGGGAAGAGGGGGAAGAGGAGAAGAATCCATAGTAAGAAAATTGTCACAGTTATTCTAGTGAGTATAATATAGGTTTTCCCGACCAATTTCGCTCTTTTGTCAGTCCAAATGATGGAAGGTTCATTCAAATTAGCAAGAACCCTCGTTATCGCACAGTGTGTCATTCAAAATTGCAACTTGTACATTCACTTTAGCATTTCGATCAATGGAATTTGCACATGTGGCTTTTGAATTCGTAAAATGGGCATTCAAATTGGCCGGTACTTTACGTTCATTCAAATTCGCCATTACTATCGGAAAAAAAATGAGTTTCGCAATTTCGAGAATGGGCAGTTCAAATTCCAAACATTTTTATTCAAATTTACGTAATTTTATTTCTGTTTTGAAAAGGTGAACATTTAAACATGTATTTCTGTGTGACTTTAATTTTTTTTTTTCATCCACACACTGTTAAGCAGTAAGAGTATCATATTTTTGACCCCGTATATATCGAGTTTTTTTTTTCTTTTTAGCGCCCCTTTTCTCTTATACATGTAATCATCGACCTACATGTACCAGTATACTACAGATTAACTTCATATTCTTGATACAGTCATGAAAGCACATCATATACAGACGTATATTCCAAGAAGACAGAGAAATGATTATAGAAACATTTGAAGATCGTGACCTTGACTTCGTTGAACTGGTCGACACACTCAGAATAAAGCGCTCAACGGCCAGATAAGTTGTGGCCACATGCACTATCTTCGGAGACCCAATAATCACATTGGAAAAAAAAAATCTGTTGCCAAAATCTCTTAAATGAATACGAAAATAGGAAATGTAATGATCGATGCTTACAAAACAATAGCTATGATGAAAGAAAGTAAAGAAATAACCAAGACATAAATATGTGTGCTAAACTGAGTGCAAAAGATAATTTTAGCTGCCCAAAAAAGAATTCGTATGAACGAGCGCAGCATAAACGTGAATACGTGACTATATCATTCTAAATTGAATTAATGAATAGCGAAATGGTGCTTGTTTTACGAATTTCAATTGGAAAAGTGTTAATTAGATTGGAGTTAAAGGTAATTTGGACGCTCCAAAGTGAATTTGAATGAAGAGATCATAAAATTGAAATACCAAAAATGTCATCTACCCTAAATTTTGCTAAATTGAATGCAGCAATAACGAATTCGACCTACAAAAGTGCGAAATTGGCCGGGAAAACCTATAATGTTTCATAAATTGTATTGTCATATATGTCAGTGAATTTCATGTAGGATAAGATACATTCTTGGCGAAGCTTATCATTTTGAAGCAGATATTGTAATGTGAGATCGTAAGATGATATCTTTAAGTTTGCATAAAAGAATTCGTTCTTTGGGGTACTTTTTTTTTTTGCAAAACAACAAAACAGAGACAGTTTTTTGTTCTCCGCAAATATCACATTGTCCATTATCATGTTTTCCTACTTTACACAAGTCATGATTAAGCCTACACTTTCCAAATCCAAATCGATGTAACACACATTTATCTTTTCCACTTTTACAGTAAGATTTAAATTTCTTATACGGTGTAGGCTAAATAGTACAGAGATGCCTTCCATGCTGCGAATTTTCCCAGCTCGTACACAAGATCCAGTTGTAAAAATTTAGCATGTCCAAATGCGTAGCTCTGGCGCCGAAGAAACTAGCAAATCAACTTGTTGATGTGTGAGTCCTGATTTTGTTAGAGTATCGGCTCTCTCGTTACCTGAAATTCCACAATCTGAGGGAACCCACTCGCCAAAGTAAATGTTCTTTTTCTGTACAAGTGTGTAATTCCCCCCCCCCCCAAAAAAAAAGTGAAGATGAGAAGAGTAAAATCACAACAGTCTATTGCCTGTAACGTAGAGAAGGATTCAGTCAAAATGAACATAAATGTTTGCAAGTGAATTATTTCTTACCGTTCCAAGGCCATTAAAAGGCCTATAAGTTCCGATCTGTACACGGGCACAGGAAGGATATGGATAGTTTTGCCATATTTACACTCTGGCAAACAAAAGACAGACGAAGATATGTCGTTCTCTTCTTGGGAGGAACCATCTTTGAAAAGTTAATCATCAGAAAATGTATCCTTTCATCATTGATATAATCTCACGTCATTTCCCTCGATTAATTTTCTTTAAGGTCTGTCTTATTGGCTATCCTGTTCTTGCTATGGTAGGTAACGTGTAACCACATGCCAATAGGGAATGCCTCTATATACAACTGTTAATCTTTTCAATGCTTTCGTCTAAGGTGGTAAATCTCAAAGCATTTGGTACTGTGCCAGCTAGCTTTCCATTGACATGTTCCAGCAAGGTAACAGAAGTGTTTTCAAAGGATTTACTCTGTGTATTTTGCGCTTCAATATGAAATTTAAAGTAATCAGTGAGATATTGTCTTGGTATATCGATATAGATCCAGCGGTATTTCCCCAAACTCTATCGAAAGTTCCTCAGGTGAGGTAGCTTTAGCTACTCCTGTAGTATTCTTCAAGCATTGATCGAATTGGATCACCGGCGGATCACCAGCGGATCTTATACATCCAGTTAATTCAATATTTCAAGTAATGGTGAGTTTCAATGAAAAAAGTGTGTCCGATTCGCTGGAGCAGCGGCTGTTTAGAGCTGGCTGACGCTTTTGTTTCTGATCTGGATATGAAGAGAACAAGAACAAGTTTCCTGTGGCAATATCAATGGAGTTGTTTCGCGATTATTCGCCAGAAACTACCCGTCCCTTCTCCGACTTCACGATTCAGTGATCAGAGGTTGTTCCAGCCCACTTTCACACGCCGATGATGACCGGTAGATTAGATTGCTGGCTTTGTCCTGCACCCACCGCAGTCACACGGTCCCGTTGACCGTTTCTAACTTTTCGTGGTAGGAAACTAGCCAGACAATAGTGTAGTACAGCACCATGGATGTGGTACAGGCAGCGGCGTATTAACGGGCTTGTGAATAAATCACTACCGTTCCGGAGTTTAATGGGGTATATAGCACATGAAGTAGCCCTTTGGAATTTCGACGAGAATACTGAGAAATGTGTTCTGACCACGTTGGTGGACGTAAACACGTAATATCCGAGTCGATACCTTGCTATCTGTTTAACTTCCCTGCGTGCGACGTAGACAGATTGGTGCGGAATGTCTCCTACAGTCGCACACTGATGTTGAAGTCGCAGTTTTGTCGAGCGGCCATGGAATGGATAAATCGGCCGTAGTAAAGGGCGAGACAATTAGTCAGTTTGGTTGCACCCGATCCTGCTGGCGAGCGGTACCCATCGATATTCAAGGGACTGCGGACACCACCAGTTTAACTTCATGAGTGAAAGCTCAAGTCTGCGTACAGATTTCAGGATCATGTCCAGAGGTGAGATGATACTATCAGGTGCTTCTGAGAGATCCCCTTGCACATAATTTGTTTACGACTATTGTATAATGCTTTCTTCTCAACAATGACTTTTAATGATCTATAAAAGATAAATGTAATGACAGAGGGATTGTCTGTAATATCTATTGATGGTTTAATGTAGATCTATTTAACGATATAAAGAAGCAAGCATAAAGTATCCCTTTTTATGATACATAATAGGCCTTTACGTATATATATGTATATATATATATATATATATATATATATATATATATTCATATTCATATGTGGTGCTGTGCTGGTGCGTATGTCTTCGTGGGAGCTCATGTCCATGTATGGTTAAATCATAGGACTGAGGAAGAGAATGTCCGTAGAAATAGTATTGGCTTCACAATTTGAATTAACCCTTTCTGTGCCAGGAAATAATTGTCTTGGATGCTATGGGCCGTTTTCTGATGCCGACTGGCACCTTTAAAAAAGGCAAAGGGGTAATGAGTATTTTGAAATTATTCGGGGTTTTTTTCAAGATATTTCTACGTTTTCGAGTTTTTCAGTTTTGTTTTGTTTTTTTTTTTTTCGAGTGAAGCGCCGACACTGCAGCTTGCTCTCTATGCCCAAAGAGACTGCATATCGCCGCATACCAATTGTCTTCGTGTTTCTATAGCGCTTCTTCTCTCGGATTGTGCCGCCGAGGTTACTGCCCGAGCGATAAGCACTATAGGGAATCAACGCATGGTAAATTTGTGCATTCTTTTCAATACAACGGTGATTCACTCTTCTTAGATTGCTTGAGATCTCAAGAAAATGAACTATGACGTATTATCATCATTTCAGGAAGATGGCGTCTGCTCTTCCTATTGACCTAGATATGCGTATTATGTGTAGCACCATTGACAGTTACAAAGAATGTATTTGCCAATGAGGAAAGTCACAGAAATACCAACATAATGTCTCAAGGTCATTTGTCGAAACTGCCAGCAACTCCGTATGAAATTAGGATTACGCTTTGGACGGTTAATTGCTAGACGTGACTGTTGTCGCATACCAGGAAGCTAAGAGGGCAACCCGGACTGAGTGTGTGTAGGAACTCTGAGATGGAATACTTCATAATTTTTCATGGACACGGGAAAATGATTTACACGTCTAGATTTCCGTAAATTATGTACCTTTTTCATTGACACAAACGAATTCAGTAGTTTTCCACCTTACACACAAACACACTGTGAAAATACACCTATGTTTGCTTTGTGTTTGTGTGTGTGTGTTTGTGTTTTATTCATATCTACATTCATATATTGAGGGAAAATCCCGTATGGTAAACTCTTAAGGTTGAAGAGAAATAAAAGAAAGTATCAGAAGAAATAGCATTGACTTTCACAGAGACACCTTCGAAGTTTCCGTTAATCCTTTTTGTGCCAGGACCCCTTGGACAATGTCTGCAATGCTGCGAAATGCTGTTTTCTGTGCTGATAGGCACTTAATGCACCACCCGGAGGGGTCAATGAGTATTTTGACATGATATTTGTGTTTTTGACATTTCTACGTTTTCGAATGAAGCACCTAGAAAGTTTGCTCAATGCACAAAGAGACTATTCTAATCTTCATATGCCCCCATTTTTTTCTATTTCCATTACGCTGTATACATTTTATTTTGCTCATTTTCACAATTCACGTAAAATACGTGGCACAAACTGAACACAAAAATGTTTTGAACATGTCATATAACAAATGATATCTGACCCTGCTTTTGATTGTAAGCAAAAGAAACACCAACGTACTAATTCGATTAAAACAATCAGAAAATATGCAACGTCATGAAGTTGATATTGAAATTACCTGGCTTTAAAAGCAAAAGAATAAAACGCAGCTCGATGTTAAGAGATAATCCTTTATTTCTTTTTTGAATGTTGATAGGGCCTTCATTAAATCTCTTCTCTTCAGCCCCACGAAGAGAGGTCCCTTAACTTACAATAAATGTCCCTTAAACAAAGAAAACATGGAGAGGAATTATTCTAGTTAAAACTTATTTCATTTTTCATATCATACACAGCATATTTAACTTGAGTTGAGTGAATACGCTTCGAAATGCCTCGATACCTGCCTTCACAGACAAACTGTTGTGTTATGTCATAAGGTGCACATTTGTTTTGTTTTGTTTAGTGTTTTTTTTTGACAACGGTCATTTTCGGAGATAGTCCTCTATGGCAGCTTTGGGGACTAGAAGAAAGATAGTGTTGTTGTTGTTGTTTTCTAGCTCTTTTTTGTTTTTCAAAGGCAGCCGGACAAAACGTTTCCGATATGATACCGCACACAGAGGCTGTGCCCTGCTTGAGTACCCTTTCTATATTGCCTTCGTTGCACGCTTTGTTTGTATATACCATTTACCTGTACATTATGTCATTTCAAGGGAAAAACTCGTGTAGGTGCAGGTGAGTAATCGGCACTACGTAGTATCTATAAGCCTCTTACAGTTATGCATTGACATGTGCTTGGTTTATTTATTGCCACTATACTAACGTAGTCTAGCATTGATCTTATTGCGGATTGGGGTATAATTGTTTGGTCACCTTTTTCGCATGATTCCATTTTCAACCTTCTTGACAAGAAAAAGGGAAACCATACGCAATTGCTTTTTATAGATAGGTTTAATTATTTTTGTTTTGGTAAAAAGGCCCTGAAGAGAGAAAATAAATGCAGGGGTTTATACAGAAATATCGATGATAGAAATCAGACTATACTGCATCTAGCCATACAAAGTGAAATCTACCTTAGAAAATTAATTGAGCAAGCCATTTTTAAGGTTTCATTTAAACTGTCAATATCACATTACAGTAATCCAACACAGTAAATTTACACTCCTTCGTTCATATGAGCATTTTATGTTCAAAGGGACGGGGGGGGGGGGGGGGGCATAACCGTATAAACAGCTAGCCAAAGTAAAATGGATCCCTAATCCAGCTAATGGGGATTATTATCCGATAATAACACGAATGACATGTGCGTAACTGAAAATGAAAATAACTCTCCCCCCTCACTCTCTGTGCGGATCCATTTATCCATTATTCTATTTTTTTCCACGTGTCTTTCTCCCATTCTGATTGATCGATTAACTGATGTGCCGTTCTGTCTCTCCTTCCTATGCTTTTCTTATCCATCTGTTGTTTTCTTGTTTCCTTTTTTTTTCCTGTCCTTCTTGCTTTCCTTACAGGAAGTGGGCCAACGACAGACCGCAACCCCCTTGTTTACAAACTGCAACATGGAGCGAATCACTATAGCGCTGCTCTGCATTATCTGCGCACGTGTAGTGTCATCTGCGCTGATAGCCGCTTCAGGTAAAAGAGTTCCATGTTTTATAAACCCTACTTCGGATTCCTGATTTGTAATCGCATTAATTTTTTAAACATATAAGTTTGATTCATTGGTTGGTCTTATTCATCATCTCCAGGAAAGAGAACCCTCATTTATTTTCATTACTCTCAAATAATCTACTTCATAAAAAGTGCTTCAGTTACATTAACTTATCTCTTAAAAAAAAAAAAAAAAAACTCTTAATATCTACTGATTGTAAAGTACATTTAAGCTTGATGATGCCATGAAGAAAAAAGAACTTGCTTGTTATATGAAAGTAACATTTGTAGAAGTGTAAGATACCCAAGTGAGAATAAGATCTGTAAGGTACGTTCTAGTACAGTCTACTATGTCGAAATATTGGGTCCCGTGAGATTTTCGTGCCAAAATTGATTTTTTTAGCTAACTTGGTCAATTTGGGGGTGCTGAATCCAAAAAACTTTGGTTCCATTTTTTCCGACCACGTCTTCAGTCGCCATTTTGAATTTCAAAATGACCGCCATAGCAAACTGTATTTTGACCCAATTTGCATAATGTGAGCATCATATCAGGTTCAGATTTGATGCAAAAAAGCATGTTTGTGATGTCAGACATTCTGATACACCATTTTCTAATATTGTAGCTAGCTTTGATACATTTTTAGGCAGCCATCTTGAAATTCAAAATGGCCGCCATAGCTAAATATATCTTTACCCATATCTCAGGTTGTAAGCACTATGTAGAGTATAAATTTGGGGCAAAAAGCATGCTTATGATGTCAGTCATCAATGCTAATATGTACATTTATTTATTTAATGATGGATCATTTTCCTTAGCGGCTATCTTGAAATTCAAAATGGCTACCATAACAAATGTAATTGGACCGGTATTCCATATCGTATGCATTGTGTAAGGTTCTAATTTAGGGCAGAGAACATACGTATGTTGTCAGACATTCTGAAAACCTTTTTCTGAGTGAACGATGGTTCATTTTGATATTAAAGTTGGCCATCTTGAAATTCAAAATGGCCGCCATACCAGAATGTATATTTTGACCCATATCTCATGTTGTACGCAATACAGACAGTTCACATTTCGGGCATAAACCGGGCTCATAATGTTGAACATTCAGATGCACTTTTCCCCTCCCTAAAATTGCAGATATGCCTAACTTTCAAGGCTGCCTTCTTAGAATTCAAAATGGCTGCTTTTCAGCTAACTTTTAGACATATCAATGTTAATGGTGGCTTACGGTGTACATTCTTTAAACACACACACACATAGGGCCTATACATTCTGTAATAATGGATTATTTGTATTGTTCGCCACTCTTGAAATTCAAGATGTATTTCGACCATATTTGGTGCTGTAAGATCTTTAAACTGCAAACCCAAGCATGGTGAAACACTCATGTATAAGTCAATCACTTCAAGTGTTTCCTGTCCTGTAGGTACACTGTTGTGTTGAAATGCAAAAATGCCGCCATGTGAAACATTCCTTTAAAAGCATAGCATTTGGGTAAAATTTGTGAATGGGAAATCATGTGATTTTGATGTTAAAAACAAATGACTTTCAAAAAAACACCTCTCAATAACTGTGTCTGACTGACTAAATAATGCCCCATTTAGACGATTTGGTTGTAAGAACTTACAATATTAGCCCTATATTCTCTAACAATTCATGGGATAGTCACTTAGATAATTAAATGTTTTCTAGGCTCATTCCCGCACATGTTTAGAAACAGCACTCTAAAGCTGTACACAGGGGAGAATTAGTTCTAAATTCTTCCAGAAATAATGACTTTTGCATTTCCTGCTTTTGAGCAAGATAATGAATTCTGTGGCTACCGTTGATATAGGAAGTTCGAAGCATTTTATAGTAATTGAACAATTTATGCATACCCTTTCGAAATATCTACAATCTAATATATCGTATTTATATGTATTAGAGGCACAAATTAGGTTGTGAGAGTTTACGAGGTTCGTTCTCTGGTTATATCGTCAAGTCTCTACGAGGGTAAAGCGGGAAATTGTCCTGATTGAAGTCATCCACGCCAAACTTCTGGAAGGCACGGACTGCGTCATACCACATTCTGCATGATTCAAGGTTTAGATACTTCTTGGTCCATCTGCTCTTGGAGACATCCTCAAATTTTCAACTTCAGTCAGCACCATGAAAGGCATTAAAAAGCAGACCTTTAGTTGTTCCTGTTTTATTCGCAACAAACTGCAGAGCATAATCTCTCAAAATTGTCAATTGTACCTTTATCATTTCCTTTTCCGGTGATGGAGCAGACAACATGCAATGCAGTAAGTGAAGCAAGCCTACAAGATCCATCAGGATAATTGAAATGTTAGAGTCTACGTAATAATCATCAATATCTCTGATTTTCTCGTTGCTCTAATACATACAATGGAATGAGGCTATCTCTTGTGAGTGACGGGTGACAGTAACTCCCATGGCATCTTTGATGAACTCTTTTTTTTCTTTCCATGGTCTCTGTGTCAGATGGAATTGACTGCTCAGTATTTCAACTTTCAGGCTTATTATCTGGCTCAGTTTTGTGAGTTTCCAAGGCATTCATGAGTCATGGGTAGGAAAAATGAACCTTTAATAGGGAGAATGAGGAGAAGGCCATAAAACAATGAGATGAAGAGTGATTGTGGAATTGCTGAGAACTTATACCTTTCAATAATTGTATCGTTCAGCAATGACCGGATAATGACAGGTCTACATTTATCAGGCTGTAGAACCAGTAGAAATGTTATGAAGAATTTGCGATCCCTTAAGCTTAATGACTTTGGATCCAATCTAACATGGTGTATTTTTTTTTTCGCACGAGCTGAATGTCTGGCCTTTCTCACAATATTCCGGAGATTAATATATTCTAATTCTCGCAGATACAAATTCTTAGTACAAAACATTAAAACTGCCCTTTTCATCTCTTTCTAGAGTATCCCCCTTGAATGTTTCTGACATCTGACTACCAACCAGTGGCAACCACCACATTTATTAGCTTCAAGGCAGTGTCAATTTCTTACATTACCCTTGTGTGATGATCTTCTAAGTTGTGGAGGAATTCTGATGGATGCAAGCGCCACAGAGCTGAGCTATCATTACTCCTTTGTAGTTTTAGAATAATTGGCTGTACAGCAATAAGCATCTTGAAAGTCTTGATAATTGAAGATGACCCACTCAAGGGCAATCAGGAAAAGCCTACTTATTCCTTCTTCATTCTGTGTTATTCCAGAAATAATTATATCTATCAAACCTTAAGTGTTTCAGTTTTGGCCAACAAACAAGCTTGTGAATGGGATGCCTGGTAGGGTGACCATAGCATTTCTTGCCATTGCGAGACTTTTCCTCGTTTGTCTTCATTCTCTTGAGGCAGCATCAAGTTTTTTAAGATCACCTTCAATTGCATCAATGCTTGCTTTTATACAAATATTCAATGATTGGGATTAAATATAATCATTAACGAGGTTCCACAACGCAAAATAGCGTGTTGCCTGAGAGGCAAAAACGAACCGTTTTAGCGCGCAGTTTGCAAACCGCATACCCGCCTGGCTATATGGGATGTATAGCTTACACGCTTGCCCACACTATCGGACAGTGGTATGCCCCCTCCCCCCTTACGCAGTTCTTGCCCCTCAGCATCTCTTGATGACGTAATTAGAACCTCATCCTTAAATTTTGAATTTATGGCGGCCATTTTGAATAGAGAGATGGCTGTCATTCTGCGTGAACTGGAAATAAATTCAGTCTAACTAGGACAATTTTGGCACATTCATCTAAGGCGCTTACCACAGTATTATAATTATGTTTTTGTGGCGGCCATCTTGAATTTCAACATGGTGGTCTATCTAATGATCCACAATTAGGAAACAGCTGTGCTGGACCATTGGACACCACAAGCATGTGCATTCTTAAAAATGTGATGCTTCTACAATAATTGCAAACTGAGATATGGGTAAAAATGCTATGGCGGCCTACAAACTCTACAAAGCAATCCACAATACTTGCATATCAGAAAATGATATATCAGAGTATTTGACATTATAACGATGTATTTTGCACCAAGTTTGAGGTTTGTACAATGCTCACTTTATGAGATATGGGTAAAAATACAGCTTGCTATGGCAGCCATTTTGAAATTCAATATGGCAGCCTACAAATTGTATCAAAACAATCCACAATATCAGACAGAGATTTATCAGTGTCTGACATCACACCCATGCATTTTGCACCAAATTTTAAGCTTCTACAATGCTCACTCTATGAAATATGGGTCAAAATACAGTCTGCAAGGGCGGCCATTTTGAAATTCAAAATGGCGGCTGAAGACGTGGTCAGAAAAAATGGAACCAAAGTTTTTTTGGATTCAGCACCCCCAAATTGACAAAGTTAGCGAAAAAAATCAATTATGGCACCAAAATCTCACTCGATTACATAGTAGCCTCTACTATTCGGAACTTACACCAATTGTCAAGCCCAAGTCACATAATAAAACATGGATCTTCGAGGACCTACACGGCAATCCCCGCATCCTGTCGGCGATTATCCGGGGAGTTCTGGGATAGTTTTGCCCCGAATAGAGCGTCGATGAGCGTTGATGGCTGTATGCATGGTATCAATACAGCAGCTACACGGATGAGGCCGGATCAGCACGGCGTCTACACCAAATCTACACGGCGCTTACACGATCCTCCTTTGAATATGCCGAACCCACCCGACAACTATACGGTCCAGAGAAGGACGGCGTCTACACGGACCATCAGGGCGTTTACACGGACCATCACGGCAGCTACACGTGCCAACGCGGCAGCTACACGTACCACGCCGGCAGATGAATCTCTGCCATAAAAAGGACACCGATTTTGGATTATCGTCAATCTTCTCGTTCTCGTCACGTAGGGAGCGTGTAGATCAGTGTTCATCCCTGCAATACCTTCTTTGAACGTGATGGTCCGTGTAGTTGCCATGTGGTTGCCGTGTTGGTCCGTGTAGCTACCTTGATGATTCGTGACGGTCCTTTTACCGCCAAGAATTCTCACGACGCCTACACGATAATCTCAGGCAGCCACACCATGGACCTTCATGGCAACTACACGGCAACCAGACGGACCAGGATATTTTTTTTTTCTCTAAAAACTGCCGTGCTGGCCTTCCGGACATCCATGGACACGTACGAATGTCCAAGACGAAGACGTCTACGCTGATCTCTTCCCGGATCATCCCGTATCACCCCGGATCAGATCCGGAGTTATTCGACATATTATGTGACTGTCGCTTAACAAAACAAATATTAGAGATTTGTCATCGTTTTGTATACATTGCGTGCAGTAATGCGTCACATCCGTTATGTTTACTGCAGAGGTCTGACGTTGTTCAGCAGCAATTACCATAGCACTGATTATGGGAAATACTTGGAAATGAATTAGGCTCACACTTAAAAGCGTTATTATGGCATCAAATGACAGACATTATGAATTCCGCCCTGTGAGAAGGATCATGTTGCATAACCGTTTCCTGTTATGAAATAAATCCCTTCATGTTTAATCTTCTTTGAGCTCAAGGAAACGAAAGAATTTGGTTGGAAGGACTACTCCTCTTTTCGGGCCCACTTGGAGGGTTGGAGACCTTTGCGTTCCGTTTCATGCTGCCGATTCTTACCATTTCTTTGACAATTGAACGACATTTATGTCTCAATCCGATATACCAAATTTGGCCTATGAGTGGACTGCGTTGCATATAATCAGTTCATCTTTTCTTTTAATAAGAAGAATAGAACATATTCCTTTGTGTTCAATATTCTATATTTTTTATAAAGCCATCACGTGCTGGAGGAGAATTGTTTAATACAGCAGTCGTTCCTTGGAATTGGGAACCATATCTAATGATTGGAATACCAAATTTCATTGTCCATCAGACTGTGAAACATACATTCATTATTACGTTTTATTGTAAATAATTCCGTGTATCTTTATACATATAAAATATACCATATCAGAGAATGCAAACCGTTTTTCACACAATTTTCTTACCCTTCCTTTTTTTTCTTTTTTTATGTCGTACCACAGATAGAAAACTGCAGCATGGAAACTTCAGCATAGACGCATGTGAAGAACACTTTTGTGGAGATGAAAGTTGCGTCGAAACTTCTGCAGACAGATATCAGTGCATGTGTGACTACGCGTGCCATTTCTTTCAAGACTGCTGCATTGATCGCGCCAACAATGAAGCAACGGAAGCAGCTCAGTTCCGTCAGGCGGTGGCTCATTTGGAACGATCACAGTTTCAGTGTATGACGTTGCCCTTTGTTTGGGGGGAATATTTCTACGTATCTGTCTGTCCCGCCACGTGGGCAGACGCCAACATTCGGGAAAAGTGCGAAGACCCAACCAATTCCGATTTGAACGCCGCATCCTTTCCGCTTTCTGCTGCAAACTACGTGACGTACAGAAACCTGTACTGCGCTATTTGTAACGGAGGGGATCCGGGATCAATGGAACCATGGGAGCTTGAGCTCCTCTGCACCGATGAAGTAAGGAGTGCCTACCTTTCTGGGAACATTACATATCAAGAGATGATTGCTAGCTGCAATAGTGTGTCCATAGTTAGGAGAACACTGGCGGTGCGTCAGTGCACTCAGGCGGATAATTTTAGATGCGCCCCCGAAACTTGCCCCGAGCTTTCCGTGCCTTGCGAGTCATTCAAGGCAGCATTCGTGGAACCCTGGACTGACGACTTCTGGCGGAATACATTCTGCTATTACTGCTCTATTGCTCAATGTGTGTCACCAGATTTGAGTGGTGAACATGAATCCATGTTTTCACAGGAATTCGGCAGCTGTTTGCCGCCGATCACTGTAGGTCCTGATATCATGGGATTACAACCAATATCCCTGTTATTTGATTTCGGTTCCTCCGGTGGGGTCAGATCTGTTGTGTCCTCTGAAAATGTCCAGCAAACAAGCGTAACTTGTGCAGAAGGCGAGGTGTATGATCCCTTCGAGGAGCAATGCATCTTACTTCACTGTGCTGATGGATTTATCCTGCATGATGGCAGGTGTGTTCGCAGCGTAGAAGCAATACCCTTCAATTCCTCATGTGGGGCTGCAGGTGTGGCAGAAATTGGCGTGCGCGTTACTCTCTCGAACAACGTAACTTTGTCAAGTGACGACAGCACATCACAGGCACTCACTATAAACTGTTTAGAAGAAATGGTGTTCAAAAATTTGTCGGTAAATCTAAACCCTATCGGTACCAATGATATTACCTCATTCAACACAACCTTCCTCTTTATCCCATCAAATTTGTCGATTCCGGAATCCTTGCTTCTGGAGAGCCTGGAACGGGTCTTTGCGGATGCAACTCAACGGAATAACCTCATGGTAGAATGTGGAATCGAAACGATGGAGTTCATCGAAGGCTGCCTCAACTCGATCGACGGATCATGCCTTGCGGCCGATAACGACATTGTTGTATCCAAGGAATTTTACTTCTTTACCATTCTTGAAAGGAAGTATATATATGTTAATAGCACTGATTCCTTTTATCTTAAAAATGGAGCAACTCTGGTGATAAGATTTGATATCGACACTCCCATCTCATCTTCAACTGTCACAGTGTGCCATTTGACAAACTCGCAGCCATCCTGCCGTCTCTCTATTTTCAACGAAACGTTATTTGAAGCTGTCGAAAATACAGGACAACTGCGGTACCTTCCCACGGGTGACCTCATTGAAGAGGGGATGTATTTCCCCGGACAAGCGGGAACTCTAAGTGTATGCGAATTTCTGGACCGAAACGGAACGATCAACATAAATGCTACTCTGTTTCACTTTTCTGCGATACAGGTGTATCTGAGCTACATATGCGTTCCAATATCCATGCTGGCATTGCTGGTAACCTTTATTACCTACTATGCATTTCCGGTCAGGCGGAGATCTGTCTGCGGTAAGCTCATCATGACACTCTGCTTTACGCTATTTTTTGCCCAGCTTTTGCTTCTTTCTGGGGGAAGTGCTGCCTCGTCCAAAGAAGTCTGTGCGTCCGTTGCGGCCTTGTCTCACTTTCTTTGGCTCTCTGTCTTCACAATCACCACAGCCCTCGCGATCGACCTCGCTAGAACATTCGGAAATAGGGAAGCTGTCGCTTTGATCACAAACAGCAAGAAGGTCTTCATTGTCTACATCGGAGGAGCCCTTGGTGTGGCGGCAGTCATCGTTGTCGTCTGTGTTGGGTTAGCTTATAGAAATGATATGGAACAACTCGTGTATTATGGTGATGACAGTTCTTGTTGGATAGGGAACGGGATAGTAAACCTGATAGCTTTCGGATGTCCTGTGGCCGTGGCTCTGCTTCTCAATATGTGTCTG
This sequence comes from Diadema antillarum, assembly GCF_040938485.1. NCBI lineage: Eukaryota > Metazoa > Echinodermata > Echinoidea > Diadematoida > Diadematidae > Diadema > Diadema antillarum. Next base: position 1,340,976 of record NW_027271680.1, read on the forward strand.
TTTGCATACACCGTGTGCGGACTCAGGAAAAGCAGACAGGACGGGAGGCGTGTTCGTAAAGAACAAGACAGAATCGACTGCCTCACTGAACTTCGAATATACGTCAAGGTAACAATCATGCCAATTTACTAATTTAGTGTTCACCGCGCAATCCCCTGTAAATGCCGTCATTATCATGGCCGTCTTTCTGTTTGCTTAAGTCTTCTTTAAACCAAAAATTGAATCTCTGCGCTAAATCCACATCGAATTTAGCCAAACTAGGTAGTATAGTATTGTAATACCAATTAAAAATGACTTGATAGAGAGTCTGAATTGATAAGTGTTTGTAAATCAATGTATCTATCAATTTGGTGCTTAAAGACCAGTGTTGTGAAATGCATAGTTGAATAACCAAACTTAGCTAGTATCAAAGAAGTGATTAACACATGTAGTAGATACAGACGAAATAAGGATGTTAAAATGACAGCGTTACATAGCCGTAATAATGATTATTTGAAATTAAACAGTAATGTGATGTACAGTCTGTTTTGAAGAATGATGTTTGTTATTCCTATGGTTCGTTTATCCGAAAGTGAAATAAATTCGTTAATCCAAAATGAAAGAAAAAGGTGCGCAAAAATGAATCTTCGTAAGAACGAACCTTGTTTCGTTTTTGGATTAACCAACCTTCGAAATAGCAAAGCTTCAGAATAACGAACTTAATTGGCAGCCCCCAAAGTCACGGAAAATGACTCCTTAAAATCTAAATTTTATTCAAATAGGAACAATGGTCGAAACAAAAGACCAATACAGTAACCTTATTTCAGCTACATTTCATTCTGATGAGTGATTTTTTTTCTTTATCTTTTCATGACCACATTCATAGATTTCGACGTTAATGGGATTCACCTGGATTCTGGGTTTTGTAGCAGCCTTTGCAGGTGTCGGTGTGCTCTTGTATGTCTTCATCATTCTCAACTCTCTCCAAGGCGTCTATATCATGATAGCTTTCATCTTCAACAAGCGAGTCTACGAGCTGTGGAAAGGATTTTTCAAATGTGGTCGAGCCACTCCATCGAAGAAGTCCGAACAGTTGCCCATGAGTTCTAACATGTCAAAAATGACCAACATGTCAAAAACAACAGTGTCGACAGCTGCCTCATAGTACCGAAAGGACTGCCTCATCCAGCTATGGATTGATATCATAAAGATACAGACATACATGGGTGACATTCCTGGCACTTAGGTCACCAGTATGATCTGATAACTCTGTCCCACTGACATTTAGCCGACAATTGACTGCATGATTTTACTTCCAAGCAGAAGAGTTGGCAGACATCATACGTCTTGACCAAGGTCCTAAAGGATTAGATCCGATATACGTAAAGATTATGAGCTGTGATATGGTTGTAATGTGATGACTGACAAACTGGGCCGAGTTGTATCTCGCATCAGAAAAGACATAAGGTCGAAAAGACGACATTAATCGTTATGTATTGTATACAATTACTCATCAGTTCTCTGTATATGTTTACTGGCATGACAGAGAAGGGTGCGTACTACTTAAAGAGTGTCACATGTTTGACGTTATACATGATGCGTAGTACTTCAGTCGGTACCGCTTTCGTTCTTTCTTTAACTTTTTTTTATTCCACGTGGCTAACATTTTCCTGTCATCTCTCCCCCTTTTTCTCATCCTCTGTCGCCTTAATTTTCGTCGGTCGCTCTCTCTCTCAAAAACGCCGTCAACCACACATCATTCTTCCGTAATTCCCTCTTCTGATTCCTCACTTCACCATTGTTCATGGGAAGAAGAAAAAGTCTGATATCATAATTATGTCCTTTCGACTGAAAGGAAGTGGTTTGTCCTAGGTTCAGTTTCGACATAAAACAGTGTCTCTGGTTAAATTGGCGTCTTGAGCCTCATTGATAAATAAAAACGAAAAATAAGTAGACGGTTGTTTGGGATTTTTTTAACACAACTTAAGCAACAGCGTCTCTTTGCCAAAGCCTCATTCAAAGCTGCTATATTCAATATGGCACAAACGAAACGACTGTGAACATAGGCGATTCCAATTCGCCTTAAATTATAGCACGCCATTAGGCGGCTCATTACACCTCTTACAGCTGAACCATTAAACTCACGAAGACGGATTTAACATCGAAAGAGAGAGAGAGAGAGAGGGGGGGGGAAGAGAGGGGGAGAGAGGGAAGAGAGAGAAAGAGAAAGAGAGGGAGAAACAGGGAGAGATGAGAGATGGAAGAGATGGGAGAAAAAAAGGAAAGGAAGAGGGAAAAAACTAATGGAATATGAAACGATACGATAACAACAAGCAAAAAAAAAAAGAAATGCTAAAAATTCAAACAAGTTTCAGATACAGGGCAGACAATTATTGTATAGAATTGGAGAGAGACGATAAAAATAAGTGTAGACTAGTTTTCCACGTAAACATGCTATGTCCATTGTGGTATGTATTTCGTTTTTATTGTCTTGAATAGAATAATAGCCAATACATTTTTTCTCTCTTTTTTCCTCATTTGAGGTAGGGCCTACTTTATCATTATTCTTTTTTGTCACAATTTTACATCATCCACAAATACAAGCAATATGATCATTTGACAGGGAAGAAAATGAAACGTACTCAATGTAAGCAACCGCATAGCTACGTGTTATTTCTAACCCATTTTTATTGAATCTTGTCTGGTTGCACTTCGAAGTGACACAAATTCATAGTTCCGCTTTAGAATCTTTTACTTAATAATGTACAATGAACAAATGTTTGGTTCCTTTATTAACGTTCTCTGACATCGATTCCATTTACACAATACTTAAAGCATAATCAAGAATAAAGTTTTGTTATTTCATCACTCCGTTGTCTGTATGATATCGAAGGATATTTTTTTTTTCTAAACCAATGTTGATTACAAAATCAGAAACATTCCGAATTAAATAGGGAATTATTTTTCAGTACATTGTTATTCTTTTGAATGGCAAGGAAATAATGTCATGTAGTTTGTTTACAATAACATACATAGTACACAAGTAACCAGACAAAAATCCTAATTAAACAAGTCATTTTTCCTTGGCGCATATTCTACGCAAAACTTAAAGTCATATTGCTTTATGCTTTTATCATTAATTTGATAAAGTGGCAGTGTAATACCTTATTCCAATTGAAATCACAGGGTAGTGCAAAATAATGTTGCCATCAATGTAAAGAAAAGTTTTTTTTTCACAATTCAGATATAATCTATATAACAGCTTTAAGCTCACATTTTCTTTAGACTGACTTTGTCACCCGTTAAAACTCAATAACGTCAAATTTTTCTGTACGTATAACAGTGCTAGAATATGTGTGTTTTTACGCAACTTATCTATAACCAAAACTCGGGATTTTTTTTTAATAAACTATATTGAACTAAAGTGTAGCAAGCAGATGCCTGTCTCGGAAGGCATAGTCAGATCGCTCAGAGAAATTGCCGTTACATGTCGGATAAATATTCCTAATTTGTAGAGATTATCCTATAGGAGCTATTCATTGATATTTCAATTTCTCTTTTTTGTTGAATTTCACTTTAAATTTATTTTCTTATTTCTCGATGAAAAATTTATCAAACATAACAAATGTGAACCTGCACCACAAAACAAACAAAAAGTCGTCAGACATGGGCTGCGTTTATCAACTTTCCCCAGTTTAAACGACTTTCGAAAGCCCTTTCGATAGCCCTTTCGATAGCCCTTTCCATAGCCCTTTCGAAAGCCCTTTCGATAGCCCTTTCCATAGCCCTTTCGAAAGCCCTTTCCATAGCCCTTTCGAAAACCCTGTCCACTCCCTGTGCTATCAATGTGCCGCTTGTTTTCGTCGGCTGCGTTTATCAACTTTCGATAGCCCTTTCCATAGCCCTTTCCATAGCCCTTTCGGAGCCCTTTCCAAAGCCCTGACTGCCTGTACTATTAATGTGCCGCTTGTTTTCTAAGAAGGGACGGCGAAAAGCAATTGCCATCATAAAGACATATCTTCCTTTGAGAGTGACGAGTCATGATACAATGCCACATGAATCAATTGTCTTCCTATCTGTGAGGCAGCTCCAGTTTACCACATACTTCAAATATTTCTGAGTGGCGGCATGAGACATGGGATCAAAGGGAATGAGACTGTTGTTACTCTATTTCTCAAACCTTGTTGGTGGGAGAAACACCTCCTTGTTCGAAGCATATGCGTTCATTACACACAGCTGTATGTATACACCTGTGTACACGTACTCGTGTGCACTTTACGTGGCGCGCGTCTTTTCAGAAACTGGAAACGCATGGTTGCGTAACCGCAGTAGGGCGACCTAAAGGGCTTTCAAAACAGCTTTGCGTTTATCAACTTCGAAAGGCTTTTACAAAGAGGTTTCTGTTGAAACAAGTTGAAAACCACCAGTTCAACCACAATGAAAGAACTATCACATTAAGCTGAAATTAGGCATGTTCTATTAACACATTCTGTCCATAATAAATACCAACTTTCAGAGCAGTAGTATTATCCTTTCTAAAGTTATTTGAGTTGAAAGTGAAGAGTGTGTACAGGGATTTTTTAAGAAATGAAAGGGGGACTCTGAAGACACACCTAATCACAATATTCCAAAAAAAGTGTTCAAGATTAACTGCTGATAAGCACACTTTCCTGTTCATTTTATGATCCCAAATTTTAACATAATGTAGAAGAGGACTTGCTCTTTAAGAAAATCTATAAAAGTCAAGATGGACCGAGTTGACCCTTCTACCTATTTTTAGTCCTCACACAAAATCATGGTGTGCGACTTTTTGTTCGTTTTGTTGTGCACGGTCACAAATATGTGTTTTTTTTTTTGACAAGAAGTTCATGTAGCAGTAAATAATGTTCAATGGAACGTCGAGTATTATAAATGTGAACTGTGTCGTCGAATATGTGTGGTAATTGTTTATTGTATTTAAACCAAAATAGATATGAATATAAATCTTAAACTTTTAATGATTTATAATCACAAAATGCATTCGTAGTATTAGCAAGCAGATTTGAAGGGGTCGGCGGTGCAGTATAGTGCTAGCCCACACGATAGTCATTTTGAGATAATCGCTGTTGAATGTTTGGAAAGTCCATACATCGTACATTAATAAAACATGAATGCATGCATTTTTTACCTTCTTGTTGGTTGAATTCATATATGATACTTTCATGGAGGTTAGAGTAAAGGATAAGGATTATGAAAATGCATGATACTCAATTTTGACAAAAGTGTGGGTTAGCACTATATTGCACCGACACCTTCATTTAAGTCAGATGTCTTCTCTACGATTTGTTAAAGCAACATTTTATTACGCTACTTAGATATTCCGTAGATTTAAATACTGCTAAATGAGAATGAAATATTAAATGCTTAAATAACATGGAATATTTTTTAAACTTGATATTTGAAACTAGCTAATTACAATCTATAAATTACGCCTAAACTATGTGAGATAGTTTAACAGCTAATGTAAACATGTTCTTGCGATGTAAAATCGTTATCCACGCCGATAACCCCCCCCCCCCCCTCAAAAAAAAAAAGGAATAAATAAATAAACCTCCTGGATTGCCTGATTGTAACAAACGCCTGAACAAGTTTTCTTATTGGTCTTAGAATCCAAAAGACTGACGAACTTTTCCAAGTTTGCACTACTGGGCAAGGGATGCCGATTTGTATTTCCCTGATGCTTATCTATTCATAACTATAAAAACATATTTTCCAAAAATAAATACTACTTGAATATTTCCCTGAAAATCGGTTGGACTTGAATTTGGGCATTAGTCAATAATGTCTCCTAATTCAGAGAGAAGAATACATAGTAAACAACATTGGGCCGACCACAGAGCCTTGGGGAACACCAATATCTAATTACATGAGCAGATAATTCTAACGCATCTGTTACTGCTTGCCTTCTCTGTTTTAAGTATGATTCAAATCACTTGTAAGTAAGACCTGTAGTATCAAACCTATGTTGCAATCTCTGTAGTAGAGCATCATGCCTGATGATGTCAAATGAAAAAAAAGAAAAAAAAAACATCGAGAAGTACGAGTAACGTCCCATTGCCAAGGTCTTCAGAAGAGTTTGAAGAGTTCAGAAGATTTAATAATGTTCCACGACTGTAGAATGATTTATACCCAGATTTCAAGGTTAAGTGTAAATCGTTATTAGAAAGATAATTGTATGTTAAATTTGCCGAACAGCAGCTTTTTTTCCACGAAATGAAAGATAAGGAACTGGTCGAAAACTCTTCAACTGTTCAGGATTTAACATGGACCCTTTGATAAGAGGAAAATAATGGCATCCCAACGACTATTAGGATATGTACTCTCTTCAAATTTTATATTTAGGCATTTACGGAACAAGAAATACAACACACTATATCCCAGTAATGTTCCTTTTAAAGGGATGGTATAGTTTTGGTTGGGACTGGGCACCCTTTCATAGAGAAAATTAGAAAGCTCTCCCGTGATATGAAGTATCATACAATTCTGAGAGGAATCTAAGTTTATTTGAGGGAAAAATGGTTTTAAAATGTCTGACATCACAAGGAAGTACATGTATAGTATAAGCTTCAATTTTTGTGAATTTCGCGAAGCACAGTATTGGACAGTGAAATCAACAACACGCGAAAATGTCCTTTATGCTCTAGGGCAACTGTATAATAGTGCATTTACAATAGCCTCGGTGTCAATTCGTAGAAACAACATCTCCCGAAACTAATGTCTTAACCTCCCCATTCGCGAAAATATATGTACGTGGACAGAACAGCTTATACAGTAGTGACAAATATGGGACGATCTTCAACATTCTGAAGTAGGAAAAATAAAAAAAGTACAAGAACAAAGACACGCGAAAGTAAATGGAATCAGACAGAGAGAGAGAGAGAGAGAGAGAGAGGCGCGAGGGAAGAGAAAATAAATGTGTGCAATGCAGAAACAGCTGGGAATAATTGCCATGGAGATTATGACAATGGCAAATCAAAGCCTGAATTCGCAGATGTAGCTAGTTTGCCAGCTGCATGGATCGTCTCTCAGCTCATATCCATTGAAGGCTCCGCAGTCTTGTTCGGCTGCAGTTCTGGCGAGGGGCTGGTTAGGGTGCCACATACTGCTTGAAAGGGCTAGAGTGCCACCGGCTCGCTCCCAAGTGAAGAATCCCTCGGACGCTCTGTCATTCAACCCTGTCCACATCCATCGGAAAGTCGTGATACTGATTCCGTAGTGCGAAATGAGTACGTCGTCTCGGATGCTGGTCAGCTCATCCGACGTTTCTATGACAACCAGATATCCTCCCAGCTCATCGCAGGTGTCCCGCGCCACCTCCCAGGTGTGGAGGTCCTGGCGGTAGACATAGCAGGAGTCTGGGGACGATTCATCGCCAGGGCAGACTAGGCCTATATATTTTGATTACATGCGGGACAAAACAAATCACACAAGATTGTTTCAAAGCCGAATCAGGACGTTGCAAGTACATTTATGAATACAAACAAATAATTAAAAATTCGTATTTGGTCCTATGAGAGAGAGAGAGAGAGAGAGAGAGAGATCTGACAAGTATACAGGACACTTTTTTCCTTTTTTATTCTAAGAACTGTTTTCTTTTGGGTTTTTTTTTTTTTTTTTTTGCCAGCCGCTACAATTGACATGAAAGTGCGAGTCACCAATTTTTGAAAGCTTAGTTGTTTAAATGACATCATAATTATAATAACAATTTTACGAAGAATTCAAATGCCAAAAACAGATGAACGTCATTTTAATACACCTTGTTCAGTAAAGTCATCAAATTGAGCAAAATACATATTTCAATAACTTTGCACTCGTTACATAAAGAAAATGTATTTAGACTACTATTATTAAGATTATCAATTCTATTTTCGCAATAATTATTCTTTGTTGCATATATGAGCAAATTATACAAAGCAAATGTACATCCATCCATACTACTAGCACTCCAGTTCAGTATTCTATTAACAAAATTAATATTATGTATCAATCTCACAGTACATTAAGTTTTACACCCTGCCAGCATTAATATATTAACGTACCAATTTCACATAGCTTTCCGATAAATGATCTTGAACACTTGCACGTAAAGTCCTTCAGAGTTTCTAAGCAAGTCCCTCCATTCAGACAGGGATTGGGCACACAATCTGTTTTTGTAATAAACAATGTTGATAACCATCGTAAATACATTGGCGTCTTATATCTAAGGCGGGCAAAACTCTGTTTCTATTGAGTTTTGATATTAACAATATTTGTGAGGGCGCTATACGCAATCATCACGTCAACTGCGAGAGCGACACGTAAAGTTTAATGAAGAGGAAGGAGAATGATGTCCAGATTTGTGGGAATGCAGCAACAATATAGCATAACACATCAGTAAAGGTTGAGGAAAATTGTAATTGGGAGAATAACACCTCAACTAAATTCATTTCCTTTGATTCTCCGGGTTGGGGAACATAACTATGCAATTTGTCAATGATTACCCTCAAAACATTGTGGAAGTTTCCCTTAGTGGAATTTCAACTGTGTAAAAAAAAAGTACAATTAATTGAAAAATACCTTTTGAATGAACGAAGACTTATAGTGAAACAACTACACTGATGACGTATGCATAAAACTATTGACTCGCACTTGTGGCTTTTTGCCGCCATTTGAGGCTGGCGATCATTGAGGGCTGTTTTGAAGCACTGAGCAGGCGATCGATAACGACTAGACGACAAGGCATTTAATTGTTTGATGAATCTACAGGAGCTCTCGCGTTTATTAGTAGATTTTTCGTTCATAATGTGCTTTTTATTTGTCTTGTGGGACAGTTTCAATCAAACTCAGCACTAAGCCAGCAAGGGAGAGTCAACTTCAATGAAGCGTTAGCTATAATGACATTGACAGAAATAAAAGTAGCAATTTTTAAGACAAGAAATGCAGTACATGTATAAGCGTTCAAATCTTCGGGTAATATTATAGTCCCACGCAAGTTTAGAAAAGAGTGAAGGGGTCATCTCCACTAGTAATTTTTCTGCTGAGTTTCGTAAAACGCATCCCTGGTTTTCTTTTCCCTCACTATTTAATTGATGTGTTACCAAGAATCTATCTATAAATTTTTACCCACCATCAATACGACAGCCAACAAACAGACTGGGATAGTACAAAAGCCGGTAAAAACGATAGAAATTGCATTGCATTCGTTAAGTTTGTGTATACAGGAGGGGCTAGCGCATGCATTATTGATTGTGTATTAAAGCCGGGCATACCTGTGTATACGTAGACGTCCCAACCACAGTGTAGTCAAAGTATCTTTTCAATCAGGCGTAAATCTAGACTCTAGACAGTCTTTCTTAAAACTTTGTGCACTTTGTCATTTCTGTTTTGTTTTGAGCAGGGAAGTTTACCCTTCGACAAACAGCAACTTCTGTAAAGTCGTTGCCGTAGCAACCTCCGTGTTCTAGAGAATGATCATGACTCCTTGATGACCAATGTTTGCTTTATGTCAATTAAGATTTAACCCGTTCCATACGGGAACCTAGTGGCCTGTGTATTAAGGCTAAGGGGATTTCAGAATCTAATATGGAATGAGTTAACTTGACATGGAAATAAGGATAGTAATAATTATAGCAATAAAGAAAACAATAATGAACAAACATAGATATTTTACATTTACATTTGAATTTATATTTATATATTAATATAATCTTATGTTAACTTTCAGGCGCATTACAAATAGGTAGTAACGATCATGACGTGCATTGAAACCTGAGGAACTTTTTAATGGGTTTTTAGCCTAGTCTTCAATCTGATCTACCCAGTAGTATTTAAAGACATAATATATTTATTAATTTCTGGAATTTTAATCCTTAACATTGCAACTGCCCTTTTCGAGGATCCATGACCTTGTATGACTTGGATTTTGATTTACCAAACGGTGACTGGATAATATAGGGCCTATCTATTATGAAGAATTAAGCCGCTTGTATAAAATAGTTTCACAACATTATCAAAATTATGTTATTTTCCCTTAAAAAAGAAGCACATTACAATATGGCCATGGCCAACGACGGAATTTCTACATTTGGTAACAATATTTGTATAAAGCACAATCTAAATAGGGATAATGGCTCACAATATCAGAAAAATATTTTAAAAAGTTGATATTCTGTTAATTTTACTCATAGTGAGTAAAGAATACAAGCTAAATGTTACCAGGGTGGGCACAGTATAGGTTGGTCTTTCCTCTCGCTGCTTCGGGAACTATGGCGTCATACTGAGGATGGTCACGTGGGACATATTTGGGTGTTGACCGGACAAAATCCCCCGTCTTCCCGGAGAAAATGTCGGGACAAAGATGCTCAGCGGCTAATGCTGCGTTTTGACAGGCGCCCTCTCCGGTTTCTGCGCAGCAATCTACATCGGGAAGGAATTTTGCAGCGACACGGACACTTTATTATCTATATGCATTATTACTATTATCAATGTTTATGTATTATATCATTTTTTTCAGTTTAACTCAATTCAAATCTTATTTCATTTCTCGAAAAGAACATAGACATTTCAGTTTCTTTGGTAGCAGAGAATGACGTTACATTTGCAAAACAAAATAAACTGAGAAGAAAATACATTATGTGGAAATTAGCCTTGTCGTTGTAATGAAAACTGAAGTGATGAAAATGACACAGCAATAAGCAGTTATGATACAAGACCGAATAAGAGACGTGTGTTTGTTTCGGTAGTGTTGCAAACATCATTTGATTTTCCCCATTTGGAGAGTGCAGTGGTCTTGTATGACCACAGACTGAATTTCTCATGTTCCACTTATCTCTTCTTTTTCCATTTTTTTGTTAAATAAAGTGAAAGATAAACTCACCTCTTTGAAAAACGAGGATATACATCACCATTTCGACGGAAAGTCCTTTAAGAAGTTGCATCTCGGGAATTCAAACACTCTAGGACTCTGGGTGATAAGCAATGATAAGGGAGAGAAGAATACAGTTGAAAGAAGGGAAATTCGATGACTGTTCCTTGATTAGCAATTAGGAATAATGCATTTAGTAGACGAAATGCCCAAAGCTGGAGTCTCTTTGTTTATAGGACAATGGTAATAAAAAAATGGAACAGGAAATAAATGAATGAAAAACAAATGATGATTCAAAAATATTCCGTGCAAATCAATAGCGACAGACTGTATATTGATTTGTTTGTATGGGGGAGGGGGCTATAATGATACTCAAGGTATAACTTTCTGTTTTCGATCACATACATAAACATACATTCAAATCAAAATCAGGCCTGGTTTAAAACAATAGCGAGTTAAATAGGAACAGGGCGAGTCTACATAGTCAACATTTTCTATCAGAACGGACGACAGAGTATACCTCACTGTTGAATATGTATGAGGGGGATCTATCGTTTCCCTGACATCATTAAATGAAAATTTCATATCGATCGTAGACAATAATACCTGCATAATATCTTCATAAGAGACTGCGAGCATTGACATGTAATACTACTTAATACCATGTTCCCAGTGGCCACAACAGTGACATTTCAGGCCACCGTGGAGAAAACGGGATGGACTTGAGATAACGTGGGGGATGGAATGGGAAAACGTGACAAACCGTGACTGACTTGAATGCTGTGTCAGTTTTTTTTAAACTGTCAGAAAAAAAGTGCCACGTTTTAGTCACCGTGCTAATGATAAACTAAAAAGCCGTAATAAGGGTAAACAACAATACGTGACAGCGCGCAACTGGCCGTAACAAAACTCGGAGGCGGTCCATAGTAAATGCAGAAAGCGATGGACAATATCGTGGAGTATAGCTTGACAGGACGCTGTGAGAACGGCGTCTGATAGCTACGTGTTGTGGAGCGAGGGATGGAACGAATAAAAATAGAATATATACGGAGGGGGATACCAACGGTTCCCTATATACGTTTCGGGTAAACGGGACTGCGCTGTATCTAAACATGATGTTAACGTATACATAATACATTGAGAGACTGATCACAATAGGTAAATTCTGAGTTGCTCGCGTGAAGTAGGCCTAAACAATTAAATACTGACACGGTACATGTTCAATGCGAGCATCACACGGAGACAGGAATTAGAGGAAGCAAGAACCCAGCAATGAATTTACACAGCGTTATTCAAGAAATGCGGATGTTTAACTTTGATGAAAGTAAGTTCGAAATCTTCTGAAAAGCACTCTGCAGAGTGTTAATATTTTTTTTTTTTTTGCCGAAGCCGAATACTGCTAAATGACAGGTATTCTTTTTCTGGCTTCTTTGTGTTTATATAAAAAAAATGTCATTTCAACAATTGTAAAATCAATCACCCTGCGATGAAGAAGGCTTAAGCAATGTACACCATATATTAAGCGGCTTTTCAGCGATTTATCAACGAGTGGCTAAGTGAAAAAAAAAATCAAACAAAATGAGAGAAACGATATCCTACCTGTCGCTTCCTGTATGCCGTTTCTGTGGATTGCAAAGCAAGAGACAGTACTTAGCATCAGTTGAATCGCACTACAATCGTGAATAGACCATGTGACGTATAGACAATGATTATTGTGTGCAACGACACCAGCCTCCCGGGTTAAGACCGTATGTTAAATGGGTTGGTCAAATGCCCATTGGTGATTGGCTAAACGCAGTCATGTGATGGAGGCAGATCTATCATCTCCGCCCATGGACAGAACATTTTTGTCATGTTCTCCCACGTGAAACATTTTCACGTAACAAATGACAAACGATACCAAACGATTGAACTGTCATATTTTTACTATAAGCTCTTCATATTCATTTAACAAATTTACTTTACTTGCGGAAGAAAATAAATGTAATATCCTATATGGTTAGATCTAGAAGGGGAAAAATTAGTTCCTTCTTGAAAATATTCACCAAATTTGATTTTTTTTTTTCATAAACAGCATGTGACGCACTTCGATAACATAAGGATTTTTTTTCGTATATCAAAAACTGTTATACATAACAGACTGCTTGAAAATGAAAAATATTTCGATGGAAATATTTGTTGTTTTTCAAAATATTTTATTTTCAACATAAAAATGATTTTAAGGCTCAAAATATTAAAACGTCAAGAAAGTGAAAAGGAGAGATGTTTGAAAGAAAGCAACATAGTCAAGGCGCAGGGACCCAGAAAAAATGACTTCGTTCAACCCACCCCGCAGAAAAGGTTTGACTACATGGGGTGGTCGGTTTTACCGTCTAGAAGACTCCTAGGTAGTATGTGATTCCAAATTGTGGTATCAATAAAGTTTTACAGGCCACTTAAGTTGCGACAAAACCTCATTCTTCGAGAAAGTGTCTGCGCACGCTAAGACTACTACACGTGCCACTAGCTCTGCTAAAGGCGCCAATACCAGTGGTGCGTGTAGTAGTCTTAGCGCATACAGACTTTTTAGGCAACAAACGAGGTTTTTTGCCTGGAAACTAACATTTCATGCCAAGCTTGGGTCGGTGTAGTGTAGTTTCTAGACGTTTTTATTTCGTCTTTATTTCTCCGAGTCGAAGCAAGCAGATTGAGAGCGCATACCCAGTGATTGCGACGCCACAACCGTTTTTGTCACAATCACTGGGTATGCACCCTCACTTGGCTTAGCGCAATACAGCGGGCTTCTGCACAATACGCAAGCTGCAACTCAGAGAAATAAAGACGAAATAAAAGCGGGTAGAAATTAAGACTAGGGTCAGTAATGCTTGTCGCTATTGGGGCACTGAAAATGACAAACTTATCACAATTCTTGCATGTATTTCATGAAAAATTCATCAAAACTGCATAAAACGTACACGTTGCTAGAGATGTCAGCAAAACAGTGGGATTCATTGTAAGTTATAATATTATGCATGGTAACCATGGTAACGGGATGCCTACAGGTGATTGGTAACACCCCCCCTCAAGAAAAAAAAATATATATTATATATATATATATATATATATATATATATGGAATTTAGACAGATTGTTTCTTTTGCCTTTCGTGCACATTACCCATTGTAGATCGGGTCTTAAGGTACCTACCTCAACACTGTAAAATTAGCCTGGATAAAAGGGAAAAGACGCCCAAGAGTTTTCCCTCATTGTCTCCTTAGCATTAATTCATTACTGCACGTTTTGATACAAATTTACATATCATGATTTTTTTTCATTTTATTCTATATATATATATATATATATATATATATATATATATATATATATTTACAAAAGCTAACGAACACAAAATTACGTTTAATTCTTTGGTGGATAATCCAGCGCACGTGTATATTCCTTCTTTACAAAGAAATTTATCTGCATTCTTGAATAAACTTCCTTTACGAACATGAACAATTATTGCTTTGCTCTGCTCTCTTCCAGGATTGTTTTGAATAACCATCGCTCTGTTAATGCTCAAAAAAAAATTTCGAATATAATTGGCTTTGCTCTCTGTATTCACCTATATTTTTAAGGGAATTTTGTGTCCATACATTATTACATTTGCCTATGTACTTTGAAGTCAAATTTGTGTTGAAAGTACGACGGATGCAACTTTTTCATGCATTTTACTATTCGAAAATGATATCTTTCTTTCAAAGGCCGTTTATTATGCCTTTGTTTACAAACATTACTGTAACTTGAGAATGCTTCAATATATTCTTCACATAAGTTGTACACAAAATATGTAGAAGGAAGGATATGCTTATTGAGCTTTTTGAAATTATGGGCTTTAGTTTTTGAGTTATTGACAGCTGAATCCTGATTGGATAATACTAGTTGCCTTGGCAGCAGAATTTTTTTTTTTACAATAGTCAATAAAAAGTTTTTTTTTTTTAATTGCATCTATAAAATAAAATTAAAAATCAAAGTTTGCAGCAGGAGGAAGCATTTGGGGGGGGGGGGTTACCAATCTCCTGTAGGCATCCGGTTACCATGGTAACCATGTACGATATTATAACTTACATTGAACCCTACTGTATTGTTGACATCTCTAGCAACGTGTACATATAAAGTTTTATGCAGGTTTGATGAATTCTTCATGAAATAAATGCAAAAACTGTGATAAGTTTGGTATTTTCAGTGCCCCAAAAGCGACAAGCGTCACGGACCCTAGTCTTTATTTCTAGTCGTTTTTATTTCGTCTTTATTTCTCGGAGTTGCATTTTGTGTATTGTGCAGAAGCCCGCTGTATTGCGCTACGCCGGATGAGGGCACATACCCAGTGATTGCGATTCGGGCGTCGCAGTCACTGGGTATGCGCTCTCACTCTGCTTGCCTCAACTCGGAGAAATAAAGACGAAATAAAAACGTCTGGAAACTACACTACACCGACCCCCAGCTTGCTGTGATAAGTTAGTTTGCAGGCAAAACCCTTGTTCGTCGAAGAAAAAGTATGCGTGCGCTAAGACTACTACACGCACCACTGCACTGGCGCATGTAGCAGTGCTAGTGGTGCCACAGAACTCTTACACAAGAGTTCTGTGAGTGGTGCGTGTAATAGTCTTGGCATGCGCAGACCCCTTGCGTTTGTTCCAACAAATAATGATGAAAAATGGCCAGTAAAATTCTACTGACACCACAATTTGGAACCACATACTACCTGGGGATGTTCATGGAGGTCCCATCTACCACCCTGTGTGGTCAAACCTTTTCTGCGGGGTGGGTTGAACGAACGCCTTAATTAAGCCTCCTACAGGAATTAGCGCCTTGACTAACAACCCCAAGATACCAGATTTAGATATAATTCATTGAGAAAAAAATAAAAAGTGGTGTCTATGCCTTACTCATTGAAAGGACACTTGGCTTGCTTCTTTTAAAAAGGCAGTATTCCTCAGTGCTGAACAACCTCGATATTTCTCTCGCGTTTCTCGTTTCCACATCCATTGGTTCCTTTCAAAGGGCAACAAAACATTCTTACGGAAACCATTTCCCATGGTATTCAATTGTCCCGACCAGGCAGTGCCAGGCCTAGATGTGTTCGATTGAATATTCAAAAACATGCGCTCTCGATGATTTTTTCTTCTTGTTGCTATATCCTTTAAAAAAAAGAGAATCCTTCCCTATTAAGAAAGTCCTTGCTGTCTATGAGCTAATTGGTCCTATCCACCATTTGCGCACTGATTTATTCAGTTATCATTTTATTTACCAGCATATCGATTTGGTTTCGGCTGTTAAAAGCCATTCTATCCCTTTGGCAGGGTCATCCTGCAGTCAACCTTTACCTAGACGGCATTCGCCCTCCACGATTACTCCTCTATTATACTGAGAATTTGGCTGAACGGATTCTTGAGGACAAATCCAGGCGCATATCCGCGATTCGGTTGCTGTACCTTAATAGGAAGACAATTTCGATGCTGCTGTCAACCACTGATACTTCGCAAGGTGAAAGGAAATGGTAAGTTTTCTATGGTTCAATTCAGTTTTTATTTTCCAGGTAATTCATTCAAATCATTTGTATTACTAAAAGATACTTAAAACGTTCATTTTTTTTTCTTATTTTCCGTAATCTTAAGCTTGAACTTGAAAAACATCTATACTAAACCAAATCAACAGGAAAATGATACAACCAGGCTTTGTCATCAACCTGAAGTATGTATGTATAGTTGAGATTTTTCTCCGCTTTTTTTAGGGGGGGGGTAGGGGGTTTGTTTGTTTGCTTTGGTTAACTTGAGTCAGGTTGGGTTAGAATATGTTATAATCTATTATAAAAGGAAGTCATTAGGTCAATATTCATTTTTTTCGACGACTTTTTTCTTTGTGTGTTTTGTTTTGAGTAGTACCATGACAACAAATAATTCATTCAGGACTACGTTTCTTCAGTTAATTGTTCCCCTTTACAAATTAAATTTGTAAAGATCGCAATTGCTGATCTGTAAATCAACAAACATGTTGGAAAATAAATTTCCGACATGTGAGATAATTCACAGATCAGCTGTTGCAATCGTCACAAATTTAATATGATAGAGGGAGACAAATTGAAGAAGCTCACGCCTGAATATTCACCCTTCTGAATAATATCCTTCTTTCATATCATTGTCATAAAATAATTTAGATTTATGAAAGCAGAAGCTTCCAGAGCAATGAGGAGTCAGGGTATCCGGAAAAGAGCAAAATGCAGGCCTAAATCAAAAATCAAAATACTCTCATGATGACGCGGTAACTGTATCATTGTCAGAGTAACACCAAAACATTTAAATGAATTGTAATGCCCTCTTCGTCCTGTAAAGCGTGTACCTATTTAATCGTTTGTGTGTGTGTGTGTTTTTTTTTTATTTTTTATAACCACGTTGCGTTGATTCTAATCTAAAGGGATCGTAAAGGTCTGGTTGAGACTTAATTTCAGGTTTCAGATTCTTTTTTCCCTTTTTTTTTGGGTGAGATAATGAGAAACCTCTTATGAAATATGAAAGAGCATGTAATTCCATTCCACTTCCCGCCAATATTACAACAGCTCAATCTCTGAATTCCTTCAAGAATAAATTAAAATCATTTTTATTGAAATTTTACAACATCCAACCGAGTTAGTTTCCCTTTATCATCTCAGTCAGGTCATCATTCTTTTTTCACATAAGTCCTCTTAATTATGTCCCTGTCTGTGTTCTAAATATAACGATGTGTTTATTTTCTCTTTCTCCTGCATTCTTACCAACATAATTACGTATAAAACATGTCTTGCATTACATTCAATCCAGCTTGTATTTCATCACTTATTTTACATTATGGAATCTAGATTGCTTGCGTCCACGATGGCACGTGCTGTAGTTTTTTCCCCTTTTCTCCCCTTTTTTCTCTCTTTTTTTCCTTTTCTTTCTTTTTCTCTTCCCAATCATCTTGATGTCAGTTGACATCAGTTCGTTTATTTTGTTTCATATTGCTGTCTTGTGTATTTTCTGAGGGTTCCATATCGTACAAGCTCTGCTTCTTAGTGGGACCCTCCACTTCCATCCTTATCCTTAGTTGACTGGTATTATACGCTTTGTGTATATATTAACAAAGATGTAATCGCATCTACTTCTCATTTTCATGTGTACCTTGTCAAATTATGTTCTGTAAGTATTACAATTATCCTGTACATATGCAATGTATATAATTTCTTTGTTTATTTGATGGAAGTGGAAATAAAGTTGAATCTTGAATCTTGAATCATGAGGAATTCAATGTTTATTTGATGAAAATTGGTTTTGAAATGGCTGAGATGTCCAAAACAGAGTGATTCTAATAAAGTGTGGGACTTTTATTGTGATCGCTATGTTTTACTTTGTTTTTGGATATTTCAGTCATTCCAAACCCAATTTTCATCAAATAAACTTTGAACAATTCGTCTTAAAATGGTATGCTCTGTACTATTTCATATATATTTTTTTGGTATCTCGCAAAAAGTTAAAAGCCGAATTCTCATCCCCATCAATACTGTACCATTCCTAAAGGGGAAAAAGGATTGGGGATTTGGCAAGTAAACCTGGATGGAACCAACAGAATCACATGAAAGAATATAACGTTGGGAAGTGTACGCCTACCTGTGTGGTTCCTGGGGTCTGTGGAGTGAATGAAAGGGGTTCGCAAGTGTAATGTTGTGGTAGTGAAGTGTGACGGTGTAAACTGCAGTGTTTTTTTTTTTTTTTTTTTTTTGCATTGATGGGGCAGAGAACTTGAAACTTCCATAAATAAGCCCAGAAACAAATGCCAAGTTATAATTATCAAAATTTTTATAGCGTTAACAGGGGCGGATCCAGGAATTTTGTAAAGGGGGGGGGGCGTGACTAATATTTCTGGTTGCACTTCCGGGTTTCATTTCATTTATGTTTCTTTTTATTTCTTTTGTTTTTCAAGAAAAATAAAGTGGGGGGGGGGGGCGTGCGCCGGTTGCGTCCCCCTCTGGATCCGCCACTGGTTACGTTGATTTATTTTGCGATAAACCTGCTAAAAGCAAAGACAATAATAAGAAAATATGGAATAGTTTCAATCATGACTTCTAGAATATTCCTTGTAATGGTAAACTGGCACCTCGTCTACAACCACCCTGTCCACTGTCCACCTAGTCTAATGCCATCTCGTCTAAACTCACTTCGTCTACTACCAACTCGTCTACCAACCATTTTGTCTATATGCCAATTAGTCTAATTGTCATTTCGTCTACTAGCCATTTCATCTAATGTCCAATTTGTCTAAGTCACATTTCGTCTAACACCCATTATGTCTATTGACCATTTCGTCTATTAATCATTAGGTCTATGAATAAAATAGTCTACAGTTCATTTTGTCTAATAGCCAATTGGTCTACTCCCAACTGGTCTACACCCAACTGGTCTACTCCCAACTCGTCTACTCCCAAGTGGTCTACTCCCAACTCGTCTACTCCCAACTAGTCTACACCCAACTGGTCTACACCCAACTCGTCTACTGCCAACTCGTCTACTGCCAACTCGTCTACTACCAACTAGTCTACTCCAAACTGGTCTACTACTAGTTATAGTTTTTTTTTTGTTATTTAAGTCTACTTCATCCAGTTTCTTTTTTCCCAGTGAAATAGGTTGAACACTCTTGGTGCCCCATTTGAATTTTAAATTTCTATGTTCTAATTATGACACTTTTTTTAGGAAAAAAAGATAATGTCACAGTGTGAAAAACTTGCTGTGTTATTTTTGTGGTGGATGTGTAATTTATATCAGAAGCAATCATGCAGCATTTATATGTCCAAACTTCAACACTCCATCCGTTCAACTTTGATACACAATCATAAGTATGGTAAAAATGAAAAGGAACACATTAGAAGTACTTTATCAGTATTCTTTATTCTGTCTGCCACGTACTGATGTATGTAAACGGTTAAATGCACAAAAAAAGGTTGAAACGTAATACACAAAAATATGATTCATGTACAATATATAGCTACTACTAAGATTAATAATTTACTTGCCTGCAATGTACTCAATACACGTTTCGCGAGGAACCCTAAATAAGCATTTATATGTCCAAACTTCAACACTCCATCCATTCAACTTTGATACACAATCATAAGTATGGTAAAAATGAAAAGGAACACATTAGAAGTACATTATCAGTATTCTTTATTCTGTCTGCCACGTACTGATGTATGTAAACGGTTAAATGCACAAAAAAAGGTTGAAACAAATACACAAAAATATGATTCATGTACAATATATAGCTACTACTAAGATGAATAATTTACTTGCCTGCAATGTACTCAATACACGTTTCGCGAGGAACCTGACGAAGTCCACGCGCATGCGTACAAAATCCAGCCAGCACACTGATAGTCTTTGCTCAAGTGACACAATTGGCAATTTCGACGCGGTAGGGCTACGGAAAAAAAAATCGCATCCCGCCAAGATCGCTGCATGCATGCACGCGCATGGAGGTTAGTTTGCAGGCACAAACCCTTGTTGGTCGTAATAGGAGTCTGCATGTGCCAAGACTAATACACGTACTACTGCACTGCAGCCTGGGAGAAGCTACAACACAGGGCCTATGGGACAGTGCCGAAGTGGTGCATATACGTGTAGTAGTCTTGGCGCAGACTCCTCTACGACCAACAAGGGTTTGAACCTGCAAACTACATGGAGGTACGGGTGGACTGGGGTGGTCGGTCGAAATGTAATTCTGTTACGTATGACTGACAATTCGTTTGTGATGGAGGATTGTAACTGAGCTAGTTTGTCATTATTTAGTTATTTTACGACCAGAATGTAGACTGGATAGTCATGTCTCACCATTGATTAGTATGTCTTTATATTCAGCATGTGCGGAATAATTAACAACTAGAATAGTCTAATAGTAATATTGATTTTTGTGCTAATCAAGGGCAGGGTTTAATATGAACAGTTCATGACAGTGAGACGGAATGGACACTAGACAAAGTGGTATATTCATTATTAGCATGACCAGATGGAAATGATCAGTTTGGGTAAATTGTTGAGAGTAAAACTATATCAGTTGGGAGTACACCAGTTGGGGGTAGACGAGTTGGGAGTAGACCAATTGGGAGTAGACCAGTTGGGAGTAGACCAATTGGGAGTAGACGAGTAGAGAGTAGACCAATTGGGAGTAGACCAATTGGGAGTAGACGAGTAGAGAGTAGACCAATTGGGAGTAGACCAGTTGGGAGTAGACCAATTGGGAGTAGACGAGTAGAGAGTAGACCAATTGGGAGTAGACCAGTTGGGAGTAGACCAATTGGGAGTAGACCAATTGGGAGTAGACAATTGGGAGTAGACGAGTTGGGAGTAGACCAGATGGGTATAGACCATATTGGGTATAGACTAACTAAGGGTTGGACGATATGATAACTAGACAAAGTGAATGTAGACGAAATGACTTGTAGACGAGGTGGGAGTAGACTAACTAGTAGTAGACAAAATAGATATTAGACGACATGGCAAATAGACATTGTGAGTGTAGACGATTTGGCTATTAGATCAATTGTTTAGTAGACGAAGTGCTCCTTAGACGAGTTGGGTATTAGACAGTACGGGTAGTGGGCAAAGTGACTATTAGACAATATGGGTACTGGACAAAACAAGTTGTAGACCAAATGGGTATTAGACGAATCGGTAATAGACGATTTGCCAGTAGACCAACTGGAAAATAGACATAGTGGCTGTAGACGAGGTCACTATAAACCCTTGTGATGTTACAAGTGAGGTATCACCAGAATTAATGTTTTATTTTGCTCTGTCTGACATACCTGCTTGAAAATGACATGGACATACTTTACAATGTTAAGACATGGCGCTTAGCCCATTTTGAAATGAATCTCTTCATTAACTATATCAGCATATATAGCTTATGACTATATTATGTGTATTATCCATATGTTTGTATGTATGTAGGTAGTAATTTTATGCATATATACACATTACATATGTATGTAAATCATATATATGTGTATATGTAAATATACATATATAACAATTTCATTATTATATAATTATAGACATACAATTTTATATATGTATATATATGAATATTAACAGTAATAATAGCTCCAGAAATGGACATGAATCATGATGTCAATGCTGACCATATTATGCATATATGTTTGTATGTATGTAGGTAGATATTTTATGGATACATGTATAATGTATATATGAATTATATATATATGTATATATATATATATATATATATATATATATATATATATATATGAATATTGACAGAAATAATAGCTCCAGAAATGGACCTGAATCATGATGTCAATGCTGACAGTTTATGTGAAGAAGTACATTATGATTTAATCGTAATCCCTTGACAACGGGATAGGGAAACCGACAATTTGTGTGTTCTTCAAAACTACCGTTGGTAAGGACATGCATGACTCATGCCCTTTTCTGGAGTTCTAAAGTATTATTGATGACATTATGAATTGATCAACACGCGCACTACGAAGTACTTATCATATCTATATATGATGGATCATTCATTTTTACATTTTTGCTCGACAGAAGTCATCTACAGGCGTTCAACTCTGCATTGTCGTCATAGTAACGCTTTTTGGCATGTCGGCGGGTAAGTATATCTATATCTATATCTATAAATGAAGAGTCTTATCTCAAAACGAGCTTATTCCATTCTTGCTAAGGTGAGATATTTGTGATTAAAGCTGCTAGAAACAAAATTAAGAAATGAAAAGAAAATACCGGGTATTTTTAGCCATAAATTCTAGAATATCCCTTGTTATGTCACCAGTGAGGTATTACTGGAAAGGTTTAATTTTGCTCTATCTGATGATGGACTTACTTTGAAATGTTAAAAAAACGGCGCTCAGTTTGTTAAAACTGATTAGCTCGTAAAACCTGCGATACTAATCAAAGAATGTTTCATTTGCAATGCAAAGTGGCTGTAAATATTTACATGAAATCATTATTGCTATGTATATTTGATATTTACCAACAGTGGTGTACGCATAATAAATCATAAGACACGTTTTACCCAGAAATCTTCCTTTCGTTTGCCTCATGATATGAGGAAAACCAAAACCAAAGCATTAGTGTGGACTGACTGGAAGCAGCCGCAGTAGAACACATTAGCGACAATTTGATGAAAAATGGACAATCGATTCGAACGTTATTTTGAATTTTAAAATTTCGATGATGTCATAGCTTTCGCCCTTGGTGTATGCATCAACAAATTTTTGGTTTCTCTCTCTCTCTCTCTCTCTCTCTCTCTCTTCCTCTTTTCCCTGTTTTTTATTTCTTTTTTTTCACACTTTTGCTTTCTTTTTTCTCTATTCCCCGCTTCCCCAGTTTCCCGCACTCTTTGTAGTTGTAAGTTTTCACCCCATTTTTACTCTTTCCCTCAGAGGTATCCACATGTTACAAGCTTAGTCTTTTGAGTGGGTACCTCCACTTTTTTTCTCCTCAGTGTGTATATAGAGTGTATGTATCTTTATTTTACTGATCATGTAGACAAGAATATGTTGTTAATCCTGTCTGGTTATATATATTTACAACGATTCGCATGTCAAGTTCATGATATTGTTTCTTATACATTATGTTGCAGAAAGAAAGTGAAAATAAAGTTTGAATTGAATTGAATTGTTAATAGCCGAATCAGGAGACTGTTACAGAATGGCGTCATCATAGACCACAATCTTACAATGAAAAGAACATTTAAAGTCAGTTCACTTTCCTATCATTTAAAAAAAAAAATCTCTCTCTAAAAGCAGGTCGGGGAAATCAAAGAAAATTTCTAAAAACTCAGTAACAGGTGGATTCAATTTGTATTTTTAATGAAATTTGTGGAATTCTAATTACATTTTCTTTATACTGTTGCCCACAATAACTCCATAAACTGTGGTCATGTAGTTCTCTAAGTTTGCAGCTACAATGTATAAATGCAACAATCGTTACTCATTGCTATCTGAAATCCAACGGGGAAAAAAACCCTGAAAACCTGAAAAACTGAAAAATAGCCGTGGCTGATGGTGATACCGTGACTACATAAAAGAAATGAATAAACGATCATTTTGATAGGAGCCGGCAAATGTAGACGGTCCTCGCTGTCTGAGGATACTTTCAAGTCTCTTCGCTGCCCAACGGAGACTGAAAATGGAACTGAGGTACAACAGCTGCTGAAGATTGCACCTGCCACGTCACATAGGATAGCACCTGCAAGAAAGGGTTCTTGCACCGGCAGAGCCGCCAACGCGCCGTCTGGTCACTACGTTTGCCGCCTGCCAGGTAGGATATCATTTTCGTTAGATAGATTTATCGAGGTTTTTTGCCATCAATACAGACGATTGAAAAGTCCGAAGACTTGTAGTTTCCCTTTACAAAATGATTTCTATCATTACATACAGGTTATACAGTGTCTTTTGCAATATGCAATATATCATTATTGAAAGGAATGCTTAAAAAAAGAATGAAGGACCCCTTCACATACGCAATCATGCGCACACACATTACACCAAACTTGTTTAATGCATCAAACACATACACACACACACACACACACACACAAAATAATACAGGCACACAAATCAACCACAAACATACAATGCAAGGGACTTATCAATCCCCATCTAAATATCTCACTATTAAAACAAACCCGATTCATTATCAAAGGACTGCTAAACACCCACACACGCATACATAGGCATGCACACTCCACAAACAATACCACATCACTAAAACCCACACTCACACACAAAACAGACATCCGGGCAAATTAAAGGCGTAAATATTCACAAACAATCTTATTATCCCATGATTACTTTTGGCATATCATATTGATGCGATACCATATTATTGTTGCGATCCCATACCTAATCAGAAAATCATTATTATTATTATTTTTTTTTTTTGGGGGGGGGTCCTCATTAATTCAGTCTTTTAATATGTGAATGAAAAACTAGACAAAATAAATTGGACAGTTAATTACGGTGTTTTATGATTTTATGACAATAAACTGATATGAATATCGTTGCTCAAGTAAGATATGAAAACTTACTGGCACAGACCTTACCATTAACCATAGAATTTCGATCTAGCAAAGAAAAATTAACTGTTCTAGATATACGTGACCGTGCATCACAAAACAAACAAAAAGTCGCACCCCATGATTTTACGTGAGGACTCAAAAAAGGTGAAATGGGTAAACCGAGTCAATGTTGAGTTGTTCATATTTTCTGAAAGAGCTTTCCTTCTTCTACATTATATTTTAGTTTGGGACCATAACATGAATGGGAAAGTGTGTTTTTAGCAGTTTTTCTACAACCCTTTTTGAGGGGAGAGTGGAATGATCAGGTATGTCTTTGAGGCCCCTTTTCATTTCTAGAAATCTTTTGCACACTCTTCATTTTCAAGTCTAATAACTTTTGAATGGATAATGCTACTGCTTTGAAAGTTAGCATGGGTCATGGACAGAATGTGGTAATATAACATGGTCAATTTTAGCTTAATCTGATAATCTCTTCATTGTTGTTGTTCCGGTGGTTTACATCCTGTGTTTTGTCCTTTTCATCACACAGCTAGCACGGCTTGGTAAAGAAAGCGTTTGAATAGACCCTGTACTTCAGAGTCTCTTTTCTCAGTTCACACTTTTCCAGAGTGTGTGCTTTCTTTCCAGAATTTAGATAGGTTGGAGGAGTCCGTTTGAGCTGAGTTATACATCATTATAAAACTTAGAGTCTGCTCTTTTAAAATCTGCCCTTAACTAGAAATCCATGTCTGGCGACTTTTTGTTGGTTTTGTGATGCAGGGTCACATATACGTAACCGTTGGAAGTTACCATGTTAACAATGCCTCAAGGAAATCCATTCACGGAAGCAAACCAGAGACTAACAGAGTTTGCAATATTAAGTGCGTGATGCACTTACTCTAACTTTTCCGAGGCAACAAGAACAACGTGTTTCTTTTGTGAAGGCTCATCAGCCAAATAATGGCTGCTTTCATTCGGAGAGCATGGCATGCCATAGCTACACAACATAATGAAGTTAAACAGCTGAAAATAATATTTTATTATGGTAAAATGTGATGCCACACCATGACACCTGTTCAGATTGCTTGAAGCGACCCTGTGGGAACGGCCGATGCTTTGAGACTTGGATCAATTTCATTTGTCAATGTCCGCCGGATTTTAACGGAGTTCGCTGCGAGACACGTGAGTAGATCATCTTTAATTTTATAATACTCAGGAAGTTATCATTCACCTTGATTTATTGTAGTTTCCTTTTTAAGCAACCAAAGTAGTGATATCTATGCGGTAGCGTGTGTGGCACATCGCTGAGTGATAGAAAGGTTTAATGAAATAAACATTATAATCCTCACAGACGACCTTTTGACTACTCATGGGAAGAGCCTATTAAAAAAACCTTGCATTTACGTAAAATTTCATGAGATGCAGTAGGAGGTAATGGATTTGTCAATGCTATATTAATCGCCCATTTGTCATTGCTATATTAATTGCCCTTGGTGATTGCATCAAAATTATTTATGCTTTTCTTTCTCTCCCTCTCTCTCTCTCTTCTTCTATTTCCTGTTTTTTGTTCCCTGTTTTCACACTTTTGTTTTTTTCTCTCTATTCCCGACTTTCCCAGTTTCCCGCACTCTTTGTAGTTGTAAGCTTTTCACCCCCTTATTTCCCCCTTTCCCTCAGAGGTACCCACATGATACAAGCCTAGTCTTTTGAGTGGGTACCTCCACTTTATTTTTTCCGCAGAGTGTATATAGAATGTATGTATCTTTTTTGTACTGATCATGTAGACATGAACATGTTGTTAATTCTGTCTGGTTACGTTTATTTTGTTACTCCCATGTCAAACTCATACATTCTGTTGGAAAGAAAAAGTGAAAATAAAGTTTGACTTGAATTGAATTGAAATTGAATTGAATTGAATCTGTGACGTCTGCAAGTAGTTGCAAAAAGAAGTAATGGAGTATAAAGGACTATCTATTTTCTGTCCGTGTCAAAATCTTCAGTGAGTCTTTCATGAGGTTCTCAAGAGAGTAAAGAATAGGAATTTGATATTTTAAGATATTTTGTTTTCCAATACAATTTCGATCCTAATGCAGCAAGCAACGACTGACATTGTAGCAGCAGCAGCCATTATATTTATCCACCTTTCAAATCTCTCCCTCTCTCTGTATATATATATATATATATATATATATATATATATATGATTATATATGTATACATACCTATATGGCCTTACTTTTATAAATACGTAATACACCCAATAAACACACAGACATCGCTCTCTTAATCTCTGTAATTACATCAATGAGAGAGAGAGAGAGAGAGAGAGAATGTGTGGACATTTTATCTTTGTAATTGTTACACAGATATACTCTCTTAATCTCTGTAATTACATTAATGAGAGAGAGGGAGAGAGAGAGAGATGGAATATGTGGACATTTTATCTTTGTAATTGTTATGCCCCGTATCCTTCAATTAGGAACTACACTGATGGAATCATCAATTTCACCCTTGCCTTCGACAACGCTTGTCACTGTGAGAGACGCGGGAGGGGATGACACCACTTCAAGGACGGAAACTATGGCAACGAGTCATGGTATTAAGGGCTCACATGTTTCTTGTCAACCAACTTGATTAGACGGCAACATGCATTCCAGTTGTTTTTGACATAAGTCGTCAGTAGCTGTTTTCAATCAGAGACGGGAATAAAGAAAGTGGATATAGCGCCTTTTGAAAGCAAGCACTTCATATAATGTGTGTGCATACAAAGTTAAATAAATATGAATATGTATAGAAAGAGAGGGGGAGAGAAACGTATTCTTTTCAATGATTCTGCAGTCGTTACGTAGTAGGAAACGTTGTACCTATCATCACATATCGATTTTAGTTATCTATGTTATTCTGTTGAATGGATGTGAACAGTGATGAAATCAAAACATGTGTGTCAATATTTTCTTTGTCTGTATACAGAATAATGTAACTTTGAATATGTAAAAGTGATAAGAATGAATGACATCAACTCTTCATTTCCAACTTGCACGGGATATACGACTACCATGGAGGATTCTAACGTGATAACAAAAAGGACACATTTCAATTATGCACTATTTTTTTTTTTTTACATGCAGACCTGACTGAATGTCCAGGCGGGTGGATTGCTGGAATCAAAAAATGTTATCTTTTAGACGTGGACGTTCTCTCTTTCATACGACCCAACATGCCCGATGCAAAACTTTTCTGCGCCGAATTGGCACGGTTGGTTGCAGATGACGTGCCGGGGCATCCGTCCCTGCTCTTGCTTGAGGGCGAAGAAGAGCGCGAAGAGTTTAGTCGCATTGCTTCAGAACATTCGCCATCCCTAGTTAGTGCATGGCTTAATTGTCAAGAAGACGAATCTTCTGGATGGATATGTAGTAAAGACTCAGCCGGAAATTTGAGCAGTTTTCGAGGTAAGTTACGTAGCACTCTTGTCTAATTTCACTGATTTCTTGCTATCCTTGAAGAAACTGAAGTAAAGTCATATTCAGTGGAGATGTTCATTGTTTTCACAAAACCTAGAAATATTGCTTTTCATTTTGTTCGAAATTGTGCTTCCCCTTGATCAGCTTGTACGCATTCTTTCCTCTTCGTCATTCTCCTCTATTTCCCTTTTATTCTGTGTTGCCCTCATTTCTTTTAATTGCATTACCCACAGTCTCGTTTGGTTGCTGTGTTTCTCCTGTATTGTTCCCTTTTGTTCTGTTTCGGTGATATGTATTTGCCATTAAGTACTTTTATAAAATTAATTAAGTTGTTCACAATATGCAAGCATGCTTGATAGTGGACTTCTCAATTCACCTTTTCTCTGAAAATAACTTTGTACGCTGTTAGTATGCGTGTATTATATTCATTTGTTCATATTGTATACTCAGAATATTCCGCGAGGCTTTTATTTTCGCGAATTTCGAGAGTCAAGTGTGCTATTGCGAATATTTCTTTACAGTCAAATGTATACCTAGGACCATTCGTAATTGGTATATTAATGTTATATGTTTTGTTTGAAAAAATGTCAATGAAATGAATTGAATTGCATGAACGATTAAATGATTAATTCATATCTGTGATATAGATTTCATAATTTTAAAAGGATGGTACAGTATTGGTGGAGATGAGAATTGGGCTTTTAACTTTTTGTGAGATACCAAGAAAACGCTTATAAAATAGTACAGACCATACCATTTTTAGAGGAATTCAAAGTTTATTTGATGAAAATCAGGTTTGGATGACTGAAACATCCAAAAACAAAATTAAACAAAGCGATCGTAGTAAAAGGTGGGTTCCACACTTTAATAGAATCGCTTTGTTTTGTATATCTCAACCATTTCAAGACCAATTGTCATCATGTCAAATGAAAGTTGAATTCGTCATGGAATTACATGCTCTTTCATATTTCATAAAAAAGTTTCTCATCATCTCACCAAAAAATGTTAGAATCATGAAATTAGGTCTCAACCAATACTATACAATATAATATAGCTGCAATTATTGCTGAAAGTAAGTATCAAGCTTGCTATTCTCTTTTGTTTTATCAAAAGGGGCCTAATCGCAGTCAGCTGTGCCCCCAACATACCATATGCAGCCAAGTGAGGATATCATATAACTTATTCCAAAAGTTATTGCTAAATTTTACAGACAAAGATAATTTTTATGTTCATTCCAACGCAGCTCTCCCAGACAAGATTGGTAAATCTTGCATAGTTTTATCACTTGAATATGTTCTCACTTTTGATAAACGTGTGTAATTTCCTCGTATCGTCACTGTCGGAGGGAACATAGTGTTAGTTTCGAGAGTTTAAACAGTGTGGAAACAGTGCCCACAGTGTTTGCGGAGACTGTGTTCACGGTTTACGTGTGTCTAGACAATCGACTCCGTGAAGAAGGTCCAGTGTTGTATTCTCTCTTTGAGCACTCTTCCTAATCATCTTGATGCGTATTTTATATCAACGCAAAGTATAAATTGTTTCTTTCTTTTTTATTCAAGTGAACCTCTATAATATTTTGAAATAAAAAATACTTTGGAGTAACCTCACATTGTCTATGAAACGCATTTCTGATAAATTGTTAAGTGAGCATGGCGTACTAAAAAGAAAAAAATACGCGTTGTATTACGATTAGTCTCAATGAGCTGACAAAGAGCACACAAGCTTATCATTAGCATTTGGTCCATTTTTAAAAATAGATTGGGGGAGACTGGAGAACCCATCTAAAGGAACATGCGCAGTGACCTCACGAAATCTCTCATGGAAGTGGCAGCCAGAAATCTGCAAGACGTTTAACCCTTCAACAGTATGTCAGGTCCGGAGATTTGAACCCTAAGACAGGACCAGGGTTCAACCGAGGAGGAACGATTGGAGAAGGAAAGGAGCTACTACTGCCTAAATACATTGTATGCAAATTGTATAAATGAAGAGTTTTATTGCAAAATAAGCTAAGCGCCATATTTTCGAAACATTTCAAAGTAAGTCCTTCATTAGATCAAGAAAAAATATACCTTTCCAGTAATACCAAACTTGTGACATAACAAGGAATACTTGAGAAGTTATGATTAAAAATATCGTACATATCGGATATATTCTAGCAGCTTTGATTTAAAAACAAACAAACCTCTAAGCTTAACTAGAATGGAGTTACCTCGTTTTGAGGTGAAACTCTTCAAATTACATTATGAGTATCAGGGCTGCTTAAGCAGCCAGGGAGAGGGAAGAGGTTTGCACCTGCATCCCGGCTATAGTCCACACATATTCGTCTGAGAAAAAAAAAGTAAATAATCAAGTGATTATGTGTATATATACATAAGTAAACTAATATCAAAAACAAAAATAAATACAAATTCAAACACATACTCATACACACACACACAAACACACACAAACACACACACACACACACCAGATGAAGATAACCCAGGAAATCCTGAGGGCACATCAAGATTCTTCGCATCGATAAAAAATGGGTGGGGAGGGGGAGGGAGGTAGGGAGAAGAGGTGGTTCTTACCCTTGGCCCAACCGTCAACACTACTCCTACCTATTCAAACCCCACCCCAACTCTCACACACACAAACACAAGAGGGGCTGAAAAATGACCCCTTGAACTATCAGAAACACTGTGTGTATGTCAACCGTAGGATCATCATCAAGCCAATGTAAATGGAATTCTAATCAGATAATCAAAATTTGGATGTAACTTTCATGAAGAGCAAGTTACAGATGAAGTTGAAGTTGTTCAGGTTGTAGTCTAATGACTGTGCTTGAAGATTTATAAAGTAAGAAATAATTATGGCCGACGATCTGTATTCATGTTACAGAGGGAAAGCATGAATAAGAAAAACCTCCGGACTTTTCAGACTTTTACATTTCAACATTTACAAATAAGTTATACTGAGTACAGAGTTTGAAAGTTTATAGTGAGTGGGATGAGGAATAATAATCTTTTTAAAATCTATAACAAATTGCATCGATCTAGGATGATGAAATGGCAGCCTCACCAAAAGGATGCATGAGTTGGGGCTCACGGAAGCAGTACAAAGGAAAAAGACATGCATAGACTTTACACAGGCAAGCAAGCGGTAAATGTAATGGAATTACACTGCTACATTTCTTAATTGTGACGATCATAATATAATTAATGTATAGTAATATATAATATATATTTATATGTAATATTAATTTATCACCTAAAATGTCACTACTATTAATATGCCTGCGCTGTGTCACATTATTCTCCAAACGATTTCCCTAAAAATGTTATGAAAATTTATCGAAGAGTGGTTGAGCAGCAGCAATATCTGTATTTAGATGTTTAGAGTTCTCAGATACATGACGGTGTTTTATTTGCAGGGTCCATGCCATTAATTCAACATTTTGTAATGGTTGGCAGTACGCTTTCTCTGCATATTTATTATTGTATTATCAGTACAATATATCATTGTTATAATACTAAGGCATCTAACGATTTGTCAGGAGAATATTTTCATAATGTGTGTAATAGTAATGAGTAGTGGAGTGGCAACTGCCAGTGTGACTTTATGTAGAATGGATAGCAAGCGATCCAAGCAAGGAAGCTCCTCTTGTTATTATACTAAAGTAACTAATGATTTGTCAGGAAAATATTCTCATAATGTTTGTAATGACAATGAATAGTGGATTGGTTACCGCTAGTGTGACTTTATGTAGAACAGGATATAGTATCAGGATTACAAGTATATTGCACATTTTATTGCACCCTAATTAGTATCCTGTCAGGTGAATCGTGCCACAGAAATGGCAACTTTCTTTTAAGGTGTGTCAGGGTTTTATATTCCTACCTAATTATTATATGGATTACGTTAGTTCAAATGAAATTGAAAATTAGTATCAGAGATGTTAGATTAAAAAAAGTAAAAGGAATGGTTAGTGCATATGCATTTCATATGATATATTATTGTGATTTGCAAGTAGGCCTACGTACAGTTTCTAAACATATCTTACTTTGCTGGGCATTAACTTTCAAAGCTAGAGATTATCGCTATATGCTAGGCTCTGTATATCTGTACATGGTATGTGACTCATTCAGCGATGAGTATACAGTGTAGTGAATTTGATGGCTGACTCATGATGTTTTCGTTTTCAAGCACATGACAAAATTTATACAAAGTGCAAGATTAGAGCTAATAAATCTTTTGTCACCAAAATCGCATGATTTTAGTGTTGTTGTTTTTTTCTCTACATGCGCCAATAAAAGGAGAAAACATCCAGCGACACCAGATACGGGTTGTAGTCAGACTTTAATCACCGAGCCCGAGTGGCTCTAAAACCATCGCCAACAGATGGCGTAACATTGTACAATCCATATAATACAATCCACATGAACAATTAATAACACTGGCGTGACATCTTCTTTCTTTTCTCCCCATCATATAAAATCATCATTAACCATCACCATAATACTTATTAAATCACATAATAACTTTGATGCACTACACCAATCACAAACACTTACTTAAACCAATAATAAATTATAAAATACCTGTATAATGTATGTAACACGTTAATAACTGTGGTGATTTAAAAACTGCAGTAAAACAAACAACACTACACTAATACATATATAATCAAATATTTGATCCCACATCATAATGTACCTATCAAATCTGAACATACATATTTTACCTCACAATATATGAGTTCCATTATATATATAATTGTAATACCAAAATTAAATAATCACTGTCAACGCCTAACCTACCAACACCTAATCTTAAATATAATCACCACACTTTTAATTCAAATAAACCATACTGAACTTTAAAATCATTGAAACATACTCATCACATAAATACACTCAATTGCCTAAAATCTAAACTAACTACCATTTTCACTTACATAACTGACAACAATTTACACAAAGTTGGATTACCTTCAAATTACAATCACTGAACATAACAAAATAACAGAACTATATCCTATACATCTCCTTCATTGCCATAAATGGAGTAAATAAACAAGCGGTGTTGTGATCACATAATAAACAAAGACATGGCACACTAATGTATAATATAATACCCACAAACCTGATTTTTAATTAACCAGCCAAACTGAAGACTCTAGCTGAAGGGCTTGCACTTGCAATATCAGCAAATGATTAAAATTGAGTGACACTGTGCTAGTCATGCACACGTTGTATGTTGTAATGGGCAGACAACAAATCAATCGACTAAAGTTGAATACACAGACCATTCACAGTGAAAGGCAAAATACATGTAATCATTTCACATACAAACCTGTGATTCAATTAAAACCATAAAACCATAAAGTAAAACCATAAAGTTGAGGTGTGCAGTAAGGCATGTGCATGCAAAAATGCAGGAATACAATATAACCACACAATAACACTTTCACACAACAGTGTTGGCATCCTACCCAAAACTGACCCTTTTTTTCTGTGTAAAATCCAGCAGTGTACATATAATAAGCATTATGATTTAAGATGTGTGCGTACGACAAGAGTCTACTATCAAGTATCTACACAAATGATAAAAATTGCTAAAGTGTGCCCCTACCCAGACAAAAAAAGAAGAAGTATGAAACAGGTACTCTGCGCCATAAGAAAGGTGAATAAAAGGGCAAGTACAGGCATATTAACAGGAATGCCATGACGATAAACATGTAGTAAAAATATAACAATGCAGGCAGGGAATCTCCCCCAAATCAAAGTATGATACTAAATGTGTAAGAAGTACACATCCAATATCTGACATCTGTCACTAAATAGGTAACATGGAAAATAATTGTGGACAACAATAAAATAATGGAAATACAAGCCTCCTGAACTAGGAGTAATTACATGTACAAACATGGACTGTCCAATTCCGTGTGGTTGCTGCATATAAACACATACCTCAAGACAAGTAGAACACTTATCAAAAGTAATTAAAGATATCAATTGTACGAAAAACAATTGTGAGTAACCTACAAAATGTACTATTCTATGTTTACAGAGGTACCACACTGAGCAGCTAAAACAAAATAAATGAATAACTGTGAACACAAGTAAGTTATGCTCTTCAAATTTTATAAAGATGTCCTTATAACCTACACATCAGCATAATATCACATCATGATACTAATACTGTATCTTTAAAACATGATATACTGATCAAGTCATGTGAGAAAACAATTACAATGTATGTGGCAATAGCTATACAATAGGGCATAAAGACACCAAACAACGGGATTCTAAACATGGGAGTAAATTACAAAATACTTTAAAAACAAAGTAAGCACCTTTGAAACAAATGGGAAAACTAACAAAGGGGGCTGGGGAGGGAGCTAGCCAGGCAGGATGGCAGCATTGGCATCCGGCACATGGGGTGCAGGGGGACAGAAGGGGTAGTCTACGTCAGCCAGTGAGAGTACATCATGGACATCTCAGGTGGGCCAACATCTGGAGGACGTGTCGTGTGTCCAACTGCAGGGCATAGGCGGTGACGGGACCATCGGGCAACGAGGTTGGGGGCATCATCGGGTGGGTGCGCTTGACCGACAAAGGCATTGATGCTTAGGGCATGTATCGCGACACACAAGGGTGGGGAAGCGCTGACACAGGCATTGTCAGCTACATCGCAGTCATCGACATCAGCATTGAAGGCGACATCATGTGGGTCACCATCACCATCGTAGACGACATGGGGGACGTAGCAAGGGTAGTCAGTGATGACACCATGAACGGCACAGGAGGGGTTACCAGCACAAGCATTAGAGGTGTGTGGCAACGGGTTGAGTGCGACAACATCCATGGAATCCCAGAAGGGGTCATCTGCATCGACATCGTGCGGTCGTGGCAGGGCTGTGACATCGGGCTGTGATGTGCGAGGGCAGATCACATCATGGTGTACGTACGTAGTATGGTGATGTACCACAGTAGACCAACGCGCATCATCTCCCAGGTCTGGGGATACGACCGCTTTTCCACAGGCACAAGGAACATTGTCATGCCTATTATCATTGTACTCGAGCACCTGTGGGGTTGAAGCATCGTCACTGGCAGACAGGGATGGCTCATTAAGTGGAGTCATGGTGGAGCAAAATTGAATTTTTGCACATTTCCCGGCGTCACTTTTGCACATTTCCCGTTCAATTGATGAAATTTGCACATTTCCCGGCGAGACATTTGCACATTTCCAGGCGTTTGCACATTTCCTGGCAAAACGTTTGCACATTTCCCGGCGAGACGTTTGCACAATTCCCGGCGTTTGTACATTTCCCGGCTCCATAGGGTCTGCCTTCTGACTCCAACTCATGGCTCTACCACCAAACAGTAGGCCTATGTTGCGCGTAGATATGCTGTGTATATTTTTCCGATCAAATGAAAATGTACCTTTACAAAAGTGATTCTTTGTCACTGCTCTGATTATCACAGGTTAAAATAGGGCGTCTCTTCTACTCGTTTCTATCAGTTTAATATTCACATCCAATTTCATTTTGTCCTGCCAACCGAATATCTGCCGACTACCCCTTGCTCAATCGGACTTTGTACTGGGCATTTATGACCAGTGGTCATAAAAAGAGTCAAGCATTCAATCACTTCCCTTTCCTTTGGAGATAGAGCAACCAGACCCTGACTGACCTGACTAACCAAGGTGTATGACACCTACTCATGCCCTCGGTCCGGCTGCCCATATCTATATATATATATATATATATATTACATATACACCGGGTGTCCCAAAAAAGCGGAACGGTGGATTTTCAGTACCTTGCGTTCTAAAAGTGATATATTTTTTGACATCATTAAAAAGAGCATTTCCGCAGAAGACCATGATACCAAAATCATTAAATTTGGTTCAGCATTTTTTATTCTACGCTAATTTCTATAAATGCAGTCATTTTCAATTTCTTGCGACTTATGAGATCATAATTTGGGTGCGACACGCGTTCCATACGGTGAATTGTGTAAGCTTGTTGATCCATGTCAACAAAAGATAACGCTTTCATATTGGGCGCGCATACACACACACACACACAGACACACACACATACTGTTTTTTTTCCCCTAGCCCGTGCCCAATGTGAAAGCTGTATCTTTTGTTGATTTGGATCACCGAGCTTACACAATATTCACTGTATGGATCGCGTGTCGCACTCAAATTATATCTTATAAGTCGCAAAAATCCGGCGAAATTTGAAAATGACTGCATTTACAGAAATTGGCGTAGAATAAAAAGTACTGAACCAAATTTAATGATTTTGATATCATTGTCTTCTGCTGATAATGTTCTTTCTAATGATGTCAAAAAATATATCACTTTTAGAACACAAAGTAATGAAAATCCACCGTTCCGCTTTTTTGGGACACCCAGTATATATATATATATATATATATGTCATCAATGGACAATATGCACGTTTATGAAAGGGATTTTCAACCTTTCTGTCGGAAAACAGTCCCAACGCACATTTTTCTCAGACCATTGAACTGCACCTTCTCTGTTAATTTCAATTTCAATTTCAATTTCAATTTTATTTCCAATTCCATTGAATAAACAGGGAAAATTATATACAACACATTTACAGAACATATTTGTAACAATTTCAAAGAAAACGTATTATAAGTGGTCACGAGTAACAACAGAATTTCCTTTCTAAGGTATATACATATACAAAATACAAAGATTAGAATGAAAATGGACGGTCCCACTAAAAAGCAAAGCTTGTAGGGTATGGGACCCTCGGAAAATGCGTACACAAAATCAAAGAAACCAATGTCTTCCTATGATAATAGGAAGGAAAACGAAAGAAAAAAAAAGGAAAAAGAAAAAAGGGGAAATGAGACTATGGTACAACACACGCCATCGTGGACACAAGCATACTGTACTTCATGATGTAAATGCAATGATAAAACAGTAAAAACGCTCCCTGGTTTGATATTGCGATTGATTGGGTGCATATACCGTTATGAATGCATAGGAACGGATATGAAAAGGAGAAAGAGAATAGACTCACTGTTGTCTGGTACAATAAAAAAAATAATTTGGTTGTATATCACAAGATTTCAATAGAAAGAATTTTAATTTGTTCTTAAAAAGAATTCAAAGTGTGTGCTGTTACTATGTCGTTGGGAAGTGAGTTCCAACACTTTGGCCCCTCGTAGATGAAGGTTAGCTGAGCCAGCAAAGTCCTAAAAAAATGGCTAATGAAATTGATTGGATTGCCTTAATAATTATGGATGGATTGATTTTTTAAAAACATTGATTTAAATATAATATGGAAGATCATTTTTATTGTAATTATACATAAATTGTCCTAAATTAAACAAATACAAATCTTTAATTTTGAATATATTATTTTCAAAAAATAACGGATCAGTATGAGACAAATATGCAGTATGACATATAATACGCAGTGACTTCTTTTGTACCTTATTTAGTTTATTTAGTTAAGTAATTTATCCAAAAGAGTTTGATATGTATTTCCCCATAAAAGAATACCGTAATTTAAATAAGGAAATATGAGGGATGAATATAATGTAAGCAGGGACGACAAAGGAAGACAAAATTTAATCTAGGTGATTATACCAATATTTCGTGAAATAATCTTACATATACAATCAATATGAAATTTCCATGAAAGCTTATTATCAACTGTTATTCCCAAATATTTGATATAAGAAACATTTTCCAGTGGTGTGCCATCAAAGATAATATCAGCAGGTAGTGCCTCAATGGAGTTGCTGAAAAGCATATATTTTGTTTTTTGAAGATTAAGAGATAATTTATTAGCTTTTATCCATTGACCAACTTTTCTAATTCAAAATTTAATGTATTTACAAGGGTAAAAGGATTATTATGCAAAAAAAAAAAATTTGAATCATCCGCAGAGAGAATGAAAGAAAGAATATCTGATGATCTACAGAAATCATTGATATAAATAAGAAACAGAAGCGGACCTAATAAACTTAACTGGGGGACCCCACATTTAACATTTAACATTTGTGAATTACAATCATTTAAAGAGACATATTGCTTCCTGTTCAAGAGGTAGCTCCTGCACCACTCCAACATTCGGCCGTTACATTCGGCCGGACTGGTAAAATCTACCGGCGTGACAGGTCCCAACTGAATAAATTTGGAATGTGCCATCATTCATAGGGCCTACCTTGATACACATCAAACTTGAACACACGACTTTGAAAGTTTGTTTGTTCTCAATTTAAGAAATTTACTAAACGAAAAATGAAAATAAACACTTTCAAGTTAAAGCAAACATAAAACTGTGGTAAAATAGATTACCCATTTCAGACTTAGTTTTAGTATCAAAATGTTATTTTTCCGATGGTCGAGTACAATTACAATTGACAAAAATTACACCTTTAAAAGAACACAGATTGAACCATATCAAATGCCCTTGTACGTAGATAGCTCTCCTTCCAATAACCATATTTATCAACGGTTCTCTCATATTTTTGTTCCAAAGATTTCAAGTTATTTCAAAGTTGAGCTTCATGATCAATTGGAAAAACTCACAATGTTATGTCATCTCTGAGTCAACATTGATGTCAAAAAAGCCATCAGGCCGTCACACTTCAACTTGATTATTATTTCTTATTTAAAGTTATGAAGAGTGTAGTCGCAGAATGTATCAACTCCATTCATGTTAATTTGAGAAATAAAATATTGGTGGTGAAGGTTGCTGAAGAACAAAAAACATGCATGTATCAACAAAGTATCTACGGGATGTTCTTTTTCAACAATAACTTTAAATAACCCTAACTAGGCCGAGCTATTTAGGTAGTTGATAGAGCCGGGGGGGGGGGGGGGGGGGGGGGGCTCCCAGGCCCCCCCCCCCCTCCAGATCTCGGCCGTCGACCGCGCGATCGCGACGAAAATTGGCACACACATTGCCTATGATGTAATCTAAAATATCATGAAGTTAATTTTTCAAAAAAATTATCATTTATGCTAAATTATGCTAATTTATGCATAATGATGCATGAAATCAGACTATTTGGTATAAATCACAAAATAAAGCGCAAAACAGGCACATTTTTTGTGTAAATATTCTTTTTAGTGTCCTTAGCAAATGTTGTAAGAAAAATTGTGATATCAGACAAAATTCTTAAGTATTTTATTATTTTTTTGAATTTCTTATCTATTTCTTTCTTTTTTCGACTTTATGTTTTCCATAATTTTTTCGAAGAAATTTGTCCGCGACATCGCTCCAAACAAGAAATTATGTTATACATTGATTTTAATCAATAAAACGCCAAAATAATCATGCTTTTATGAAATTTGACTGTAAGCACAGTTTGCATCGAAATTGTACACGAATTCACGTTTTTGAGCAATTTTGGGTCTGACATGCATGTACATATTGATGTGTAACTTCGGAACCGCGGGCCCGGGCGTCGCAAATTTGGTGTCAAAAGATGCGGGAGACTCGAAAAAAATAGGTCATGAAACGTCGCGGCGATAGCTTTTTGCGATTGCAATATATCGCGCGGAACGTCGAGGGGGCCTAGTTAGGGTTAAAAAGTATCCGTTGTTATTTCTCAAGTTAGGTATCACCCAAGAGGTTTTATTCTGTTCAATTTGATAAAGGACTTACTTTAGGTGTGCATGACGTAACTCATTAAGTGATGGAACTTTCCATCAAACATTGTCTTCAAACTGTGGTTTGGATTAAAGGGGATGGCTAGTAACCGATCAATGGGAATCAGTAGGAATGCTGAGGGATGACTGTTCCAATCATTGTGGGATTCATTTAAGAGTACATTATATATCTACTGTTGTGTGAAAATTATTTGCTTCAGAACGGTCTCATATACAAGTAATGTGCAGATTAATGCCCCGTCACTGACCAGGCACACTAACCTGGAAACATTAAACTGCACATTACTTGAATATGAGACCATTCTGAAGCAAATAATTTTCACACAATAGATACATAATGGACTCTTAAATGACTTCCACAAGGATTGGAACAATCATCCTCCAGCATTCCCACTGATTCCCATTGATCAGTTACTAGCCATCCACTTTAAGTGAGAAGATTAACAGAAGCTTGCATGATGAATGATCCTATTCAGTGAGAATGAACCGTAGGTGTCTATTTCTATGGACTTATCATTATTTTTTTTTGGCATACTGCATATTTCTACGCAACGGTGATTGAAAAAAAAAGAGAAAAAAATCACGCACGAATAACTCGTGGTGCCATGGCATATATGCCTTGTTCAATGATGCGGCAGTTTGAATATGGATAGTATACATCTTATCCAAACAATAAAGGAGAGTGTGTCTATACGCCGAGTCCTGCATTTGATATTACTGGCGAAGCTATTTTAGATTTCTTTTGAAATAGATGGCATATTTCAAGCAATGTGCATGCTCGCACCACTACGCTTGCACATGAAGACACAATAATACAAGGTGATTTGAAGATTCAAGAGTAAAACAGATATGAAAAAAACAACAACAAAAAGTCTATAATGAACGACGAAAATAAGGAACAGAGACGTAGATAGAGACAGACAGAGAGAGAGAGAGAGAGAGAGAAGAAGAAGAAATCACTAAGCATGTGTAAAAGTAATCCTTTATATGATACTATAGTAAGTGGGAAAAAATCTTAAATTTTTCTTGTAAGTTTCAAAGCACTTTTTGTCTTTATTCAACTCAATTCAATTCAACTTTATTTTCATTTCCATTGAATAAACAAACAGAGAAAAATCATATACAATGCATTAACAGAACATAATGTAATAATTTCAAAAACGTAAAATAACAAAATACATGTGATCATGAGTAACAACATAATTGTATTTTTAAGGTATATACACATGCATATGTACAAGGATGGACTAGCAACCAAAAGAATATTGTCTATCAACCAAAGGAATCATACTGGCCGAGAAAAGAAAATAGATGAGTAAATCAATCACGTAAAAGATGATCGCAAAAGTATGATAATATGTGGTAATAAAAACAAATCGATACTCACTAGCGAGGAACGTTAGGGATAGTTGTAAAGTTAGGGCGAAACCGACTGCGGCATAGCTTGACTGTAGCTGAATAACCAGGGACGGGACGAGGACACCAATGGCGGCGTTCAACCCTCCTTGTAGGAAGCAGTACCCGAACCTCGCGGCCAAAACAAACAATAATTGTTGTTGGACTGGAGTCTGTTATTATGTTACGCCCACTTTGCCAATTTTGGCCACAAAAAGCGACGGGGTGCTTTGAACCGTACATTACGCACTTCATTCGATTAATCCTTGATTGTGATTGGTTGAAAGTCGGGACATGAATTCTCACTGCCTTAAATTGTTTAAAAGAATGAAACCAAAGTGTATGATTACGGAAATCAAAATGAATGCAGACATATTGGCCACGTTACCACAAGAGTGAAGATTTGTCAGCATTATTACTTATAACTATTATGTATTATGTAATTTTCTCCATCTTATATCACAGAACTAATTTACCAAGTAGATATCTCAGTCTGTATAGCCTGCGTTCCTCCTCACAAAACCTCTTTTCTGTGCAGAAGCAAACAAACAAACAAATATGTGGCAATAGTGCCTTTTCAGCATCTACCCTGTTCGCTGAAACTACTTACTAACAGGAAATAAGGAAGATACCTATATTTGGTATTATTCAAGACTGCTCAAAAGACGCACCTGTTTCAATAAGTGTCGAAAATATGTTCTTTTTTTTACTGCTGCTTTAGAAAGTTAAATTTAAAAGTTAAAGATAAAGTGTAAGTTTCTTATTTTTGAATAAGAATAATGTTTTGGTGTTATGTAGCTGAATCTCACTACTCGTTTGTTTGCAAAGCGCATAGAGAACTAGATGATGATTAATGTGGGCGATATATATCACAGTTATTATTGTTATCATTATCTTTATTATTATTATTATTAGTAGTAGTAGTAGTAGCAGGAGCAGTAGTAGCATTTTTTTTTCATAACACCATCTACGTCTCAGCTGCGATATTTAGCTTCGTCATTGTTGTGCTCTATGGTCGTGTTTAATGTTCAAAGGTGTTTGAAATGATTTTGGAGGTATGGATGTTTTCTTTACCTGAGTAAACGAATGTGATAAGTTACAGAGTCACGCAGTTGCAGCTTTTGAAAACTTCAGAAAAAAAAACATAAGTAAGAATTGTATCAGTTGTTAATCAATAGTAGGAGGTCAGGATATCTACTGATATGTACGATAGTTGCATAAAAGGTCAACCCATGTATCTGGTGGCAGACATTTTAATTTGTGTTTGGTTTTGGAAAATAATAACACTACACATTTGATTTAGGTATAATTGGAAAGTTCGAAGCTTACGAAATAACAGCCCAGATTTCATGAAATCGATGCGCAGCGACAAAACGTTCCACAATGCCAGCTGTCATGCGTTCTTTCTGTAAGGTCCATACGAGGGTCACTTTGGAGTAACGAAGCTGCATTTGTCCTCATGAGCATTATTTTGCTATTCATTGTCGCTGGGATGATATCGCACCGATATTCCACTTTTGCTTTCTTCAGAGCTAAAGAGCTACGAGATATCTGTGAACTTATTTTTTTTCTTTTTTTTTCAACCGCTAATTCCATCATCCGTTAGTTTGCTGGAACGGGCAACAAGTTACCTTGATGAAGGCCATTGATTTTATGTTAGATTTCACTGCTTGATAGTTCAATTACTCAGATGTTAAGTGCACGGTGGTAAAATCCTTTTTCACGTCGGACTTAAATGCTAATACAACTCTGACAGCGAACTGTCTAACGTTGGTCTCACGCGGTAGTCCATCTACCTATGCGACAGGCGCTTTCCAATATTGGTGAGAGATATACGGAAAGGATTCTGGGATTCTGAGATGCGCAGTATTTTATGATTCAATGGCTGTTTCGCAGGCTGTCAGGTGACGTAGCATTGATTACTGCTGATGGAACTCCAAGTCAGCAGAATGGTAAGTATTCTATTTTTGTTTTTCCCCACAGGAAATGAACAAAAAATAGCCATTTAAAGGGGATGGCTAGTAACTGATCAGTGGGAATCAGTGGGAATGCTG
Source organism: Diadema antillarum (assembly GCF_040938485.1). Taxonomy (NCBI): domain Eukaryota; kingdom Metazoa; phylum Echinodermata; class Echinoidea; order Diadematoida; family Diadematidae; genus Diadema; species Diadema antillarum. The sequence continues at coordinate 1,384,493 of NW_027271680.1, forward strand.
GGTGATGCTTGTTTCAATCCTTGTGGGAGTCATTTAAGGGTACTATATTTATTGTTGTGAAAATTATTCGCTTCAGACAGTGTCAGAATGGTCTCAATATTCAAGTAATGTGCAGTTTAATGTTTCCAGGTTAGCATGCCTGTACAGTGACGGGGCATTAAACTGCACATTACTTGAATATGAGACCATTCTGAAGCAAACAATTTTTACACAACGATAGATGTATAATGTACCTTTAAATGAACCCCACAAGAATTTGAACAATCATCCCCCAGCATTCCCACTGATTCCCACTTATCAGTTACTAGCCATCCCCTTTAACAACTTGAATTTAGAATAAAGATGTTGGAGAGGGGGGATGTCCCTATGTAGGTTTATCTGCGAAGATTTCAGCACACGCTTAATGACATCGTTTTCAAAATGAAATTAGGCTATCTTCATTATTTTGGTCGGCTTTTCCTTTTGACCTATAGCAAAGTAAATGATTTTACGCTGAAAATAGTTTGGATTTATGACAGAAGGCAGAAGTGTGCACAATGTTAACGAGTCAGGTTTCCTGACAAACCTGGCAGATATTTAGTTTCTGAAAAAAAAAGGAAATGGCCAGTGCACAGGCACAAGAATAAAACGATGATAATGCTATAGTCTTATCAGGTAGTGTCCATGACAGAACAATGCAAATATTGTGCATTTGATTTCAATACCCTCGTGCTACTGCCACCCGTGTGTTTAAATACCATTTTATATGGATTCCAATATTAAACATTCAGTTACAGCTTAGGGACTTAGTTGTGGTAGAGCATGCTGGAACAGACAGAACAAGGAACTCATCGTATAGGACTAAGCCATAATGACGACAACAAAAACCTATAGATATTCAGGTACGGTCATACAAATCTGTAACCTAGTATGAAATAAAAATCATAAAATTATCATTAGTATTGTTATCAGTACTATTGTTATAATTATTATTATTATAATTATTGTTATCATTATCATTATTATTATTATTATTATTATTATTATTATTATTGAATATACACTATATATTATGACATATCTCGATCGTAGGTTGGATAGTATCACTTAAATAGACAAGCCACAATTTACTCAGTATTTTCCTTCCCGGTAGTTTCTACTTCATTATTTTAGTACATCATTGTACTACATGATCAACATGATTAATACCTGCATTATTCTTCGATATAACAGAAACCGTCAAATGGTACGGAGTTCGTCATCATCGTCATAGTCATTGTCTCTTGCACATCAGGTGGTAAGTTTAAAGAAATGATATAATATGGGGCTGACCGAATTTGTAGAAGAAATTACCGTGACTGACGGGTTAAAGGCATTATTTACCATTTTGCAGATGAAACAAAAACCCACCTTTTTTGCTTCAAAATAGTTCTTAAGTCCAAGTTTGGGATAGAAACAAACAATGTACAAATGTTAATCAGTATAATCAATGTTGAGTATTGCTAAATACACAAAATGTGAACAATAGTTATAATAGAACTATTTCCAGAATAAACCGTGAACAGTTATGGTTTACGGAGAAAAATAATGATACCTCCTTATATTTTAGGTTTTATTTCGAAATTTTATATAGTATAAGGATGTTTTGTGATACAACTGACCAAATATGCATCAAATGTGACAACTCGAACATTTTTGAAATCACTGCTTCCAATGGTAAACTGTAACTCTAACTTGCTGCTGACATCACGGCCATGCTATGACGTCTCTGTGCTCCTGCCTTGATGAATATTGGGGAATTAAGGTTCAGCTATGGATTAAAAGAACATAATTGTTTCTAGGAGATAAACACTTTACCTTCTTGTGTATTGATGTGACAAATTAAATCCCATCTAGTATGTTACTCTTTCAGTTCTACATTGTAGTATCGAGCATGAAATACATTTACAATGGCAACTGCCTTTGAAATACTGCACTGAATGGGTTACAGCTCGTTATTCCGAAGGTTCTTTATTCCGAAGGGTCTTTATTCCTAAGATTCGTTGTTCCGAGGGTTCATTGTTCCGAATTTCATTTTGGATTTAACTGATCTTCGGAATAACGAACCTTCGGAATAACGCCACAAATCTTTGGATTAACGAACCCTTTTTCATCTTCCGATTAACGAACCTCTAGGTATAGGGAATTTGCGTGTTTCGGATTAACGACCCTTCGGAACAACGAACCTTCGGAATAGCGAACCTTCGGAATAACGAACAGCACCCCACTGAATGAACCAGTTCATAACAAAACTACACATTGCAGAAGTCTTGAATTATATCTGAAGACAAAATAGTGTCCAATCAGAGAGCAAAGCTGTCCACCGTACTTAACCTAATCATATAATTCCATATCCTAAATAACTATATAAATACATTCATCGAGGAAAACACTCATAAAGTGCAGATCTCCTCCAAGCGATGAGCTCATGTCCACTCTTTAATGTAGACGATTTGAAAATCGCCCAGTTTCCCGATAAAGAATCATGTTGTTTACGTCATCAGTCTATTCCCTACGCGCTCTTCTCCTCTCATCGCCCGAGCAGACGAAGCGCGTTAACCTCAAATACGTGCAGCTTGAACTACCAAGTTTCGTTCAAATCCGTCACAACTTTTTGAGTTATTTTGCAAACAGACAAACCAACGCCGATGATCACTTAGCCTCCTCTAAGTTCCTTAGCGGAGGTAATCAATTACTCAAAGAATCGTCCCTTTCATCGTCTTATAACTTAATGCCTTCATACGATTTATCTTTTTTCCTTATAACAGACAAGTAATAATGGCTATTACGTTGCACTAGCATACATACGCTATTTGAGGTACTGCATGCCAATTATTCTGTACACAGCTTCTCAGCTAATCCAATTGTAACCTTTGGATTTGATACTGTATTAACTCGGCATTTTCATCAATAATAATATCAAGGAGAGCATTAAGTAATACACTTTCATGATATGTCTTTATTTTGAGCGGTTCCAGCATTGAGCTTTGGTAAAGAGAGCAAAAAGATGAAAAAGGTGAAAATACCACGACAAAGTTCAAGTTTCGTATATTACGTCATAAACAGAACTCAGATCAACGTCAGTCTCAGTCAAGCAGACATCGTTGTTGTGTTAATTGTTCTTGTGTTTCTTTTTCCTTCTATTTGTTTATTTTCGCCATTACTCGTCAAAAGTATGAAGAAAGCAATGCAGTGCATTGCACTTTTCAAGTCATCATTATACAGTGAGGAGAGGAGACATATAATATGTGCGCGTGTGGGTGTGTTTGTGTGTGTGTGTATCTGCGTGGAGAGAGAGAGAGAGAGAGAGAGAGAGAAATGGGGGAGAAAAAACCATAAACTTTGCAAATAGACTGACTACATACCACTCCGCTTTCATCAGTGTGTGTGTGTGTGTGTGTGTTTGTGTAATTGTGTGTGAATATTTAGGCCCTCTGGTTTTCTTGCGCACAGCATGTCCTGGTGTGATTTATATTGATAAGGTGTAAACACACACAGACAAACACACACACACACACACACATACACATGGCCAGCTATCGCGAAACCTATATTACTTTGTTTCTTAAAGCAAATGTGTCCTGAAGCCCCCCCCCCTTTTTTTCATGGGAATAAGACTGTGTTCCATGTTATAGGCCCCAATGATACTGTGCTGTAATGCTTTGAATGTTAATAGAGTTCATAAAGGTTGAAACTGTATGTACCGTTTATTACTTGGGTTGAAATTGACTTTCAAGGGGGAAATCTGTATTATGCTTATAATACATGACTGTGTTCACCTCGAAATGCCTTGAAGAACTGAATCGTTGTATATTTCGTGCATATCTGTTTCTATGTATTTCAACGTTGTTCTGTTGATCCTGATTGTATTCGAATCTTCCTTTCTGTCATTACACAAGAGTAGGACCTATCCTTTCTAGTTCCTTCTGTAGACTTATCTCTCTCTCTCTCTCTCTCTCTCTCTCTCTCTCTTGTTGTACTTAGTAGGCCCTATCACTACCTATTCTTTGGAATTTGCTGCGCTCTTTTCGTTTCTGACTTTCAGTTTATATCTCCAGTAAATACATGTCAATTGTGACCTTGCATCACAAAACCAACAAGAAGTCGCCAGACATGGATTTTTAGTTAAGGGCAGATTCTAAAACAGCAGATTTTAAACTTGAAAATGATGTATAGGGTCTTAACTCAAGCCAAATGGACTCTTCGTACCTATGTAGGTATTGTAAAGAAAACACACACTCCGGGAAAGTGTGTACTGAGAAATGTATTGAAAATAAAGAGAGACAGTGATTGATAAAATAATACGATTTAATCTGTGAGTTACATTGTGCATGTGTGTGTGCTCATGTGTGCGTGTGTGTGTGAGTGTGTGTGTGTATGTTTGTGTGGGCGTGCATGTGTGTGGGGTCTGTTCAAGCTCTTAAGCTATACCAAACAGTTCTATCTGTGCAATGAATGGGACAAAAACAGGATATAAACCACTGTTCTACCCCCCCCCCCCCCCAAAAAAAAAAAATGTTCTAGAAAAAATACTTTTGATTTTACACAGAGAGACTGTTTTAGGATTCCAAACTTTAGATTAATGTAGAAGAGGAATTCCTCTTTCAAAAAAAAAAATGAAAAACGCAACGGTGACGCCTGACTTATATAGGCTGACGTGTTTGACCTATTTTGAATCCTCATTGTAAAATCAGGGTGTATAACTTTTGTTGGTTTTGTGATGAACTGTCACATACTCTCATGGCATCCTTACTATATTTTCAATTTATGAGTTATTTGATCCTGTCTTCCGGATGTAGGTTACTCGTATGTAGGTGAAAGATCTACTCTTCTATTTATTCATCCATGTAGATTAATGAATATATTCAGTGTTACAGTAGCCGTTTGATACGTATACAGTCAGTCATGCATCAGGATTTTCTGTTGTTTGAAATTAATCGTTATGAATTATTTCCATAGGAGCCAGCAAATGTAGCAGTTCTTCGCTGGCTAACGATATTTTCAAGTCACTTCGCTGCTCTACGAAGACTGTAAATGGAACTGATGTACAACTGCTGCTTAAGATTATTCCTCAGACGTCACAAAGGAAAGACTCCTGCAATGGCAGAGCCGCCAACGTTCCGTCTGGTAACTACGTTTGCCGCTTGCCCGGTAGGTTGACAGTGAGACATCCGTTATCAATGTATTGTTATCCCAGTGTATGATTTATCATAAATCATAGTGTTGGGTAGACAAAATACTGAAGCGAAAAACCATGTTTTTTTTTCTTTGCTTTCTCGTTACTTTAACTTAACGTAAAATGAAGGACTCGACTAAAGATAAAAACATCAGATATGGTTAATTACTATGCATGGCGTTAGTTAAGGTCTTTAACAAGCGAGATAATAAGCCCTATCTCATCTTATTAGCTAATGGGGGGGGGGGGGGGGGGCAAATGGGCAGAAAGAGTCCCATTTAGCAAAAGCCTTTAGAGCCAGAAAGTGAATTTGAGCTAGGTTAAGACCCGAACATCATTCGCATTTTTCCAAGCTTATCATCATATCAAATGTACCCTAAAAGTGAATATCTGTACTGTTGCGTGATGATACCTCAAGGAAATGTCTATTCACCAAAGAGAGCGAAAGACTCGTTTTATGAAAATAGAGGGGCTTGCAGTCATTAGCCGCATTCACACGTAGAAAATAGAGGAATAATGGTCGCGATCCATATTACGAGAATTTTTTCTTCTTCATCAAACGTCCACACGGACAGAAATAGCGGGATAATGATCGCGATCGAAATATCGAAATTTTTTGCAAGCGTTCTCAATGACAGAGCTACAGTATCCCTCTAATTCGCGCACACACCGCCCTTCCCTGCACTTTTCTTTGCTCATTGTTCTTTATGCGTGGGGTGCACGCTTTTGTGGTGGTGCATACGATTTTGTGATGTGTTCTTTGAATAGTGCGATATAAAATCCCGATATCATTTGGTCCAGCGTTCACACTGTACGAAACCCCGGAACGAATTATCCTGATAATTCAGAAATAGGAGCAAATTTCTGAAGAATTGCTTCGCGATACTAGTCGCGATAACTGGTGGATTTTTTCCCCCACACATGCAAAAAGAAAACAAACAAACAAACAAACAAAAAACCCTCGAGATTTCGATTGCGATGCAAATATCGAGGTTTGTCTCCCGCTAATTCGCGTATGTGTGAATGCCACTTTAGATGCATATTGCAGTAAAAAAGATTAACTTTTCGAGGCAACAAGGGCAATTCAATACCTCTGGGAAAAGTAGGCCTACAGGAGGATCTAGAGTAATCAAATTACGAGTAATCTAATTAGGAGTAATTGGGCCGAGGTGTGGCTGCATAGACTCGGAAAGAATGAAAAGGCCCATTGTGTCACCACGTTATTTTTTCAATTTTAATTTCAATTCTATTATCATATTTCTCAATGGAAAATGCATAAAGTATAATGAAATATAATGTTACTTTACTGTCCAGCTTTGATATACACAGAAACAAATACATGCAGTCAAAGAGCATGGCACTGCGATCAATGTGTAAGTTTCGGTCAAAGTAAAATAATGCTATAGAGACGTAAAAGCAAGCTTGTTTGGCATAGGTCCCAACAGAAGCTTAGTGTGAAGAACAGGATAAGTTTTGAGAAATTAACGGTCATTGATACTCGGGGTACAGAAGATTCTTCTCGAATACAATCGAAGGCGAACAAATAGCTATATGATTATGCTGCACTCAAACCAGCGCACCGGTGCTATGATAGCAGGATATTAGCATTGACAAAGGTGTAATAATGCGATTGGCACATGAAGTTTACATCACGGCTCCCATCGAAAATTATGGGGGGAAGTGTTGGAAAATCAACTACGTGTACCAACAATCCCTAGGTGTGATCTACCAGCCAGCTGCAATGCAATAATGAGGTTGAACAGGAGCTGTCGAGAGTGTGGTACAATGCTAGTAACAGCTATCATGACAAAACACATGATATCAAATACCCATTTAGTATAGTTGAGCAATTTTTCTTGACATAATGTATCAAAAAAGCATAATTTTACATCAAGGTTGAAATACTTTAAAAAAAAAAATGGCCAGTCAGAGATATCAAGATTTGAGACGTGAACATATTGCGTTTGATAAAAAAAAACATAAAGAAAAAGAAAAACGGGAAATTTCATGATTTTATGTACATTCTGTACGACAAATAAATTATGCGAGGCCGACATCACCAATTCACTATTTGCATGATCTATATTTCCTGTTCAAGAACGGTTTCGTACAATTCAGCAAAACTTCACAATTTCATAATTTAAATAATTTACATTCAATTTCGTTCAGACTTTCACTGTTGTGCGTGTGAGATTTCACATTTTCTTTTCACTAACTTTTTTTTAAATTATTATTTTGTCCCTGGTTTCCTCTTAAATGATGACGTATCATGATTCAGATTGTTTGAAGCGACCCTGTAAGAACGGTCAATGCTTTGAGACGTGGGTGAGTTACACGTGTCGATGCCCCCCGGATTTCACGGGTGTTCACTGCGAGACACGTGAGTACACCATTGTTTAACTATAAGTTTACCTTTCCAGCAATCGGAAAAAAAGTAGTGGTAATTCGTGCAGTAACGTAACTTTGCCCACCACGAGGTGGGAGAGAGGTTTCATGAAATAAACATTCTAATAACTGCAAATGACCGCTCAACTCCACACTCATAATATGGTACGAGCCTCCTCCAAAAAAAAAAAAAAGCTTGCATATACGTAAAATTTTATGAGGCGCAGGCGGTAATGGATTTCTAAATGCTAAATTCACGTCCCTAAAATAAATTCACTGAATGCAACGTCTGCAATTTGTAAAAGGAGGAATGAGGCATGAGGGACTTTCCATTCTGAAGCCTTATTAACCCTAACTAGGCCGGGTGGGGGGGGGGGGGGGGGGGGGCCTCCGAGGCCCCCCCCCAAATTTCACAAAATTCATAAAAGCATGATTATTTTGGTGTTTTATTGATTAAAATCAATGAATAACATATTTTCTTGTTCAGAGCGATGTCGCGAACAAATTTCATCGAAAAAACAATGAAAAACAATAAGTCGAAAAAACAAAAAATACATAAGAAATAAAAAAAACAATAAAATACTTAGGAATTTTTTTCTGATATCGCAATTTTTTTATTACATTTGCTAAGGACACTAAAAAGAATATTTACACAAAAAATGTGCCTGTTTTGAGCTTTATTTTGTGATTTGTACCAAATAGTCTGATTTCATGCATCATTATGCATAAATTAGCATAATTTAGCATAAATGATAATTTTTTGAAAAATTAACTTCATGCTCTTTTACATTACATCATAGGCAATGTGTCTGCCAATTTTCGTCGCGATCGCGCGGTCGACGGCCTAGATCTGGGGGGGGGGGGGGTGGGGCTGGGAGCACCCCCCCCCCCCCCCCCCCGCTCTATCAACTACCTAAATAGCCCGGCCTAGTTAGGGTTAAAAATGATATAATTTTGTGAGTCTACCAACGGGTACAAAATCAAATGGATTTTTTAGATATTATTATATATTCGTTCACCACTACAAGTGTATACTTTAGGAAATGCTACATGAAATTCAAAATTAATCATAGTTATTAGCGTCACATGCATAGTTATCCATCTCCTTATTTTCGTCTCTATTTTCCCTCATTCTCTCTCTCTTCCTCTGACATGAAATTATCATATAAAATGAGACTGCGTGTTTTACCAAAAAGCCATACAAAGTCGGTTAAGGTCTATTTCAAGTTGTTTTTCTTTTCTTTCAAAGGCAACAAGGTATATAGCGTGCGGATTCAAGCAAGGCGAAGACTGAATTCCCCAATACAGTTATATTTGAGAATCTCTGTAAGGAATTGTGTGCAGCTTTATACTGATCTTTATGACAGCGTTACCACACAGACATGACAGAAGAATTTCGACTGGAGGTGAACGTTTCCAATGACCCTAAACACAATCATATTCGCCGAAGATCGTTCTATACGTGTGCTTTTAGTCGTGGTTTTCGAACGTCCCCATCCGGCAGCGAATGAAGAGAGTTTCTCCCCCTCTCCTTAAATTCAATCTCTGTCTGCTGTTCTAAATGAGAGATTGTTCGTGTAGGTATGATGCGTGCACGTCACGAGACCAACACCCACGAGTCGTACAGTCCACGAGGCATACAGCACATGAGTTCGACACTAATCAAACGAAACCCACGAGTAGAACTCGTGAGCTGTTTTTTTTTCTCCCTCATGTGGAACTTATGGATTTTATTTGCCCCATACTATCCAACTCGTAGGCTGTATCTATGACTATATCTACGACTCGTGAGATGGCCCGAGTATGGTTTGGAGACTTTGTTTGAATTAATGTTTATACCCTGTCCCTCATTTTGATAGGAACTTCACAGGCATCGTTAATTTCATCCTTGCATTCGATTGCTACTGGCACCGTGAATAATGTTGGGAACGATGACACTACTTCATGGACAAATTCTCCGACGACGTTTTCGGGTAAGAGGGCTGAAATAATGCATGGCGCGTGATTCTTGACATCCAACAAGATTTACCATAATAGTACGCAGCTGATGACTTTGCCCTGCATAGACGTTAAGGCCGTGTCACACCATAACGCGGGCTTGTCGCGAGGAGGTAGTTTCCAGCACGTAGAAGATTTTCAGCGGGCGAACAAGAATGTTTGCAATTTTCATTCATGCCTTGTCATACCGTACGGGGGAACTTCTGCGGCTTGACTTGCGGGGAAACAAATTTACTCCCCGGAGCTCTCCGCAGTTGGTCCGCACCTGACAGTATCTAGCGCGTAGTTGCCCGGAGGTGCTCACGCAAGTCCGATTTAACCGCAGCCAAGTTTTGAGCATGACCAAAACTTTTTCCGGGTGAGTCGCGAGAATGCCCGTAGAGGTCCACGCAGAACGCCAGTAGGAGACCCTTAGCGGCAGTACTTCCCAGGCAATTCCCACGCAGGTACTTCGCAGTCCCGTATGCAGCCAAGATAATGAAATTCTGTGAGATTTCAGCCATTCCATTAAAGGAATTCCTTCACTAAGTTGTCAGCCCCCACGCGACTGGTACAAAGGTCACACAGTATACTCGCAAGTATAACGCGTCCAGCAAGTAAGACATATGCGCTGACTCGCACAAATCCTTTTCCACCCTCAGGAATGTCCGGTATGCTAGAAAATCCCTACACGTAACAAGCCCGAGTAGCTTGCCCGGAAAGGTGTGACAGGGCCTAAACACGGTTGCGGGTGAAAAAATTTGCGTACGCACCTCCGGGCGACTACTTTTGAGATACATGCTAGGTACTGTCATGTGCGGATATCTACGGGGACCTCCGGGTAGTCAAAATTGTTCTTTGCAAGTCGCACGCAAGGCTGGTGTAACACGGCCTTTACTAAGCACTGAATTAGTTAAATTAGTTTTAGTTAAATTGTAGCCATGCCAAGCGAAAAAAAAAAGAAGAAGAAGATACAATGGCATACATGCTCTACAACCTCCTGATCTCCGGACAGGTGTCTTATTCACTAGACCCGACAGCCAGTGTATCGCAATCTAAGGTTCGCTGTTTCTGTAGTACATTCGACTTTTCTCGGTAACACGTCAAGAGTAATGATATAATAATGGTATTGACCTAATCACATCACACCCTATAGGGGTATCTCACTTAGCGGCGAACGTTTACGAACTTATATCGAATTTGAGATTCGCCAACTTTTCTGACGAATGTTTGCGAAAAATCAGGGTTCGCTTCTGCGATTACCGGCAGTTTGCGACTTTTAGCGATGTTTAACGACATAATTAGCAACACTTGAGCGAATGTTTTGCGAAACACATGTGGCGACTATTAGCGACTGTTAGCAAATGATAGCAACAGCTTTGGAAATATAAGCAAATGTTTGCCAATCCCTTGCGACAATTTGCGAATGTTTTGGGACCCGGAAAAGTACCAGGCGATCAGACCAAAACGAACGTACAAACTTCGACTGCATTCAGATCTCTTGTGTCCACCGTTCAAGATGGATTTTCAGAATATGCAAATGAGTTTCTGCCGAAAAGAGGTTCAACGTTCTGCTATCTTGAAGAGCTGCTCTGCCTGGATGCTGCTACATCTATCGTGCAGCTTAAGAGAACGAAAGAAGATGAAGAAACACAAGAAAAGAAAGACTGTTTGGGTCAGAGAGTGGTTGTTGCAGAGGACAGACTTTGGTCAATATGAAAAGTTTTTGCAGCAATTACATGATGGAGATGTCAAGAGCTTCAGAAACTTTCTATATGACAATTGTCTCTCAATGGGTCAGTTTTAAATAGGAACCATATGGTTACATGTTCACTAGCAGTGGCGAATTAAAAAAAAAACATGTTAGCGACACAGTATTACGACCGTTTGCGAATTCTTATAAGTGTTTTGCGAATGTTTGCAACTGTTAGCGAAAATACATGCGACAAGAAAAACTGCTTGCGACAATAAAAACCGTTTGCGAACTTTCTTGCAACTGTTAACGAACCTTTTGCAACCCTTTACGAACCCTGGCGAGATTCCAAATTCGCTACGTTCGCAAACATTCGCCTCTCAGTGAGATACCCCCTTTAATTCAGAGTTTTCCAATTCGCATGCATTGATGATTCCGTTTACCGAACGAATCAATGAAATTTATAAGTTAGGGCTAAACGTGGTAATAAAAGGCTAATTTTGTGCCGGTATTCGGCCTATGTTTATCTTACAACAGGCGTCGCTGAATGTCCAAGGAGGTGGATTATGGGTAGCCGAAAATGTTATCGTTTTACTGGAAAGTCCAAGACAGGCTACCAAGCACTGCGGTTCTGCTCCAAGACGCCGCAGGTCGTCGTAGATGGCGTGTCGCAAAATCAGTCTCTGCTCCTGATTGAGAGCGTCGAAGAGCGGGAAGAATTTAGTCATATTATTGCGTCAATGTTCTCAGAGGCTCCACCTCCCTTATGGATCAACTGTCATGCACATGGGTCATGGGGATGGACATGTGAAAATGACGCAGCAAGAAATCTGAGCCAGTCTATGGGTAAGAATGCATAACATTCTCGAATGTCTATTTCCATGCATATCTAAAAAAATAAAAAAATAAATAAAATAGTTCCTCACAAGTTCGTTTGAATTTTATTCAATCCTTAAAGTGGAAAAACTTCTTCCTGTGGAGGAGAGATAATCCTCCCTCTTACTCTGTCCTTTGAATGAATGAATAATTAATAAATAAAAACTAATGAAGTTATGCAAAAACACGAAGGTTCCTTGGAATTTTCTACAGATTTCTAACTTCACCACGCCACGTGTTCGAAGTGTTTAAAATGTAAAGCAAACGTCAATTCATAATACGTGTTTAGACAGTGTGTGTGTGTGTGTGTGTGCGACGTTTTTGAATCTATCATGAACTTTGTATCTACGTTCATATATATTTTTATGCCTCCGCCACGAAGTGGTGCCGGAGGCATTATGTTTTCGGGTTGTCCGTCCGTCCGTACGTACGTCCGTACGTCTGTACGTCCGTACGTCTGTACGTCCGTACGTCTGTACGTCCGTACGTCTGTACGTCCGTCCGCTTTTGTTTACGCGATAACTTGAGTAATATTGACTTGAATTCTACCAAACTTGGTCCAAGTATAAAGTATGATGGGGCAATTAGTTGATTAGATTTTGGGTGAAATCTGCCAAAGGTCAAAGGTCAAAGGTCAAGGTCAAATCATGAAATTGTATCCGTTTATGCGATAACTCAAGACTGGATAGAGCAAATTTCACCAAACTTTGTCGGAGGATGATGTATGATGGGACAATTACTTGATTAGTTTTTTAGTGAAATCGGACTGAGGTCAAAGGTCAAAGATCAAGGTCAAATCCTGAAATTTATTTGTTTACGTGATAACTCAAAACTGGATGAAGCAGCTTTCACCAAACTTGGTCCAAGGATGATGTATGATGGGACAATTAGTTGAGTAGATTTTAGTGACATTGGCAAGAGGTCAAAGGTCAAAAGGTCAAGGTCAAATGCTAAAAATGTTGCTATTTCCCCAATATCTATGCAATGCCCTAAGGTATTTTCTTGAAACTTGGTGTAGACATGTACTACTGCATAAAGATTCTCCAGAGAGAGTTTCATGTCATAAGGTCAAAGGTCAAAAGGTCAAAGGTTAGGTGAAAATGTTGTAATATCACTTTTCTCACAAATGGTTCAATGTATCTTCATAGAACTTGGTACATACGCATGTACCGACTGGCAGAGATTATCTAGGGAATTTAGGGGTCATAGGTCAATAGTCATGGGGTCAAAGGTCAAGGTCAACTCCTCAATATTTTACTATTTCTCTCATACACTAGTATATGAAATGCTTGCATTATTAGTTTTCAAATGTAAGTATGCATTACCTAATGGAGAATCTCCAGGAAATTTCCAGCCAGAATGTCAAAGGTCAAAGGTTAAGGGTCAAAGGCCAGGTTTCAATGCCCCCCCCCCAAAAAAAAAAAAAATCTATTTTGTACTGTTATTACACTCTTTCTTCATACCTTGGAAATTACTCAATGCATAAACTTATAAAAGGGTCCGTCAGAATTCAAGTAAAAATTCTCAATTCCCCAAATATGTGTACCTGCACTCTTCGACAATTATAGCAAACCCAGTTCAAGGAAAGTGAACATTCAAGTCATTTCTGACAAACCTGTCACATCAATATTTTGCCAGTTATGTGAAACTGTCATGGATCACACATTGTGAAGACATTGTACTATACGCCTAGTGGGAGAATCATGCATTATGGCGGAGGCATCAGTCGCCATAGCGACATTTCTAGTATGTTTTGTATTAGTATATGACTTTGTGAATGGGATATTTCCATATAATTTATACATTCCCTTATGACTGTGTATGATTTTTTTCCGTTTTTGTTGTTGATAAGTTGTTGATAAGTTGTTTTCTTACTTTGAACTTAGAAGATATCTCATTGTATTAAGCGATAACAATACAGTTTGTAAAACAGAGAGGTTGTATTTTGTTGAACCATGTTGTTGGATGGAAAGATACTGCACTGACTGAACTTAAGTGAGGGGGGAAAGCCAATTATCATCATTTTGTTAATCATATTATCATGTTCTTATCATATTAGAATTGGAGAGTCCAGGTAAACGCTGCGCACTGGCCGCCCAAAACTTCGGCTGGAACTGGCAACCAGAAAGCTGCCACTCCGTAGATCATCAGGTAGTCTGTCAAGTCCGGAGGTTTGAACCCTAAAGCACCAGATTTGGAAAGGAGCTACTGCTTTACCCATCGTGGAGACGATATCAAAAACATGCGCGTCATTGTATAGGGGCTCCGGGAAGAGGCTAACATAGCGGTTAAGGGTCCAGGTTTAGTAGGCTTTACACAAGTTAAACGGGAAGAATCTCCTCGAGGAACCCTTGGAAGTAAACACAAAGTAGTTTTATTATGACTCTATTTCCGATATATTTATTTTTCGGAGAGCCAAAAGTGTGGGGGCATCACCCCCCCCCCCCACCCTCATCCATAATATGTGGCTCATTTGGCGTGAGTAAGGTAATTTTGATGACCGATTTGTGATTTTTACGCTTTTTGATAACGATTCCACCCGGCAGCCAGAAAGTTACTGGCTTTATGAAGCACATGAAAATATCGATTGCAGAATTCGGAATATTGAGTCAGTCAATGTTTACAAATCGGAGGATTTTGTGTGTGAGAGTGTGCTTTGTATGTTTGTTTTTGTAAGTGACATCCGATAAACTCATTGAGAAAGTGTAAAGTTTACACTTACATTGTATGCATTGTATACTAAATAATAACTGCAAACATAATAACCGTTTTAATGTTTTAGGTTGTAGTAAACAAGAGAGTTCCGGCTGCATAAATTTCCAGTCCCAACTTAAACATTGTCCATGACTTTTCTTTTCCACTTGTACATGGCCTTCCAAAAAACTTGTGTATCATCTCTGCATAAGAAAGTTACGATCAAATTAATGAAAATTGGTATTTATTATGTGGAATCATTATCTAATACTGTAGAATGCGTTACTGTTATCTAACTTTTATCATCCACCGCTCCCGTTAAAAGGGAAAGTCAGTCCAAATACAAATGAAACTGATAAGAAACAGTAAAATATTACGAGTTCAACGGTAAAATTTTGATCGATATCGAATGTAAAATAAAGGAAATTATGACATTTAGAAGTTTCGCTAATTTTTCAGGAAGCAGTTCTTGAACGTTCAATGTGAATATGCAAATGGGAAAGTGAGCATGTCATCCCCTCAAAACTTTCCATTGTGTCCATAAAATTTTGAAATTTCCAGTTTTTCATTCAAATTCTAGAATGTCTAACTGATCACTATTCTGAAGTTATTCAACCAGGATGAACATCATGTATCAGACTTCAATGACAGAAACATAAAATATTCGTCATTTTTTTTTTACACAATCAATGGAAAATTGTGAAGTTATGACATGGTTAGCTCACTGATTTCCATTTCCACTGTACAAGAACTGTTTGGCAGAAATTACCAAAACTTCCAAATTTCATAACTTCCTTATTTTTTTGTGTCCGACTGCAGTCTAATTTTCACCTTTGAACTCGTAAGATGTTATTCTTTTCTACAGATTAGATCATATTTGGACTGGATTCTCCCTTTGAATTCATGAAACGATGAAATACAGTAGATTGCAAAGATTACGTAATTAGGCTACTCTCTTTATCTTAATTAAGGACTGTCATCATAATTCGTCACTCCTGCTAAAAGTCTCTTCCATGGCTTTCAGTGAATAAAAAAAAAAGGTTGTATTTATGATATGGTTGCTGGTTTATGAAACCTTTCATAACCGACAACATTGACCGAGTACTGAGCTGTATATTCCCCTGAAGGAATCACCTACAGGTTCTAGGTTTACGACCGACCGCTTTCGTCTTTCCTCTCCACAAACCCCCCGTAAAGCTGGGGATTACACTTTTGCTGCAGAAAAACTATATTGATAATAATAGTATTTCTATATTGCTAAGGTAGCAAAGGAATGGAACAAGTTCCCACTTGCAACATCCAGTACGAAATCTGAAGTCTGTACACAATTTCATGTAAATGTTTAAAACTTATCTTTTTCCTCAGTTGCAAAGATTTGGTAGTTTCTTACTTGTTTTGAGAGAGGGAATTGTTTACTTTGTAAGCGCTATAATAATGTATGTAAATGCCTGCATGGTAGTAAGGACTACAATCATCAGGCATATGTCTACTACGCATACGTATACACCTTCAATAGATGCAATTATCTTGTTGCTCATGATCACATGTATTTTTTCTAAATTTACGTTTTTGAAATTATTACATTTATAAACTATAGTCTGTTAATGCATTATATTTAATTTTCCCTGATTATTTAATGGAAATGAAAATAAAGTTGAATTGAATTGGATTGAATTATCTACGCATCAATTTTACTTTTACGCGCACGCACATAAATATTCATGGGACTCCGAATGAGCTGTGAGGTTCTCACGTCATCATTCATGTAATTTACAAAAAAAAAAAGTGTAGGTTCACCCAACATCGCTGTACCGTGAAAAAATTTAGGGCTCCAGACTGTACTCTGAATTTGTCATTGTGGGCCTGACTTTTATGAAACTATCCCCTCGACTTATTTAACTTAAATTTAACACGTAGTAGCCACTGGGCTCTAGTGGGATACAGCTGGATATGATATGATAATATGACAGCTTACCGCGCGGAGTGAATGAGTCGATAATGACGTTGTAGGAAGATAATAATGTGAAGGAATCAAACAACATAGTGATAACACTGGGAATTTTATTTCATGTGAAGCTACATGATAAACCATGAACGTCTTCTTTCGGCAATCTGATCACTAACATTGACATAATCCCACAACTATAACAGCTTTCAAATCTAGGAAGCAAACTGGTCCACACATCTAGAACTGGAACTCACTGCCTGCCTGCTGCAATTAGAATTTTAAGTCTCTGTATATGTACTAGTCATCATTGTTTTGAGAGCTATCAACTGTATATAGCTAAGAACTAGGTAAGAAGCTCAACGGTGTTTCTTTTTTGTTGTTGCAATGTGTACATATCCAGTTAATGTGTAAACTGCCCTAATTTGGCTTGATATTATGGCATAGTCTAGGTTGAGGTGCGTGGAGCTTCAGATTTCCATCTTTTTGTAAGACAATGAGAAATCTTTTATGACATATTAAGGAGCGTGTACGTCTAAGAGGAATTTAAAGTCTATTAGATGGAAATTGGTTTTATACTGACTAAGAAATAAAAAAAAAGTGGGACATCCCTTTTATTAGGACGACTTTGCTTTACTTTGTTTTTGATATCTCAGCCATTTCAAAACCGATGTTCCCAAATTAATGAGTTCTAAAATAATGGTAGGATTATATTCTTTTTAATATTCCATAAGTGGTTTAAAATTATCTCGCAAAATTAAAAGGTAATCTGAATCCCCGTCTGGTACATTCATGGTAGAATCATTGTAGAATTGTATTCTCGTTGATATACCATAAGTGGTTTAAAATTATCTCGCAAAAAAAAAAAAAATGTAATCTGAATCCCCGTCTCAACCAAAACTGTATCATTCTTCTAAAAGTCTTCTACTGGCAGCGCTCTGTGATGAAGGGGTAATGGCAACACATGGTGTATAAGTTGATCGCGAAAAACATATTCTTGTTTCCTTTAAATCTCTATAATGTTTATGGCGGTGAGAGTATAGACGGTCAAAAAGAGCCCTCATAAGTCCCGGGGCAGTGCCTCTTTAGATAGTAGACTTAAAAGAGGATGGAATATTTCTGGTTGAGATGAGGACTCAGGTTTAACTTTTTTTTTTTTTGCAAGATGATTAGAAACCACTTATATTAAAAACAAAGAACAATTCAAAGTTCATTTGATGAAAATCAGTTTGAAATGACTGAGGTATCCATAAAGGAAGTGGTCCTAATAAAGGTGAATCATCATAAAATAGACTTTCAATTCCTCTTATAACAGTATGCCTTTTAATATCTAATAAGTTGTATCTAATTGTCTTGCAAAAAGGTAAATCTTAAACCCAATATGTCATCCAGAACGATACCATCCCTTTAATCGCTGTTTTTAATAATATATATCTTCGGCATTCTCGTATACAAAATAATTGTATCCTCTGCGTTCACAGGTGAATTGTCTATTTATGCGATGATGATGCAGAAATCAAATAAAATCATATCATATCACACCAAATACTTGATTCCTTTTCATTCCTTTTATACTTGATAATGAAAAAGCTGATATTTGCCTGTGTTTGTATCAAAATCAAATCAGAGCATACAAGCGCACTTAGTACGAGCTTCCAACTCCTTCCAAGTTCCAAGTTTGTATCATGTGAAGGGAACACACACAATTATGATTCCTTTTCACAGGTAAAGACACTTGAAAAGCTAATAATTCTTAGCTGATTTTGTATAGGGGAACCAGTTTCAAGCAGTTGTGAGAACGTGTATAATTTATACAATGATTAGGGGCGTTAATCATGTATCTCTTTGTTTTTCCCGGGTTGCTATACCGAACACTTCAAGCCCCTTTTTATGATCATATCGGTCTTACGTACGTATATTGGACGCAGGTGTGCAAGATCACAACTTTTCAAGGACAACTCTTTCAAATAATACACCTTCACATCTTGTCTGCTTGAGGACACTCTGGCAGATTTCTAGTACTACCACTGACTACCTTTTAAAGAAAAAAAACGTCCAATGCCAACCGGGGGGGGGGGGGGGGGGGGGGGGATGAGGATGTAATGGATAGAATCGTCATATGTCAGTTGGACTTCTCAACTTGGAATACAGCTTTGAATACATGTCATGTACATTAATGGCTGGATTGTTATAAGCTATTAAAAGCCCAGCTTGGAAGTCCATTATGACATTGTATAGTAACATACACATATATCATGTTGTCCTGTACATGATTATACACAAACAGTGGTCAAATATGGCATATAGTGTAGTAGGGCCTGACAGTTAAGAAAAAAAAAATGAAGCCTAAAATGTTATTATAGAAGGGGAGAGAAAGAAGGAGAAACTGAGAGTTCGTTGAGAGATAGAGGAGGAGCAGAGGAAGAAGTGATAGAGACTCAATAATCCTGGTGTGCATATAGACCGATTCGGGTTCGTTGAGGGCAGCAGACAATTCGTGGCACTGGGCGCAGCCATTAGCTCATTTTGCGGTGTCCCAGCCGACCCCCCCCCCCCCCCCCCCCCACTCCTCTCCCCCACCCAACGGGCAACATGTTTATCGCGCACTGGTAACAAAGCTTCGCGCACTAAGCAAGCATTCGCGCGCTCAGTACGAGACGCCTATCGGCTAAAGCAACCATGCATCAGTTTTTCATTCCGTGCGCGTGCTAATTAGGCCATGGGGTGAAGCTGAAAAAGAGGCTTAGAAAATGGGTTTCGTTCCAGCAACACTGGCACTACTTTCTGAATGCGGAAATGTGATGTTTTGTACATCCTAAATATATTGTAAAAAGTTCTCCTCGAAATATCCTGTAGTTTTTGCGAAAATCCATATTTTATGAACTGCGACTAGCAGCCCAATACACATATTGTAATGGGGCTGCGGATTGTAGCATTTAGGATTATGACAGAATAGTATCGCGGACAAATGTCAACCTTAAATCGAACAAAAATTCTTCAATTTGAAGACTTACAAGTAAGGTTGAAGTATTGACAACAGGGTTCGTGCAAGGTTTGGTTCTACAAATAGTCATTTTCTGTTCGAATTGATGACTTAATATGACTAGGTCGAGAGGAATCTGGGAGAGCTACGCAGAATTGACGGTCAGCGCAGGCGCACACATCACTGCGCACAAAAATTTCGAATCCATTGACTGGATGTAGATGTCTGTGTGTGCATGCGCTGGCCGTCAATTCAGCGTAGCTCTGCCAGTTTCCTCTCGACCGAGTCACATTTAGTCATCAATTTGAACAGAAAGAAACTATTTGCAGAAGCAAATCTTGCACGAACTCTGTTATCAATACTTCAAATTTATTAATAAGTCTTCAAATTGAAGATTTTTTCCCGATTTTAAGTTGATATTTGTCCGCGATAAAACATCCGTCATGATCCTGTATGCTACAGTTCACAGCCCCATGACGCTATGCGTATGGGGCTGCTGGCCGCAGTTATGCGTATGGGGCTGCTAGCCGCAGTATAGTTCCCATAGTGTTTCTAAGCTGAAATACATATGTGACCGTGCACCTCAAAACGAACATAAAGTCGCACACACTGATTTTGCATGAGGACTGAAAATAAGTGAAATGGGTCAACCTAGCCGAACTTGACTTTTTCATATTTTCTGAAAGAGCGGTCCTTCTTTTACATTATGCTAAAATTTGGTATCATAAAACGGGCAGGAAATTGTGTTTTTTTAGCAGTTTATCTCGAACATTTTTGGTAGAATAGTGTGATTAGGTGTGTCTGTAGAATCTCTTTTTCATTTCTGAAAAACCTTGTCCACACTCTTCACTTTCAACTCTTATAACTTTTGAAAGGATAGTGCTACTGCTTTTAAAGTTGGCATTGATTATGGACAGAATGTGTTAATGAGGCATGCTTAATTTCAGTTTATTCTGATAATTCCTTCATTGTTGTTACTCTGTTGGTTTACTTCCTGTTTTTTGTCCCATTCATCGCACAGCCAGCACATATGCACATTTGTAAAGCACTGCTTTTAGCCATATACCTAGAAAAAAAAAAGTGAAGTTTTGGTTTAATAGTTGCATTATATCTCATGTTTCAGTTTTTCCTGATGCTGGCTATGCAAAGGAGGACAAGAGCAAAGTGGTTCGAGACCGTATGAGAGAGAGCATTGACTGACCGTCAGAGGTCAAGGCAAATGCCTTATATTCTGTTCAAAGACATGTTATTAATCAAATGACTAATCATTCAAGGCAAAAAAAGAAAGAAAGAAAAATCAGTGCGTTTGTGTGTGTGTCCGCGTGCATGTGGGAGAATCTTATTGTACACACACACACACACACACACACCCTCACATGCACACACACATACGCACACACATAGTTATGAAGATTCAATATACCCAAGTGTATTAAAATATTATTCTACATGCCTTTGCCATTTATCACATCAGCATCATAAAAAAGATTATCATAAACATGAACACACACAATGATATAATACATGTATTGATCAGTGCATTACACATACACAGGTGCATAAAAACGCTGACATATTATATGCACTCACACGCACACACACAAACTCATTTACACACATGAGACATTACTATTAAACAGATCATATTGTTTATCAGTAAACATGTTTTTATTTTCTTCTTCTTCTTCTTCTTAAGAAGCTTTAATATACTTAGATCACATAGCAATCACGTTGTTCATGAAATATTATACAGTACTTTAGAAAATTTAATCTTCATAAAATTTCCTGAAGTTTTCATTGCTATTATTAGGTTACAACATGGTGGGACACTACCTCCTTTCATGTAAGATGGCTCAAAATGATATTCAGTCAAATTTTCTAGTTTTAATAAATTTCCTGGAACATTCCATGGTCCAAATATCCTTGAAAGGGTGTAAAAGTTTTGAAAAATGCCAATATATAAAATAAAGGCAAAATTATAGTTTACCCATTCATGAGTGAACGTGTTGGATTCTGTATTGGAGGCAATGTGTACCTGAAAATCTTGGAGAGAATAAAACAGGTTTGGCATTAAAAATTATGATAACATTGCAATTAACTTCCAATATCAGAGGATCTGTGCAAACCTGACTCAACTTAAGCACAATTTTCATTTGGCTGGTATTAGTTTTAGCAAACTGATTTTGTACTCACACCTGCATTGTACTGACCTTTCTACATGAACATTCTGTTTCAGTATTAATAATAGTTACATTTTTTCCCCAGAGTGGGAGAAACAAATTTTAATCGTAGTCATTCAGTTTTATGAAAAAACCACGCTTAGGAAAACATCTTTGTTCGTAGAATAATTCAACCCTAATCAAATCATAATAGTGGGCAGAAATGTCTGCTAAAGGGCGAACAATCACATACTGAGGCAAGGAGTCAAAACATGTTGCATAAACATTGGCATTCAATATACAGGAAGCAATCTGTATTACAAAGACATTTTATCATGCACAATTTTGGTAAGATGTCAATTCTTGAATATCAATCACATTGACCAAAGCATTGGTGCATATACAGTACATTCTGTTGTTTCTGAACTTTGCACTGAAGTTCTTTGTGTATGTGTGTGAATGTTTCAGTGGTGTATATATATATTGCTCCATTTTATCAAGGACAACTTATAGTAACATGACAATGTTTTCATGCTTCAATATCAATCATATTAACCTATTTCCCTTGGCAAGTACCGGTAATGAGCAGGTTGACTCTGTTGCAAATGATGCATTTTACAGGCAACACAGCAGAACCTGAAGAGCTTCCAGAAGAAAATCTTGATCTTGCTGTGAGCGTCTTAGGGGAGGAAACAGATGCTCCTGCTGACGGACCAGGCTCCTCCTTCAGCTTTCGTTTCCTAGCGAGATTCAGGCGTTTGCTATCTATAAACCTCTTGTAGCACGTTTCATGGAATCCTATTTAATACAATGGAGAAATGAACAGCAATGATTAGCCGTTGGATTTTGTTAGGGGGAAAAAAGGCTGAACGCTAGAGGGAGGGGTTGAACATTACACTCAATATATCATTAAATGTACAGTAGACTATTGACTGCAAATATATTTGAATCTTGTAATTACCAATAAGCCCTAGTACTATGCCAGGTAATCATTAACACCTCATGATCATTGTCATCATCAACTACTTCAACTTGTACTTGCAGTGCAATTACTGATTTTAAATTACATCTACATCTTTCAGCACCTGATCACATGCAATATCAATTATCATAATTATGAATACAACTGCCTTATCATCATTAATACTAGTAATCCTTGGCCTTTCACTATCACCACCACCCACTGCTTTATAGTTTGGCACAACATAATGGTAATCATATGTTTTAGGGAGTTTAATTGTTGAAATTATGTTATTGTCATTGTTGGTTTTTTAGACCTATTTATATCAAATATTAATAAGTTAATTTAATGAGATGCTAAATGTGTGTTTTGAGGGGAGATTCGCCAATTTCGGGGTGAGAGAAACAGGATGGATATTCAATATTAATACTCCATGGCCATGATTATGAAAATATAAATTTACATGCAGTTTAGACCTTTTTCAATCCAGTCCTGTGTGTCAAGGTTTTTACAAAACAATATCACCGATCAGCTACATTAACCTACAACCTGGGCTGTACATAGAACAACATGTAAAATTACATCTAGGCTACATTATAACGGGGCTATGAGATGCCAAGGTGAAATTCAAGATAATTCATCTAAAATGTAACAGACACGCTAACGGCTAAGCTACTGCATTAGCGCCCATTATAACATACACAAGCAATGTTCATAACATAGCTAATGTTGTACTTGTAGTCATCATGGTCATTAACATTATGCATATGAGAGAGACTGCACTGCAGTGTCGACTGCTACGACTGTACGCACGTAAACTAACCTGTAAATTATCCTACGTAGGTTGCAGTCAGTTCCCCTGAGCAGCTGAATCACTTCGTTCTGGTCTGCGATTTCACGGTCTCCCCCACTCAATCTGATCCACTCTTTGGCACACAAAATAGGTTTCGTCTATCTTAGGTTTGTCATAGCCGTGAAATTTTCAAACTTCATCGATGTTACATGCATAATAACGCATCTTAAAAGTTTCGGCAGAGCAGACGACGTAGACGCGTCGACAGGCTCACAGGGGGCGGCCATTTTGACTCGTAAACAATAATTCTCGATTCGGATTGGATAACATACATCACATGATCGTTCGCGAATGAATATCGTACGCGGCAAAGTGTACATATTCAGCTCCTCAGTGACAAAAAAGGTCACTGTTTCCCCCTAAATTACCAAAATACTGCAGGAGGGTTTGTGTCGAACTTTTTCCTGTAGCCTTTTTGGTTATTGTTTACATGTAGCTGTGGAGAAATTTTAGTGCCGCAGTTGTCGGAACGAAACAAGCGAAAAAACCAGCTCACCCCATGGCCTAAGTGTAGGGAGAGGGATGGGGGAGTGGGGGGTTCGGCTGAGACACCGCAGTAATGGCGCTGCCCATGCCAAAAATACACATAGCGCGTCACAGAATCGGCCTAAAGTCGACTATGTGAAAACGTTCAAATTGATAGTGTGAAGATGATTTCACACTGTGGTGTGCTTTTCACAGAGTGTTCACATGCAGTTCGTTGTTTTACACTTTGGATTGATGACCCATGACATGGTGTTTACCCTGTTAAAACACTTGAATCTGACAGTGTGAAAAGATTTCACCCTGTGTTCACACTGTGGGACACTGTGTTCTCTACAGCAGGGATTAAAGGGGACCTCCGGATGATTTTCAGACTTTTACATTGGAACAATTACAAATTAGTCAAACTGAGTACAGAGTTTCAGAATTTATAGTGATTGGGATAAGGAATGAGAATGTTCTCAAAATTTACAACAAATTGCAATGAACAAGGATGATGCATGTCATCATCCAGCCTCACCATAAGAATGCATGAGTTCGGGCTCGAGGAAGCAGAACAAAAGAAGAAGGCATGCATAGATTTTTCACAGGTGAACTTGTTGAGCAAGCGGTAATGTAATGGAATTACATTGCTACATTTCTGAAATATATGAGGCTCTGATGTCATCAACACTGTTCAGTGTAATTTGTTTAAGATTTTCAGTTTATTGGTTTCTCTGCTCAAGGATCACAATAAATTCCACGAATCTATACATGGAGCTGTTGATTTATGTACTACATGATGTCAAATTATGAAAATTGTCCGGAATGCCCCTTTAAATAATGGTAACGGAGAAGCAACACTCTCAAATAGAGGAATTCTAACAGTAGAGTGGTAAGACTGCGTGGATGAGATAAGGAGATCAGGTGGTACTGTGATATCGTTGTTATATTAGTGCAAAATCAAAACCAATGTTTACATAATAATACGTATTATACCTAGAAAGAGCAAGAGAATATCACTTTTTTTTATACACTTGTAAGTTGGCTTAGCCTTCTATGGACTCCGAATAGGTGTATGCCGACACGTCCAAAAAATATGTCTTGCACATCTTCCCACCAAGACCAATGTGTGTGCCACATTTCATGAGCTTCAGTCGAATACAGAGGAAGTAGTTCAATCCGCAAGATCTTTCCTTGATCTTCTGCCATTTATATGCCGTTACCATGGCAACGCAGCTTCCGACACGTCCGAAAAATATGTCTTCCACATCTTCCCACCAAGATCAAGGTGTGTGCCACATTTCATAAGCTTTGGTCAAAAAACTGAGGAAGTAGTTAAATCCGCAAGATCTTTCCTTGATCTTCTGCCATTAATATGCCGTTACCATGGCAACTTACTTTCGGGTACTGTCAAAAAATGCGTCTTGCACATCTACAACCAAAGGCACACATCTGTACCAAGTTTCATGGAAATTGGGCAAAAACTGAGGAAGTAGTTTGCAACACAAAATTTTCCATCATTTTGGCTCATAATATGTGAGCTGTTACCATGGCAACATACTTTTTGTCACTGTCAAGAAATGTGTCATGCTGACCTATATCCTAAGACAAACATTCAATATGAATTCCATGAGAATTGGAAGAACACTGATGAAGCAGTTTTGCCATGAAGCATTTTGCCCTATATTTTACCAATAACATGCCGTTACCATGGCAACGCACTTTTTGCCACTGCAGAAATATGTGTCTTGCACATTAACATATTCAGATGAACACCTGTACCTAATTTCATAAAAACTGATCAAAAACTGTGGGAGGAGTTCGCGACGCAAGATTTGTACCCATTTTTGCCCATAATATGCCGTTACCATGGCAACGTACTTTTGGGTACTGTCAAAAAATACGTCTTGCACATCTACAACCCAAGGCACACATCTGTGCCAAGTTTTATGGGAATCGGTTGAAAACTGAGGAAGTAGTTCGCGACGCAAGATTTGCAACGGACCGACCGCCCGACCGCCCGACCGCCCGACCGCCCGACCGCCCGACCGTCCGCTGATTCCTATATACCCCCTTCAAAAAATGATAGAAGACTAATTCAAGAAAATTTGAAATTCGATGTTAAACGAAAAAACAAGGATTAGATAGCAATCAATCAGAAAAAGGTTATTATAATACAAATAAATATGTTCTTATCGATTGCACAATCAGCTTCTGAAGATGTGGGTGCGCTTGACAAAAATACAATACGAGATATGACAACATTCATTATACACGTATATACTTTTCAGTTTATAGAAACATAGTAAATCGAACAGTTACTTCGCATCCAAATTGCATATAATACAAATGAATAATAAACAAACAAACTATCAATCCCAGCCGTTTCTCTGAAATTGCTGTATATGATGTAACGGCTATTTGTACTTTAAGAATGACTTTGAAATCTATAAATCAATGTTGACCATATTAAACAAAATACGAATTGGTTTATTTTTTGCTTGACGCGTGCACAATTACTTCATTGGTGTATGAAAAAGAAAGGAAAAAAAAAATGATCGACTTCGTGCATGAATTTGCATAAGAAGCGTTTCGGTGAAGATGGAATTTGCACGTGCCAGCACTATAGAGTAATGCGGATCTAGTGGTACTCTTTCTTATTAGTCACTTCGACATACATCCACTCAACCTTACCTTTGTTGGAGGTGATGCGACATCATGACATGTGTACTTGTCCAGGCTAGAAGGCACCTAACCTTGTTTTTTATATATACAATGTTTTTTGATGGTTTCTTGTCAATTCGAGGGTGCTGATTCCAAATCCGATTGATGCCACTCGCGTAACCTTGAGCATTTTCGACAAAATTCAAAAATCCAAAATGGCCGCCAGATATGCTAATTTGGCTGTGATAGGATTCTCAGGCTAAAGACGCATATCAGTCCTGCAATTGCCTTAATTGCAACCACATCTGAATATGTTCAGCACTTCCTCAGGGGTCAGAGGGTGATTATTTGACATAGAAACAGGATGAAGACATGAAGACTTGCTTCACCACCCGTTGAAGCCCTTTGGCTTTGTTGCCAGGCCAGAGACAGTGTTAGATAAGTAGATAACTTGGGTAGGCATCAGAGATGACATCAGACCAGCATTTGCACCACCCTGTTTTGGGGTCAAAGCTTTCAAGTGACCATGACGGGAGGGAAGTTCAGGTTGGCTTCTGGGATTTCAGACGCATTGATGGCAGGTTGTTTAGGAGGGCATTTCATGAAGCGTTTCATCAGATTTTTTTTTCTGACAATCTGTTATAAGCTATCAAAATCCTTGCATCTGATTGGCTGAGAGCAGACGGATTTGTCAGACAAAACGCTTTATGAAATGCCCCAGGTTATCGTGATTGGAAGGTCAGGATGTGCGTTGACGGCACTGGTGACACTTGCCATCCTTTCCTTCCAGCGTGAGGAGGAAGAGTGATCGAGAGCAAGTGAAGAAGGGTGGATTTCCCTAGCCTATACTTGGAAGGCTTGCCACAGAAGGCTACCTTGAACATAGCGTTGGCAAGATAGTTACTAAGATGAAAGGCATGGGTCGGATGGTAATCTTGTAAAGGTTGGGGTAAAGTCTCCAGAAGGTGAAGTACTCCTCTGTTGTCTTGAGATGGGTCAGAAAACTCGGCTGATGTCATCCAAGGACCTTCTATATGAGACGTAAGGGCATGATAATCTGCACGAGCAAACTTTCTTCATGAATTGATTGTCATGTCACCATGTATATGTTAAAAAGGAGTGGAGTTAGTTTACAACAGCCACCCTGGAGGAGGCCATCTGGTCTGGTTTGGTTACCTCGAGCAATCCTGAATCTGTAAGTGCTGAAGATTAAGGCAGTGTGAAGTTGTTTTAGCATTGCTTTCAGAATGAGGCAGCACTTTACAGATCTCAGAGGCTCCCTTGACATCTCTGTGGATGGTTGCTGGTAAGGTTGGGCTTTGGATCATCTGTAAAGGAGTGCTCAAGCAAGTCCCCATGTGTTCACCATGTCTCTATGGGAAGATCACCCAGTGATTCCTAAATGTATTGTAAGGCAATGCAGGATTGCAGGGGTCGCTGAACCGAGGGCTGGGCAGCAGGAGAGGTGGGGGCAAACAGGTGTAAAATAAGCCTCTTGATTAAAATGGATCCATCCCATTACAAGTATATCCATCATGAATCACCTGTACTAACATTGGTAAATATTCCATAATTCCACAATTCATCATTGAAGGAAAGGTGTGAGCAAAGTACTCATCTCCAGACAGAAAATGTGTCAATTTTACAGTGGCAAGCACAGAATTAAGAGTACCTGATGGTATTTTGAGCATGTTGAGTGATAATAGGTGCCTATTTTATGTTTCTGTTTCAGTAGGAGTAACTAGGCGCTTCCCACAGTTGTCTTTTCTCCTGATGGACGTAGCAATGCTCCTGACAACGACTCACTCTTATGCGTCTTTCAGCATCATATTACAAGACATAATACAAGACATCACAAGACATAATGCAAGACATTTAGGGATCACTGGGTGATCTTCCCATAGAGACACGGTGAACACATGGGGACTTGCTTGAGCAATTTCAGAATTGATTGGGGTGGTACCCTCATAGATTGATCACTTCTTGAGATTTACCACATGTGACCACTGTAATATTTGTTCTTTTTTATGTCATGTCGTTATATCATTGTTTGTACAGAGCACCGAAATAATCTGTCTGTTTTTATAACTGTGATTGTAAAACATGTGCAATTCAGCCTTTGGCTGCCAGACATGATTTTCAATAAAACCTGTTCAATTCAATTCAAAATATGCGTCAACTCCATTGCACAGTGACTGCATTCAAAATAAGACTACTGTGGTGTGATGACTTTCTGTTTCCATACAAAATAAACAAAATATGGTGGATACTACTATCAATACTTTGCCAAAGTCTTTGTAATCCTCCAAACACAAGTCCATGCTGTTACATTTTAACCAGCCTTGAGCAAATAGGTGAAATCACGCAATCGCAGAACCAGCGGTAAGCTTGTCTGATGTACGATATACAGTGGTCATTGGTGGCTGTCATTTGCATTTTCAAGCAAATCAAATTCTGATTTAACATGAAAAACCTTAAGGCATTTTGTTTATTTCAGAGATTTGACGGGAAAGTGAGATGTGAGGAAGTGAGATCGCATGGTCCCTTTTTTTTCCACTTTCGCCCTGCCTCATGTTCGTTCTCGGATGAGGGGATTGAAAAGTTTGTATATAACATCGCTTTTAGATAATGTAGAACAGGACAGTTATTTTGAAATTTCATTTGTGTAATCATCTAAGATTCAGTCTTTTGATTCACTAAATCAGAGTGAATATTATGATGCTGAACATCTCAAGGCAAATAAGTATCAAATGTTCATATCTAATAATTTCTGATAAGAGATCTTGATGTTGGCGTCAAATCAAGTTTTGGTGGGTTTTTTCCCCCGATTCCTATAGGGAAATCCAGATTGAGGTAGTAAATTTGGATGTTTGCATCACAAATAAAACAGCTTTTTATTTGTAACAACCTTCTGATGTATGATCAGCACCCAAAGTAATAAACTGTGTAGCTGCGTATCAGAAAAAAAAATAGAAAATTTGTTTATTTCCATGTACATTTTGCCGTCCATATTGTGTAGGGGTTTTTGAGTGGCATCCATTTTGAAGTTTTGTATTAAGAAGAACATAATATAAGGATACAAACGATAAATTTTCTGTTTGTTTGTTTGGTTTTTTTTTTTTTTTGCAAGTGGCATTCATCAGATTTGTGTTCCACATGCAAAATTTGATAACAGCATAGGTATGTGACTGGAAATACAGCAAATTCGTCTGCTATTTCTATGCATATTTTTTTGCCATTCATATTATAGTACATGAGTGTAGGAGTGGCGGCCATTTTGAATTGAAAATAAGCTCAAAATACTAAATGTACCTACTTCAAATGAAAATTTTCTTGCATGTGCAAATAGAATTATTTAAGGAGCAAATATTTTAAAAAGTTTGATGATATAACCGGTCATACAATTGACATAACTTGGACTATCACGGCCAAATAAGCATATCTGGCGGCCATTTTGGATTTTTGCATTTTGCCTATTCAAAAAATGCTCAAGGTTACGCAAGTGGCATCAATCGGATTTGGAATCAGCACCCTCGAATTGACAAGAAACCATCAAAAAACATTGTATATATCAAAAAACAAGGTTAGGCGCACTTTCTATGGGGCCTAGTTTCCTGCTATCATCACACCAAAGCATCCACCACGCACGAATCAAAGTGCTACTTTCGTTTAAACCCAAGCTATTAGCGCTGGGTTTACGAGCGAGCGATCACAGTGTGGGAGAGGAAATTGGAACACGCGGAATACAGTTTACTGTGTACGCTCAGTTCAAGTTAGGGAGAGTTTTTTTTTTTTTAATCTTGATATTGCCCGTGGACTACTCAGTATACAAATAATGAATGTTTGTGAGTGCAATGGACCAAATATTTCATGAGGTGAAAGATGAAGTGACCCATTTAACGAGGCGTAGCCAAGTTGAATGGACCAAACATTTTCATCTTTCACCGAATGAAATATTCTGTCCATTGCGCGAATGAAAAGAACATTTATTATTTGTTTTATATAACGCCTACAATAGATCCTTGTCATTTGATGTTTTACAAATTCAGAAACAGAGAGAGAGAGAGAGAGAGAGATCGCGAAAGTGCTCGCTGAGCGCTTTACGCTAGCGCGCTGTCGCATACACACACTGCAAACGCAAGCGTCTTACACGCGTAGTGTGACGGGCTCTCTGCGAGCGTGCTGTGGAGCAAATCGTATGGATCCAAAATTGCACAGTACATGGAGCCACAATTGCGCGGATGATGACGTCATAGTGAAATTTGCCAAATGATCAATGTCAAACAACCAATCAAATGACAAGGATCTCTTCAGGCGTTATGATTATGATACCGACTAAAAAGATCAACGTGTGTATCTTCCCGATCCAGTCACCTTCGTCTCCATGAACACCATACTACATGTACTTGAATCGTAATTTCTGAGCCCACCTATAGTGTAGTTAGCCATGGATTTCGTTTAAATCAGTGGTAATCATCCTAACGCAGGCTTTCGGAGCGAAATTAGAAGCTGTTCCGATTCTACTGACGGGAAGGGATGTTGAATGTCGGATAACGGTTTTGCACTGAGACTTAAAAGTGTTTTTTTTTCTGATTTTTAAGCAAACTTGACGGTGTCAATATGGTAAGTATTTTTTTTTCCTTCCCTTCCTTCTCCCTCTAACCTGCCCTTTCCCATTGTCCTTAAATTGTCGTTTGTCATTTGCCTTTGTTTACTATGAGCGTCTTGTGCCTGTGTTTGTGCTTTCGTTCCTTTTTGTATTTTTTTTTCGTATTGCAAGTTCGATTTTTCGAGTGGTCCACCTTTCTTCAGGCTTGTCTTTTACGTGGGCCTCTCTTTTTAAACAACACAATTATTTTTAGCATAAGTATCACGTTTATGTATTACATTGTACTTTTTTTTCTCCTTGAACTTGTAATAACAAAAAATAAGTTAAACCTTTCCATTAAAATCTAAGTTTAAATGCAACAAGGATTATTTTGAAGTAGTGATTCAAAATATGAAGTGCTTTCTCGTTTTCTTTGTCTTTTAGAATCTTTAATTGCAAACATATCATTCTAACAATAGCGGAGTTGGCTAGCTTTTGGATCAAAGTCCAAACTGTATACACATATTTGAAGGCGATGGTGGCATATGTAAGCATAGGCCTGTCCCAGGTGTCAAAACCTGAGTGTTTTCACAGTGTGACTACATCATACATTCAAGAGTTTTAAAAGGTTGGCTGCAATACTACACAGCTCCTTATTTCAAAGTAAAATTGGTACCGGTATTTAGTTATCCAATCGACGAAACACAGTCTAATGCTACCCTGATCGTATGATGTACTAATTTTGTAACGTGATTCTTTCAACCAGGTGTCATATTTCATTTTATGTGTGTGTGTGTGTGTGTGTGCATGTACAGTACGTTCAAAAAAACTTCAATCCACTTTTCGCATTGATAACACCCAATATGATTAAACTGTCTAAATGCTACTTCAGGGTCTTAAAATATAACATCTTAGCTTTATTTTGAAGAAAACCCCATTTAATTTGGTCAAGCGGTCACAGAGAAATGTGGATTGCTGCAAAGCATGTCATGAGTCTGATTCTTCCAAGTTTAGCACTTGGATGCTCTTGGAAATGCATATAAATGTTGAACACAATAGACAGAACTTGGAGGAAAAAGATTTCTGACATGCTCTACAAAATTCCTCATTTCTCTTTGACCACTGAAGCAAATCGAATGAGGTTTTTTGTAAGATGTGGACAATGAGTTATAGTTTCATACCCTAAATTGTATTTGGATCTATTCATTATTTTTAAAGTTATCGTTGCGGAGGGTACCGTTGTAATTTTTTGGGGGACATACGGTATATGATATTGCAAATCCTATTCACTTATATTTTCTTTGAGAGATTAATGACATAATGGGATACCGAAAATCTATTATACCCTCACTTTTCTCATTTTCTATTCAGAAGTCATCTGTACTCGTTGCCTGTGCAATAATTGCTGTGACAACAGCTTTAGTTTCATCAGAAGGTTTGTATGTGGAAGAAGGTTTTAGTGCATTTCCCCGAGTTTCTCCATGTTTTTTTGTTGTTGTTGTTGTTGTTTTTTTTTTTTTGGGGGGGGGGAAGGGGGATGGGGAGCGCGGATAGGGGCTTAGGTTGTAGTTTCTCTTGCTACTATTATTGTTTGTATCTTATTATCACTGTTATTAGTTTCATCACCATCATAAACTGAACAACTCAACATAAGTCCAAGAGCATTTCAACCTGTCAAACATATAAATTATTAACGTTTTATAGTTTATAGAGGTCTTTTCTACCAGGGAGGCGAGACGTCGCCTATCTGTTTCCACACTTCGTGTTGCTCAATGTATAATTGACATAAGAGGTTTTGAAACCACTTTAATCCACAAACCAGAAGTGAACAATCTCAAAAAGGCATTTTCCTCACGTTCTATTCCTTGGCGTACTTGATGATTTAAGAAATTGTAAGACACCCTGTCAATTTCATTAAAAGCCTGTAAAATGTTAATAGCGACGATACACGTATATACACACACACGTATGCGTGTGTGTGTGTGTGTGTGTGTATCTCTTTCTCTCTCTCTCTCTCTTTCTCTATGAAGATTTAATAATGTATTACGATTCCAAGGGACAAGTTTATAGCGTCTGTAAAGCGTTGAGCAGATTATTGTTTCATATTTCTATACCATCGTCCGTGCATTACTGAGATGAAACACAGTCCGCTGTCGTGAAAACACTTCACAAGTGCTATAACACTCTTGCCTCCAAATTTGTTCTTTATTTGAAATCATGTTCTTTATATCATCCATATTATTACGCCTTTCAATTTTCAAGTTAGCATAGTAATCATTTCATGTGTTTTTTCAAGTATTGACATTTGGCAAATGCTGTTTATCAGAGAATTAATGGGATCGTATAGTTTTGGTTGAGACCTGATATCTGGTTTCTAACATTTCTTGGTGTTATAATGAGAAACCTCTTATGAAATATGAAAGAGCATGTAATTCCAAGAGGAACTCAACGTTTTATGAAAATTGGTTTTGAAATAGCTGAGATACCCAAAACAGAGCAATCGTAGTAAAAGGTGGGACCCACCTTTTATTATGGTCACATTGCTTTACTTTGTTTTTGGATGTCTCAGCCTTTCCAAAACCGATTTTCGTCAAATAAACTTTGCATTCCTCGTAGAATGCGATGCTCTGTACGATTTCACCCGGTGGTTCTCTCGCAACAAAAAGTTAAATGCCCAGTTCCCATCTCGACCAATACCAACTCTTTAATGCCACTAAGCATTTCAAAATTTTACATCACTGATTAGTTCACAATGATAAATTGATTTTATACAAAATGCTAATAAGGTTGATAGATAATAAATGAAGCTCGCAGTCACCATCAGAGGACTTGACGCCACAATGGTAAATAAATAATGCTTTCTCAACGAGAGGATATACAGAGCTGCTGGTGACTCCGTGACTTTCAATTTTCCCCGTATCGTATTTACTAACTAGAAAAAACACCCTGAGAGCGCAGACATCCGCCAAGCAGCTACTTTCCACCGATGATATTGCTCTTCCATAGTGATCAGTGATTTCCACCCACACGTATAACCGGAGGGCCAAACCCCAAAAAGTCGCTTACTTAACGAGTGAGTTGCACTCTCTCTACATACTAAGTAGACCATGCTTATTTTCAAGTTTTTATTGTAACAAACAACATTCCACTGGTCTACCTCCAAAAATTTGTTGCGAAAGCCTCCATATCCAAGATGGCGTCCAAGATGGCCGCCATATTTACTGAATTTGTTATTTGAAAGATAGAATTTGATTGAAAAATCAGATTTCAACAAATTTGATGTCATATGAAAGAGAATAAAATTTTCTACAAGTTGCTACCATTTTTGTGGATTATTGTGATAACTGGATTGAGATTTTAAGGAAAAAAACACTCATTTTTTGATATTTTTCTGAAAAAAGGAAAATCATGAAAATGCTTGATTCAGCATAAATCAAAGAAAGACTGAAGGATTATCTTGAAACGTTTCAAGAATTTTGTTTGACATATGTTTAATATTTGAAGAAAATTAGGGGTCAGTGCCGTTTTCGGTTCAGGAGTTATAATGTCTCAAACTTGAAAACTCACTATGTAAAAATGGCCACTTTAGTTGTGACAAGACCTTGTTGGTCGTTAAAAAAAAAAACCTGCGCGCGCCAAGACTACTACACGCACCTGTAGCAGTGCCAGTGGTGCGTGTAGTAGTCTTGACAAACGCAGACTTTTTCTTTGACAAACAAGGGTTTGTGCCTGCAAACTAACTTTTCATACCAAGTGGTAGCTCAGGTGACGCTGATTGCTATTATTCCAAAGTAGATTGTTCTGAAGCAGATGAGATGAAGCAAAACATATCTTTCAAATAGAGGTAGAAGCTTGAAACAACCTTGCTATAGAAAGTTTAAAACAAAAGTTGGATCAATCACTCAAAAAATTCAAGATTGCAGGCCATCAAAGCTGACATAGTGTATTGCGCCAAAGTAAATGTATCATTTCGATTTTGATACAATTTTGTCTGCTTTGCTGTCTATTCATATGGTTTTTATGTACTCTGAACATTTTAATGCCATTTCAAACCATCTTAGGTTTTTATGGAGACATTTTTCAGAATGTACCATGAATATTTCTCTAAAAAGTTAAAAAAATAATAAAATCAAAAATGTTTATGAAAACCATGCAGAAATTAACATCTTTCCCATATAATCAATATTTGGAGAAAATTAGAGGTCAGTATTGTATTTGGTTCAGGACTTATAATGTCTCGAACTTGAAATCCCATTTTACATAATATGTTATTTACACGCATCTGTTCCCAACGACGTCACAGAGGGTCAAATCCAAGATCGTGCTTACTTTTCGAGTTCCACTCTCTCTATAAACAAGACCATACATAATATTAAGCATACTAAGCAATGTTCCGTAAGTACACCTCAGTAGATTTGTTGCAAAGTACAGATGCGGTCCAACAGGGCCGCCATTTTATTGAAATTAACATTTCAAACATAAAATTTGATAGAGACATTGGATTGCAACAAATTTGATGTCATATGAAGGGAGAGTAAAACTTTCTAAACGTTGATACCACTTTAGCTGTGTATTGTGATATATGGGGGGAGGGGTTGTTTGCTTCTCTTTTTTTTTTTGGGGGGGGGATCCATATTTGTATATTGTTTTGAAAAAAGGAAGAAATATAAAAATGCATGATTTAGTATTTATCAAAGAAGAACTGAAGAATTATTTTGAAACCTGCGATTGAGATTTACTGATATCGAGACACAATTCATATTTCTGGAATTACAGGCAATATCATACACTGTTGACAAGTTAACATCTAAAACTTGAAAAAATTATATTTACGCATTATAAATTTTGCTTACAATGTGTTTACATGGTCACATGTAATACTGTAATGGTCTAGTGACTTGCAAGTACCTGCAAACTAACTTTTCATGCCAAGTGGTAGGTGACGTTGGTCGCTATTACTGTAGCATTTCATCATAGTAGATTGTTCTGAGGCAGATAAGATTGAACAGAAAGTATTTTCCAAAAAGAGATAGGAGCTTAAAATTTGGCACAAATTTTGCCAATGTGTAATATTTAGCGATAAAAATAGTATCCACACAAAATTCAAGATGGCGGTAATTAATCGAGGTTGTTGTTCAAGGCATTATTTATCATTAGTGCACGTAAAACAAAAACCCAGCTTTACTTAAATCCTCAAACTAGTTCTAAACTGTGAGTTAGGGATTAATGTACAAACTTAAATCAGTATAATTAATGCTAAATATTGATATACTAAACAGATCTGATAAGAATGTTTTTTTTATGTCAACAGTTATCATTGTTATGGTTTCTTGAAAAGAAATGGTGATATCTCCGTATGTTTTAGGCTTTATTTTATTTTATTACATGGTAGAATGTTTTGGTAATAGAACTAACCTGCACATATAAATCGAATGTGATATCTCTCCCAATGGTAAACAATACCTTTAGTGTGTTGCGTCAAAGTTATCTCAACTTATAACTTATAATTTGATATGTTTTTTAATCTTCTTATATTGCTGTCTATTACATGTTTCTATACATCCGAACGATATAATAATTGTACTAGTGTAAACCATATTGAGGGTCTTTTTTTTTTGGGGGGGGGGTGGAGCTCATTCCAGTGTTTGGGTAAGGCCCATCTTTGATAAAAAAGAAATGTTTCTGTATCAAAGATATGCTTTTTTACTTGTATGTAACTCTGCTGTTGTAGAAACGTGAATGATGATGGTATATGTGTAATAATGTCTGATCCGTAGATGTCCTTGAAAGCCCTTCTGATCCGGTCCCCCCCCCCCCCCCCAAAAAAAAAAAAAAAAAAAAATCAAACATGGTGGCAATTTCTCAACTTTGCTCTTAAATGTGTTGTGCGAAATTACTTTTCAGTATATTGTTCGAATAAAATTGTCCAAATTGATTATTCGTGCTGTATATTCACATTTCCAAATAATCATGCTGAAACTGTATTTTCCGTTATCAGATTTTTCTTACATTGTTTTTAGGCTGATTTCATGTGGGTTATAGTGTCACAATTGATCTGAACTTATGCCATTGGTAGATGCTTTCCTATATTAGATATCAGGATCACTCGAGAGTGAAAATGTTCATTTTCATTCATTTTAGAGGGACCTCGGGGATCACTCGAAGAGTGACGAGTGATTCCTAAGGCAGGGCTCGACACTAACGGTGGTCCGGTGGCCCGGGGCCACAAAAAACGCACGTCGGGCCACCAAAATGTCAGAAATGAAGAATTTGGTGGCCTGATTGGGCCACCAAAAAAGGTCGGATATTTGCCTTTGGGCCACCAAAAATAAAAGTTAGTGTGGAGCTCTGCGTAAGGTTACTCTAAAATGAGTGAAAAAGAACATTTTCACTCAAAAGTCACTCCAATTTCACTCTAAATTCACCGTTTTCTGTTATTCACTCCTCACATCAAAAGTAAAAACTTCCACTCGATTTGTTTTTTTCTTTTTCGGAGAGTAGAATATCACTGGTTTAAAAATGTGTCCATAAAAACTTAAGACGGTTTAAGATAGCTCAACAGACAAATTTGTATCAAAAACGAAATAATACATTTAATTTGGCGCAATACACTATGTCAACTTTGATGGCTGTCATCTTGATTTTTTTTTTTTTGAGCGGTTGATCTAATTTCTGTCTTAAACTATCTATAACAAGATTGGTGCCGAGTTTCAAGCTACTACATCTATTTGAATTTTTTTTTTTGCTTCATCTCATCTGCTTCAGAACAATCTACTTTGAAATAATAGCGATCAGTATCACCTGAGCTACCACTTGGTATGAAAAGTTAGTTTGCAGGCACAAACCCTTGTTTGTCAAAGAAAAAGTCTGCATTTGTCAAGACTACTACACGCACCACTGGCACTGATACAAGCGCCAGTGCCAGTGGTGCGTGTAGTAGTCTTGGCGCGCGCAGACTTTTTTACGACCAACAAGGTCTTGGTCACAACTAAAGTGGCCATTTTTACGTAGTGAGTTTTCAAGTTTGAGACATTATAACTCCTGAACCGAAAATGGTACTGACCCCTTATTTTCTCCAAATATTAATTATAATTATGTCAAACAAAATTCTTAAAACGTTTCAAGATAATCCTTTAGTCTTTCACTGATTTATGCTGAATCAAGCATTTTCATGATTTTCCTTTTTTCAAAAAAAATCACAAAATGAGTGTTTTTTCCTTAAAATCTCAATCCAATTATCACAATAGCCCACAAAAATGGTATTTACTTGTAAAAAATTTTATTCTCTTTCATATGACATCACATTTGTTGAAATATGATGTTTCTATCGAATTCTATCATTTGAATAACAAATTCAGTAAATATGGCGGCCATCTTGGACGCCATCTTGGATTTGGAGGCTTTCGCAACAAATTTTGTGAGGTAGACCAGTGGAATGTTGTTTGTTACAATAAAAACTTGAAAATAAGCATGGTCTACTTAGTTTGTAGAGAGAGTGCAACTCGACCTCTGTTTTTAGCTTTTGGCCCCCCGGTTAGTATGCATGCTGAAAAATCGCCCTACTAGTATTTCCCAATGTATAGAATCCTTCGTTACGTCATAAGTCATCGACTGTGTACAGCGTGGCGCGCCTCGCCCTAGCAGAAACTAGAGCACGCACTTTAGTGCGCGTATGAAAACCTCAAAAATGCGCAGCTTGAACTTCCAAGTTCATCGACCCTACCTGCCAAAATATCGAAAATCCTTCACAAAATCCATAAAAGTTTCCGGATCACTACCAAAATTTAAACATTTGTTTGTTGTGTCATTCTCAACCTTACCTGCAAGTTTCATTTAAATCAGTTCCCAACTTTTTTTTTAAATTAATTTTGCACACGGAAGAACAAACAAACAAACGGTAACGAAAACAACCCCCCCCCCCCTTTGGCGGAGGTAATACATCATACTCGCACAGCTCTTGCTTACTATTTGCAGATGAAACAAAAAAAAAAAAGCTTTAGTGCTTCACAATAGTTCTATGGTCAATGTGAGTTAGAGATATAAACAACCAGTGTAAATAAGTTAATCAGATTACCAGTGTTAAGTATTATACAAAATGTGAGCAATAGTTATAATAAAATTGTTTCTAGACTAAATCGTCTACAGTTATTGTTTAATGAGAAGCAGAATGATACTCCTTATATTTTAGGTTTTATTGAATTTCTTTTTAATGGTAGGATGTTTTATGTATGTCTCACTGCATGGATGAGATCTGTCATTGAAAGTGGTCAAATCACCAGGCCGGCCTGCACGACTGCAAGTTCGTATTTAGGGTTTCTTCTAACCTTTTATGGTTCATAACCTTCGCCATGGCCTTGTAACTTGGTAATTCCCATACAGGGTAAACCATTATCCATTTTTCTCTCTTCATATTCAAGACATGGTTTGTCGCTGTGAACTGTGTTTTAAATATGAACAGAGAAAATGGACTGTGTGGGTAATCGTTGGCCTCTGTGTGAGCGACCAAGTTATCGGACAGGTATGTGAAAGGTTATGGACCATGCAGGAGAAACCCTAAACACAAATCCTAAACATAAACCTGCATTCGTACAGGCTGGCCTATTTGGCCACTTTCCTTGACAGATCTCATCCACGCAGTGAGACATGATTGTAAGTTGACATGGAAAGTTCATGTTGATTCTTTGCGTAAATTATTATCAAAAAATGTAGGTGTTATGTATAAGTTAAAACAGTTTTTTCCTAAACATGTTCTGCATTCATTGTATTCTACTCTATTTTTGCCTTATATAGGTTATGGAATCCTGGCATGGGGAAACTGCTGTACAACTAGACTTAATTCTTTATTATTGATACAGAAAAGAGCTATACTGATAATTAACTTCGCCACATTTTTCGAACACACTAATGTTTTATTCTTTTCCAGTAGAACACTTAAGATCCAGGATTTATATCATTTTAATATCGGGTCATTTATGTATCAATTAAACTCAGGTGGTCTCCCTGATGTGTTTTCTTCGATGTTTGTCAAAAATACTGAAGTTCATTCTTACCCTACTAGACAAAAAGATTCTTTTCATCTTTCTTCTGTACGAACCGTATCTGCTTTAAAAACAATAACCACTACAGGACCTAAATTTTGGAATGAGTTAGATAGAGAAATAATCCAATCTCAGTCTCTTTATTCATTTAAACATAAACTTAAACTAGTTTTTCTGAATTCATATCTATAGCTATTCTTCAATCCTCCTCGATATTCTCTGTTCATACTTCACATTACTGACATTATCGATTATGTAACATGTGCCTCGCTCGTGATTTCTGTATTATCTCCTGAACTTTCTTTGTACACATTTGGTATCTCTGCTATTGTACACTGCATCTGACTTGTACCTCGCTCGGGTGATCACGCAACACTCAAGAAGTCTGTGCCGCGGACATTGTTTTCATTGTTTTCTTTTTTCTTTTTCTTTTTACTTTTTGGCGTTTATATTTCTCCAATTCAGAAATTGCCATTCCTTTAATTACATACCCAAGTAAGGATTAATCTCACATCCGCATCTGGGAATCTACACCCTACAAGCAATGCTTCTATGTAGATTCCTCATATTTCACATGTTTTATTGTCTTATTAGCTGTACGTGACAGTTCATCCAGGCTTTTGTATTGTGATGTTTATGTTTTATGTATTTGTTGAAATGTGGAATATGGAACAATAAAAAGCAAAAACAAACATGCATTGTTCCTTCACAATAACACGCGAACTTGGAAAAAGTGCAATTTGTCATTGTCTTTAAAGTTCATACGCTCAGTCATGCATGACATTTTTGTCAACAAATAGGTATCAATGGAAAAAGGAAGAGTTCCCCTTTCCTCAAAACCCAACATTGCGCTCTCCATAGCTGACAATTATAAAATTGTAGCCCTCCAAAGTTGGATTAACTTTTTTATACACCCTGTATGTTTGTCAATTAGAAAAAAAGGCAGAAACTGGTCGAGGAAGTTGAAAAGTTGGCTTTCTATTTTGGAGAAGTTTCTTTGTTGTCCTTTTTTTAGCACTAATGGGGTGATACGCGTGATATACATTTACTTTAGAGACCGAGACTAATGAATGATCGGGGTTTTTTTCACTTTCTATGATTATTATCGTTTTTTCCTTTTGTCACGTATTTGGCAGTAAGCTTGTTTCTCATTTTTCATTCCATAGTCCTTTTTGTGTTTGTGTGTACCCTTTGTGTGTTTTAATGACACAGAAGACAACATAGCTTTTATATACACTGTCCAACGTCTCAGGCAAAGAAAGGGCCATTAACAAAATCTCTGCTTTTTCGCGGGATCTTTTTCTTTTTCTTTTTCTTCTTTTTCTTTTTGCGATGCCTCTCTGCTTCCGTCGCAAACATCACACTCTCGCTCTCTCTCTTTCTCCCATCATATATGTGTATATATATATATATAATATATATATATATATATATATATATATTATATGATATATATATTATATATCAGGTATATAATATATATATATATATTACACACCTGATTATATATGTATGTATTTATACGTAAACATATACATGCAAACACGCACATACACATAGTCTCTGTATCCCTTTATCTACCCTTATATCTCTTCCTCTTTCTCTCTTTCTCTCTCTCTCTCTTTGACCTTGTTGTTTTTCTAGGTATTGGCTCACGCCAAGATCGCTACAACCAAACAAACAACGTTTGGATGATTAACTGGTGTCCTGTGGTAAGAGTGAATGGAACGGAAGTCCAACTCGTCCCTAAGCTCATGCTCTGGGGATTCCGTCCATCACACTGCTCGGCCGGGGTGACCGCAACTCGCCCCTCGATGTCCTCATACCGCATCTGTCGTCTACCAGGTAATAAAGATAAGACTCTATTCCTTGTGCATTATGGCCTTCATACAATTCTCTTCAGATCTGGGTGTGTTCCAACTGAACTGTTTGTTTTACGTTGTAAGTTTTTTGTTCTGTTTTGTTTTTACAGTTTGACTATATTCTAGCACGTTTCGAGTAATACAAATCCTCATAATGCTTTAAAAGC
The DNA here is from genome assembly GCF_040938485.1 of Diadema antillarum. Classification (NCBI taxonomy): domain Eukaryota; kingdom Metazoa; phylum Echinodermata; class Echinoidea; order Diadematoida; family Diadematidae; genus Diadema; species Diadema antillarum. The sequence goes on from NW_027271680.1 coordinate 1,426,997, forward strand.
CCTGGCAATCATTAACACACGCTTGGTTCGTTTACCAAAACCGCTAGATTAATCCAGTAGAGTTTAATTTTCATTGATATCATCAAGTGGTTTTACACGGCGTGATTCTTAAAAACTGAAACTATTTCCTCTAAAGTAGACTCACCGAACTACGTACATTTTTATTCTATGTTTCGAACACCTTCGGTAACCCTGCCTTTGTAATACAGTCAATCAATCGATATCCATAAGCGTCCTGTACTTGATGAATCCTGATTCATTTTTTTATTTTCGTGGTTGTTTTTTACTCTCTCCCTTCATATGCATTCTGATTTCGCTAATCACAGATTGTTTGGCACAACCTTGTAATAAGGGTAGTTGCCGAGAGACGCTGATGAATTATACATGTCACTGTCCTTCAGAGTACACTGGAAGTCATTGTGAAACACGTAAGTTTTGGTTAGCGACGTCAAAAGGTAGTCAGGTCACTGGAGCTTTCATTCGTATACCAGTCTTGTATATATATATACATACATACATACACACATATATATATATATATATATATATATATATACACTCAGCAAAAAAAAGTAAGTTCCCCCACAACATTTTTGGACATATCTCAAAAAGTATTTTACGGATGTTCATAATTCGAACGGGAATGGATAGGGAATTTCATTACTCATAACATGAATGACATATCATTGCCAGTAGATATCATTATCGGTGTAAAAAAATCGCATTTTATGTCAAAATGCATGGGAAAAAAAGTTGCACCTTAGGCCATAGGAAGCATATTGTATACATTTCATATGTAAGTTATCAAATGATCTTTTTAAATTGTGTAATTCTCAGGAATTTCTTCAGGTACAATGTGCTTCCCTATTAAACAGATGTTATGCATACTTTTGAACAATATACCTTCTCAATATGAAAATGGTAGGAGCCATGTGATTTGTAATTCCAATTTAGGTTGATCACATTAATGTGCCTGTGGGCATTTTGCATCATGCCGTCAAGTTGTAGATCAGTTTGCTGAGGGAAATGGCATCGAACGTATGGAGGGGCCTGCAAGATCCCCTGACTGTAATCCAGTAGAGAATCTTTGGGATATCATTATTTAGTGGAAAGCGAGCAAGAAGTTGAAAGATGACACTTCACTGCAAGAATTTCAGCGCATCTTGCAGAAAGCATGGGCCAACATTGAGCAGCGCCAAGTACAAACTTTAGTTAACAGTATGAGGAGGAGATGGCGGCTGGTCATTGCGGGTGGTGGACATATCAATTATCAAATACTTCACTATATGCTCATGAAAAGAAAGAGATAGAGAAATATGCAATAACCAATGCTTAAATGTTCAGAATCATGAGTGACTGTTTGATTATTTGTGTAAAAGTCATTGCAAATCACTAAAGTGCAACTTTTGTTTCCATGCATTTTGACATAAAATGCATTTTTTCACACCAATAATGATATCTGGTGGCAATGATTTGCCACTCATGTTATGAGTAACAAAATTCATTATCCATTTCCGTTTGAATTATGAAAATCGGTTGAATACTTTTTGAGATATATCCACAAATGCTAGGGGGAACTTACTTTTTTGCTGAGTGTATATATATATATATATATATATATATATATATATATATATATACCGGGTGTCCCAAAAAAGCGGAACGGTGGATTTTCAGTACCTTGCGGGCTAAAAGTTATATATATATATATTGACATCATTAGAAAGAGCATCTTCCGCAGAAGACTATGATACCAAAATCATAACATTTGGTTCAGTACTTTTTATTCTACGCCAATTTCTGAAAATGCAGTCATTGCCAAATTTCGCCGGATTTTTGCGACTTATGAGATAATAATTTGAGTGCAACACGCGATCCATACGGTGAATATTGTGTAAGCTCGGTGATCCATGTCAACAAATGATACAGCTTTCACATTGGGCACGGGCCAGGAAAAAAACAGTGTGTGTGTGTGTGTGTGTGTGTGCGTTCCCAATATGAAAGCGTTATCTTTTGTTTACATGGATCAACGAGCTTACACAATTCACCGTATGGAACGCGTGTCGCACCCAAATTATTATCTCATAAGTCGCAAAAAATTGAAAATGACTGCATTTACAGAAATTGGCGTAGAATAAAAAGTAATGAACCAAATTTAATGATTTTGGTATCATGGTCTTCTGCGGAGGATGTTCTTTCTAATAATGTCAAAATATGTATCACTTTTAGAACGCAAGGTACTGAAAATCCACCGTTCCCCTTTTTTTGGGACACCCGGTATATACATATATACTTGTATTCTGGTTTCGCTAATCAGAGATTGCTCGGCACAATAACGGTAGTTGCCGAGAGACGCTAGTGAATTATACATGTCACTGCGTGTCCTTCAGAGTACACTGGAATTCACTGTGAAACACGTAAGTTTTGGTGAGCGACGTAAAAAGGAGTCTAGGTTACAGCAGTTAAAATGATATATACTTGTGTTCCGGTTTTGCTAATCACAGATTGCCCGGCAAAACCTTGTAATAACGGTGGTTGCCGAGAAACGTTAGTGAATTATAGATGTCCCTGTCCTTCAGAGTACACTGTAATTCACTGTAAAACACATAAGTTTGATGAGTAACGTATAACAAGGGAGTCAGGTCACTGCAGTTTCCATGAGTACCATACAGCTGTATACATATATATATATATATATATATATATATATATATATACATACTTGGTGATTCTATCCTTCTATGAAGAGTGCTCGATATCCTCAAAGGAAGAGCTTTAGACAGAAGTATTGGAACAAGTTCACTCGGTTGACAGCAGGTTCATCCGTATTTTATTGCTACTCGGAGTTTCATGCCACCTTCATTTAGGGGCAATCATCAGATGATTGCCTGATGATTGCCCATAAATGAAGGTGGCATGAAACTCCGAGTAGCAATAAAATACGGATGAACCTGCTGTCAACCGAGTGAACTTGTTCCAATACTTCTGTATATATATATATATATATATATATATATATATATATATATACAGCTGTATATATACCGGGTGTCCCAAAAAAAGCGGAACGGTGGATTTTCAGTACCTTGCGGTCTAAAAGTTATATATCTTTTGACATCATTAGAAAGAGCATCTTCCGCAGAAGACTATGATACCAAAATCATTACATTTGGTTCAGTACTTTTTATTCTACGCCAATTTCTGAAAATGCAGTCATTGTCAAATTTTGCCGGATTTTTGCGACTTATGAGATAATAATTTGAGTGCGACACGCTATCCATACGGTGAATATTGTGTAAGCTCGGTGATCCATGTCAACAAAAGATACAGCTTTCACATTGAGCACGGCACGGGCCAGGAAAAAACAGTGTGTGTGTGTGTCTGTGTGTGTGTGTGTGTGCGCGCGCTCCCAATATGAAAGCGTTATCTTTTGTTGACATGGATCAACGAGCTTACACAATTCACAGTATGGAACGCGTGTCGCACCCAAATTATTATCTCATAAGTCGCAAAAAATTGAAAATGACTGCATTTACAGAAATTGGCGTAGAATAAAAAGTACTGAACCAAATTTAATGATTTTGGTATCATGGTCTTCTGCGGAAGATGCTCTTTCTAATGATGTCAAAAAATTTTTAGAACGCAAGGTACTGAAAATCCACCGTTCCGCTTTTTTTGGGACACCCGGTATAATATAACTTTATATGAAGAGTTTGTTCGCAAAACCCGATAAGTCCATTTTTGAAGATTTTGAAATGCATTCTCTGTCATAGTGTACAAAATAATACCCTTTAAATGATATTATTGGTCACTACATATAAAGGTACATTTTTGAAGTTATGGTCAAAAGAAGCAAAAATTTTCTTATTATTGTCTTCATTTTTCTTGATCTTTAATCGCAAATATCTCCATTTGGCAAATATGGACCTATCGGTTTTTGTGAACAAACTCTTCATATAAGTATTACCTCCTCCAAGGGAGGAGGTTATGTTTTCGATACCGTTGGTTTGTTACCTCCGCCAAGAGAGGAGGTTATGTTCGTTCGTTCGTTAGTTAGTTGCTGTAGTTAGTTTGCTAGTTTGTCCGTGTGCAAAATAACTCAAAAAGTAGTTAACGGATTGGGATGAAACTTGCAGGAAAGGTTGAGAATGACACAAGTAACAAACCATTTTTTTCTTTGGTAGTGATCCGAGAATTTTGGGGGAATTTATGAAGGATTTTTGATATTTTGGCAAGTAGGGTCAATGAACTTGGGAGTTCAGGCTGCGAGTATATTGAGGTTTGCATGCGCGCCCTTTCTAGTGCATGCTCTGGTTTCTGCTAGGGCGAGGCGCGCCGAGCAGCTGAGGGTTTGTGACGTAACAAAGGCTTCTATATTACGAAATCGGCCGACTTTCAACATACAATCATGCACACGATGCTATACTTTAAGTACGTATGGGTGAATATCACTGATATCTGTATGGAAGAACAAGATCAGTGGTGGAAATGAGCAGCATGCTTGGCGGAGGTCTGCGCTCTCAGAGTGCTTCCCTATTTAGTTAGTTAGTTTGTCCGTGTGCAAAATAACTCAAAAAGCAGTCAACGGATTTGGATGAAACTTACAGGAAAGATTTTGATTGATACAAGTAAGAGATGATTAAATTTTGGTATTGATCCAAGAATTTGGGGGAATTTATGAGGGATTTTTTAAATTTTGGAGGTAGGGTCAATGAACTTGGGAGTCCAGGCTCCGCGTATTTGAAGTTTGCATGCGCGCGCTAAAGCGCCTTATGCTAATTTCTGCTAGGGCGAGGCGCGCAGTGCATCTGATGGGTTATGACGTAACAAAGACTTCTATATTGGGAAATCGGGCGACTTTCATCACACAATGCTACAAGTACGTATGGGTGGAAAGCCATAGAGATATCATCTCTGTGGAAGAACAAGATCAGTGGAGGAAATGAGCTGCATGCTTGGCGGAGATCTGGGCTCTCAGAGTGCTTTTCTAGTATACAATATTTGGGTGTGCGTGTATGTGTGTGTACGTGTTTGTGTGGTTAACATACCAACACCTATATTACACAGAAAAAGAAATAAAGATATTCGGAAAACACCGTACGGAGCTTGGATAGGATTTATCAATTTCGCGTTGACTCTCTGTTCCTGTAGACCTGGAATACTTGGAAGCCTCAAGAAATGATAGTCATGACATGACTCCTAGCCAATCTGAAGATCATCGTACTGTGGACTACCCGGTCTCCTTCTCTACTCAAGGTGCAGGTACAACCGACCGCTCTCCCTCGACTATATTAGCATTATAACTATGACTCTTGCTATTCGCCACAGCCATATGACTTCCTTCAAAGTTTCGCTCCTCAGAGTACCTCCCCCTTCTCTCTCTCTCCCTCTCTCTCCCTCGCTTTCTTTCTCTTCATTCTCTTGTGTGGATATCAGTAACATTACTTACCTAACCTGCACATGCTTGCAGCCAGAAGAACAGAATTTGCGGGCAGTGAATATAGAGGCATACAATTATAATATTACAGTGAATCTACAACATACGGCTCTGGGCTAAAGTCAATTTCTGTTGTTACGATGATGTAATCGTTAATACTGACTCATATATATATATATATATATATATATGTATTATACATATTGGTTTAGTAACTATCATATCACGGATTGACATTAACTCTTTTTTTTCTCTCTGGCGGTCCGATAGAAGGGGAAATAAAAGAAAAAAAAATCAATTTTGAACTTAGCCTTCCCGAGCAGGACAACAAACTTTTATCTTTTTTCGGAAGTATTGTTGGCTGACATTAAAAAAAAAACAACATTATCTATTTTAACGAGGGTTTGTTAGAGATCAAACGAGTTGATTACCACCAGACAATTAAGAGGAATGGACAAGAACTTTTTTTTTCCTCAAGCGGCATGTGTGTGTCATCTCCCTCTCTAGAAAATCGCGAGTCCACGTGGGTTTGCTCAAACAAATCCTGCAGAAATCCCGCAGAAGATACAGATAGATATCTCAGCAAATTAGATCAATATTTATGCCTATTTCTGCAGTAAGTTGTTTGTCGTAACGATACCGGAGCACTGGTAAATTTAACCCGACAGTTCCGCCAATGTGTCCTCCTGGCTGGGTGCTAGGCAACGGGAAATGTTATCTCTTCACCGAACGTCACGAGATGTGGATCAACGCCGTCATGTATTGCAGCAATCTTGCCGGCGTGACGATCGACGGGGAGGTGCGCTTCCCGTCCCTCCTACTCCCCGACACCGCAGCAGAAAGATCCACGTTCGGAGAGATCGCAAAGAACTTCACTGTCAACATCGCCTGGATTAACTGTTTTGAGAAGGACTTTGACAACAACTGGGTTTGCGTACGGGATAGTGCCGGAACTGAAACCGAATTCCGAGGTACTTCCCTCACAATTGCCAGTAACTCTGCACTAACCCCTTGGCCCTTGAACAGAGACAATGGCAGTAATACCTATATATATTCAAGAAAAGCCAAACCCAATTATAACTGTGGATTGAGAGAAAGCAGCAATATTATTTGATGTCATCAGTGAAAGTTTGAAGAAAATGAGGCATTCCGTCAAAGTTATGAATTTTTAAAGTTTCGGTGTCGTCATCGCAGGACAAGGAGACTACTACAGTAATTATGACATCATTATGGACAGCAATATAAAGGAAAATTAAAGAAAGTTCAACACATTTTCCCCTTTTTTAGAATTATAAAAGAACACTCGGATTGCCTCGTTCAGAAAGCAGACGGAATAATGCCCTTAACATAAATGCCTGTAGCTTGTTGCTGGAATGTGTACTTTCCATGAAAAATTAAATTTTGCGGAATTCTCCATAATTGTCTTTGTACTATTGTCCACAATGACGTCATGAAGTGTTGTAGTCTCCTTATCCAGCAATTACTGCACTGAAAATCATCAATTCCATAACTTTTAAATCGACTGTCCGATTTCAAGTTCCTCAAACTTCAAGGGATATGTTTTAATAATATTGCTGCTTTCACTAAATCCAAAGTCATATTTGGGTTTGGTTTTCCTTCAACAAACAGTATAGCAAAACAGAAAACTGGTGGAAGGGTATGAGTAACTTTTATCTGAATAACAGCAGAATTGATTAAAAAGTGACAGTCGATGACAAGCTCAATTTCCAGTGCCTCCTTTTTTGACACCTTTATTGAAGAAGAAATCCATTCTAGAACATTGAAAATTTCATTAAAAAAGAGAAAAGGATCCCCTCAGAACAGTGCAAGAAAATGTTCAAAACTGCATTACAAATAAGAGCGTTATAACATTTTGAAATTTCATTTTTTTTTTCAAATAACACTTCTTGACCAGTTGCTGTATTTGAATTACCAAGCTGATAATGCCATGCCAACATAATTTCTTAGTTTTTCCATTTATAGAAATGATCAGAATGTTTTATTTTTAGCCGAATAGAGCTTCCTTTATATCGACTCAAAATAAAGACCAACACATGTTAACTCAGAGATATTTGCGTTTAAGATTTTTTTTTTTACTCTGAAAGATAACAATAACAATTCTTCTGACGTTTATATGGAACATACATGAAAATATATAAGATATGGCATCATCAACTGGCTCGTTTGAATAGTCATAAGGACTAGTCAAGAAATGTTTCAACAACAAAAAGTAAAATTTCTAAATGTGATTTCTTGACCATTTTATTGTTCTCAACGTTTCGATCTATCTTTTAAAGTATATGTATTTTAGGTAGATCAGCAGTCGCAATTCAATAATGCTATTTGTTCAAAGGGAGACAAAGGATAACGAACTGGCATAAAAATGATCAGTTCAACTTTGAGTCTCTTAATTTTCTACCATGTAGCTATTTTCATCAGAAGCAGGGCCTACTAATCGTTGATATCATTATGCAGTATAATAATTTATATCATACAAACAATGAATGCTGTAAGTGCAATGGACAGAATATTTTATCTTTCACGGAATGAAACATTCTATCCATAGCGCGAATGGAAAAAATTTATTATATGTTTTATATAACACCTAAAAATGGATCTGTGTCTTTAAATCATTCAATGTTGTGACTTGTGTGAATTTAGAAACGACAGAATCTCAATTCAGATTGAGACAGTGTTCACTGAGCGCCAGACGCGAGAGTGCTGTCTGTAAATGTAAAGGCCGTGTCGAACCTTTCCGGGCAAGCTAAACGGGCTTGTTGCGAGGAGGGATTTTTCAGCACGCAGGAGAATTTTCCGCGGCGGACAAGAATGTCTGCGAGTTTTGCACTTGTTGTTTTTTTTTTTACCTACTAGACGCGTGCTTCTTACCTATTACTTGAGTGTATTCCGTGTGACCTGTGTGAGAGCTTTGAAACCGTTTTGTTTTCTGTTACGAGCGACTTACGGGTACTGAGAATTACCTGCGTTGGAGTTGCCTGCGAGGTGCCACCTGTAAAGGCCGTGTCACACCATTCCGGGCAAGCTACGCGGGCTTGTGGCGAGGAGGTAGTTTCCAGCACGTAGAAGATTTTCAGCGGGCGAACAAGAATGTTTGCAATTTTCATTCATGCCTTGTCATACCGTACGGGGGAACTTATGCGGCTTGACTTGCGGGGAAACAAATTTACTCCCCGGAGCTCTCCGCAGTTGGTCCGCACCTGACAGTATCTAGCGCGTAGTTGCCCGGAGGTGCTCACGCAAGTCCGATTTAACCGCAGCCAACTTTTGAGCATGACCACAACTTTTTCTGGGTGAGTCGCGGGAATGCCCGTAGAGGTCCACGCAGAACGCCAGTAGGAGACCCTTAGCGGCAGTACTTCCCAGGCAATTCCCACGCAGGTACTTCGCAGTCCCGTATGCAGCCAAGATAATGAAATTCTGTAAGATTTCAGCTCTTCCGTTAGAGGAATTCCTTCACTGAGTTGTCAGCCCCCACGCGACTGGTACAAAGGTCACACAGTATACTCGCAAGTATAACGCGTCCAGCAAGTAAGACACATGCGCTGACTCGCACAAATCCTTTTCCGCCCTCAGGAATGTCCGGTATGCTAGAAAATCCCTACAAGTAACAAGCCCGAGTAGCTTCCCGGAAAGGTGTGACAGGGCCTAAACACGCTTGCGGGTAAAAAAATATGCGTGCGCACCTCCGGGCGACTGCTTTTGAGATACATGCTAGGTACTGCCATGTGCGGATCATCTACGGGGACCTCCGGGTAGTCGAAATTATTCTTTGCAAGTCGCACGCAAGGCTGGTGTGATACGGCCTTAAAGGCGGTGTCACACCTGTCCGGGCAAGCTACGCGGGCTTGTGGCGAGGAGGTAGTTTAAAGCACGTAGAAGATTTTCCGCGGGCGGACAAGAATGTTTGCAATTTTCGCACTTGTTTCTTACTTACTAGACGCGTGCTACTTAGCTTCTACTTGCGTGCGTTCCGTGTGACTCGCGTGAGAGCTTTGAAACCGATCCATTTTCTGTTACGAGCGACTTACGGGGATTGCGAAGTAACTGCTTTGGAGTTGCCTGTGAGGTGCTACCGGTAAGGGTTTCCTACTTGTGTTCTGCGCGTACCTCTACGGGCAACTCCCGTGACTCTTCCGGAACAAGTTTTGAGCATGCTCAAGGCCTTGTCATACCGTATCTGGGGAAGTTTTGCGGCTTGACTTGCGGGGAAACAAATTTGCTACCCGGAGCTCTCCGCAGTTGGCCCGAACTTGACAGTACCTAGCACTTATCTCGTCCTTAGTTGCCCGAAGGTGCGCAGGCTAGTCCAATTTTCCCGCAGCAAAGTTTTGAGCATGACCAAAACTATTTCCGGATGAGTCGCGAGGATTGCCCGAAGAGTTCCACGCAGAACATCCGTAGGAGGGCCGTAGCCGCCGCAATTCACTTGAAGTAGGTAAGTTGCCCGCTGATCTATGCCTATGTGAAGGGAGTGCGTGCCATTTGTGGGCTCATTCTCTTCTTTGTCCTCTGTCCTCTGTGGCGTCGAGGACTACCTGGTCCCTTTCGGACAGGACTTCATCCGCCGAATGGACTTCAGCAGCAATTTGATGCATTTGCTGTGAACCTTCCGGGCTTTGTGGCTGTCCATCCACTGCACGTTCTCTGCCCTTGTGCACTTTCCATCTACGGGGCATCTACACTTCTTGAAAGCTAGTTGACAAATGATTGTTTGCCTATCCACTCGAACCATCCTATTGTTCAGGCTAGCACTCACCTCGCAGGCGGCTAGTACGCAGTTAACACGCAGTTGTGGCGCAGGTACTTCGCAGAGCCCGTAATATATCGCCCGTAACTGACATAAAAGAAGCTATCACGACGCTATCACGTGACACCCACGCGCCTAACATGCAGTTCAACGGAATACACGCAAGAAGGACTTAGGTATCACGCGTTTATCATGTAATACCCACGCCAAACTCGCCCTAAACCTTGTTCGGCCGCAGAAATTATTCTGCGTGCTGAAAAATCCCCATACGCAATAAGCCCGCTTAGCTGGTGTGACAGAGCCTTTTTTTGGCAGCGGGTAAACAGAGCCAGCGTGCGCACCTCCGGGTAACTACTTTTGAGATACATGCTAGGTACTGTCATGTGCGGGTAATCTGCGGGGACCTCCGGATAGCAAAAATGTTCTTCGGAAGTCGCACGCAAGGCTGGTGTGACACGGCCTTAAGGGTCTCCTATTGGTGTTCTGCGTGTACCTCTGCGAGCGAACCCCCACGACTCACTCGGAACAAGTTTTGAGCATGCTCAAGACCTTGTCATACCATATCTTGGGAAGTTTTGCGGCTTGACTTTAAAATACGGGGAAACAAATTTGCTACCCAGAGCACTCCGCAGTTGGTCCTAGTTGTACCCAGCGCGTATCAGGCCTGTAGTTGCCCGGAGGTGCGCACGCAAGTCTGCTTTAACCGCAGCCAAGTTTTGAGCATGATCAAAACTAACTTTGTTCCGGGTGAGTCGCGGGTATGGCCGGAGAGGTCCACGTAGAACGCCAGTAGGAGGCCCTGGGCTACGGTCACAACCCCCCCCCCCCCCCCCAAATCAGTCTGCTCGGCGACTTGTCGGCGAGTTTTTAGGCAATTTCGGTCGGAAGCCGAACGGTGACCCGGCAGTGGCGTATCTAGGGGGGGGGGGCAAGGGGGGCACGTGCCCCGGGCGCCACTCCTTGGGGGCGCCAAAAACGAAAAAAAAAACGAAAAAAAAAACGAAGAAGAAGAAGAAAAAAAGAAAAAAAGGAAAGAAAAGGAAGAAGAAGAAGAAGAAGAAGAAAGAAAGAAAGAAAAAAAAATCGCCCGGACCGGGGGGGGGGGGGGGGGGGGGTGCAGAAAACCAAATCAAACAAGATAAAAACAAAACATGATGATGATGCGGACAAAATGACAATGTGGATACTGTGTTCACACATGCCATTTTATATTTAGCAGGCAAAATGTTACACGGAGCAGCGGCTGCAATTTCTTTCGTTCTGAAGCGATCGCTGATTGGATCAAAGGAGGGCGCCAACGGTTTCGAACATGGGGGGGGGGGGGGGCGCAAAAAAAAATCAAACAAGATAAGAACAAAACGTAATGATGACGCGGAAATATACAAATTTCGGCTCACTCGCTCGTACTAATTTAGAGTATTTTTTCAAGTCCTCTGTTTGTTGGGTATAAATCGTTATCTATAAGGCCGTCACTATATCGTGATTAGAATTGTAAGATTTAATAAGCAAAAAATGACAAGAATTCCATGTTTTGTAAGCTGAAATACAAAATTTTCGGCTCGCTCGCTGCGCTCGCTCGCCAAAATTTATCAAAGAAAAAAGAAAGAAAAGAACAAAATGTGATGATGACGCGGAAATATACAAATTTCGGCTCACTCGCTCGTACTAATTTAGAGTATTTTTCAAGTCCTCTGTTTGTTGGGTATAAATCGTTATCTATAAGGCCGTCACTATTCTTGATTAGAATTGTAAGATTTAATAAACAAAAAAAAATGACAAGAATTGCAAGTTTTGAAAGCTGAAATACAAAAATTTTCGGCTCGCTCGCTGCGCTCGCTCGCCAAAATTTATCAAAAAAAGAAGAAGATAAGAACAGAACGTGATGATGACGCGGAAATATACAAATTTCGGCACACTCGCGCGTAGTAATTTAGAGTATTTTTTCAACTCCTCAGTTTGTTGGTATAAATCGTTGTTATCTATAAGGCCGTTACTATATCTTGATTAGAATTGTAAGATTTAGTGAGCAAAAAATGACAAGAATTCCATTTTTTGTAATCTGAAATACAAAAATTTTCGGCTCGCTCGCTACGCTCACTGGCCAAAGTTTATCACAATTTATTACATTTAAATCACTCTCAAAAGACCCCTTTTAAGTGCTTGAAAAAGCATATAATTTCATGAAAAAAGCATAAAGTCCCTACCGGCATGGAGTTGGGGTTGAACACTTTTTCAGAAATTAGGGGCGTAGATATCCGCGCTTGCCCCGGGCGCTGTTTTCCCTAGATACGCCACTGGGTGACCGACCAGGCACCACTGCTTTTTCGGGCATCGGTCGGTCGCCGCTTAAGTTTTAACGCGGAGTTAAAATTTCAGGGGCGACCGACCAGTTTCCACTCCCTGCCCAAAATACGATCGGTGTCCCAGCGGCAACCGCCCAGGCACTGACCTTATCGAGCAGTCGCCGCCGAGCGACTTAGGAAACAAAATAATAGAGACAAAAATGACAAAAGAACAGAAGAAAACCGAGGAAATAGATCGAGCGGTTGCCGTCGAGCGTTTTAGGGACATAAATAATGAAGATGTGATAAAAGCCCTGTAGGAAACCGGGGACTAGATGGGAAAGAGAAGCCAGGGCAATTTGGAAAAGGCAGGGGGAGGGATAGATGCAAGGAAACCCCACCAACATCTCAGCATCTCAACATCTCAGCATCTCAACATCTCGGCAACCAACATGAGGGACATGGAAGACAGGGACAACCACTTTGTGGCAAAAGAGATAAAAGTTAAAAGTTAATGTCGATATATAGACTTAATAGTAAAATACGGTTTGGTTATCTTATCATTTCTTGAATTGAATGAAGAAGTAATGAATGACAAGAGATGGGGAAATGAAAATATGAAATTAAATAGGAAAAAATACAATACAATTCAATTCAATTCAAACTTTATTTTCACTTTTTCTTTCCAACAGAATGTACAAGAAACAATATTATGAGTTTGACATGGGAGTAACAATATATACATAACCGGACAGGATTAACAACATGTTCATATCTACATAATCAGTACAAAAAAGATACATACATTCTATATACACTCTGCGAAAAAAAAAAGTGGAGGTACCCACTCAAAAGACCAGGCTTGTATCATGTGGGTACCTCTGGGAAAGGGGAAATAAGGGGGTGTAAAGCTTACAACTACAAAGAGTGCGGGAAACTGGGAAAGTCGGGATAGAGAAAAAAAAAAAGCAAATGTGACCCGCGACAACGGTTTCAGGCAAAAGTCGCAAGAGCAAATTCCCTCCTAGGCGGGGTACAAAGATCTTTACCATTATTTTTGTCGATTTGGGTTTTTTGCAGAAATCGAATCTTTGATATGTTTTCTACATGTACACTAAATTTCATAGCATGAAACTACGTTTTTCCTATCGAAAATTGGATTTTAAGCACCCTATGTTGCTTCGCACTCGTCAGTTTCGAGCTTCTTTCGAACGCCGCGCCAATATCCCAAGCGTTGCTACGGCGCAGGGTCTCGCATGCGATTGGCTGGTGCGTCGCACACATTTACATAATAGTCCGGGAGCCAGCGGGGGTCAGCCTAGCTGAAAAGGTTACCAATTTTTATGTGTATAGCAAATTTAGTACATATGCCCCTGAGTATGGAAATGCACGTCTGGCTGGTCATCGGTGGTGGGTGTGGCCAGGAGGGCCACAAAAAGGACCCCCCCAAAATTAGGCTAGCCTAGCTGGAAAAGTAACCCCATGAAAACAACTGGAACTTGTTCGTTACACTTACAGGATAAATGAATGACCATTGCCAGACGTTTTAAGTGGTGGGGGGTAGCCGCCAGACGCTCTTAAAGGCCCAACTCCAGCTAGGCTAGCCTAGCTGGAAAAGTAACCCCATGAAAACCACTGGAACTTGTTCGTTGCACTTACAGGATAAATGAATGACCACTGCCAGACGTTTTAAGTGGTGGGGGGGGGGGGGGGGTAGCCGCCAGACGCCCTTAAAGACCCAAATTTTTCCAGCTAGGCTAGCCTAGCTGAAAAAGTAACCTAATGAAACCCACTGGAACTTGTTCTTTACACTTACAGGATAAATGAATGACCATTGCCAGACGTTTTAAGTGGTGGGGGGGGGGGGAGCCGCCAGACGCCCTTAAAGACCAAACTTTTTCCAGCTATTAAGGCTAGCCTAGCTGAACAAGTAACCTTGTGAAACCCACTGGAACTTGTTCTTTACACTTACAGGATATATGCATGACCGTTGCCAGACGTTTTAAATGGTGGTGGTGTGTGTGTGGGGGGGGGGGGGGTAGCCGCCAGACGCCCTCAAAGACCCAATTTTACCAGCTAGACTAGCCTATATATAGCTGGAAAAATAACCTCCTGAAACCCACTGGAACTTGTTCTTGTGATACACTCAAAGGATAATTGAATGATTGTTGCCAGACAATAGCCGCCAGACGCCCCAAAGACCAAACTCTTACCAGCTAGGCTAGCCTAGCTGAAAATTAGGAAAGTAACCCCATGAAACCCACTGGAACTTGTTCTTACACTTACAGAATAAATGCATGACCGTTGTCAGACGCTTTAAGTGGTGGGGCGTAGCCCCCAGACGCTCTCAAAAACCCAATTTTACCAGCTATAAGGTTCATATATTTCAGAAATGATAGCAGTGTAATTCCATAACAATACCGCTTGCTTGCGAGTTCACCTGTCTATAATCTATATGCATGCCTTATTCTTTTGTTCTGCTTCCTTGAGCCCCAACTCATGCATTCTTATGGTGACTCTCCCATGTCATCATCCTTGTTCATTGCAATTTGTTCTATTTTTTGAAAATATTCTTATTCTTCATCCCAATTATCACAAATTCTGAAACTCTGTCCTCAGTATAACTAATTCATAGGTGTACAAATAATGTAAAAATCTGAGAATCACCCGGAGGTCTCCTTTAATGGGGGAGTTTCTTGAGCGCACAGGGAAACATGCTTTGAAATATCAATAGGGCAAGTGCTAAGACGAAATACTGTAGAAATATGAGAATATACAGTGTTGTGGTTTTGGTAGAAGAAATAGGGTATCTGTATTCGTCCTCAGTGATAACCAAAAAACTTATTTGGAAAGAATAATAGACATAAAAAAAATTGCCCAATCAAACGTGTCGGGATTTTTCTCAAACATCAGTGTTCTCATTTTCTTTGCAGTGTAAAACATAAAAAAAAAACAGGGCCGGGTACAGTATCCGGATGGAAATTGGTGGGATGGGCGTAAACCCGCGGGTATTATAACATACTGACGTGAAAAAAAAAACAAAAAAAAAAAACAAAAACTACATGTACTTTCTTTCTGTGCCCTGGGGAGAAATATTCATCAATTGCATTTTGGAAATGTTGAAAATCACAACTTTTGATGAAATTGTGTCCTACAGTATCTCTTCTTATATGAAGGCTTTTTAAAATAATTACTCCCTAAAAAAATCGAGTGAAAATATTCACTCTTAAAAGAGTGAATATAAAAAAGAGTGAATTTAGAGTGAAATTGGATTGATTTTTGAGTGAAAATGTTAATTTTCACTCGTTTTAGAGTGACCTCAGGGATCACTCCAAAATCTTCGAGTGATCCCTGAGGTCACTCCAAACTGAGTGAAAATGAACATTTTCACTCAAAATTCACTCCAATTCCACTCTAAATTCACTCTTTTTTGTCTTCACTCTTTTAAGAGTGAATATTTTCACTCGATTGTTTTTAGAGAGTAAGTTTCTTTCCTCTATGACCATGATAAAACAAACCCCTGATGATTAAAACAAAAGACAATCAAAACTTGGCAAATGAACTCTTTGGACATTAGCAAAAGGGAATACATAAACAGTTTTTGCAAACACTTTATACAATTGTCTAATACTCCATCAAGCTCATAAAAAATACAATTCTACTGCAACAAGAAACCCATTCAGTAAGACTTGTCCTCGGTGTACATAGCTTAAAATGCCAACTTTTTAAAAATAATGCCCCAGCTCTTAAATTTACTTTAAAAGGGAGAAGTAAAGCTCAACACCTTTGGCCTATGACTTTTTAGGTACCGTATCACCTTACGGTTGAGGAGATGGGTAAAGAAAAATTATTAACGAAATAAAACTTATAGGAACATGCTTCACATGACCTCACCGTTTTCTTCTCTTAAGAAAGATGCGAAATCTGAAAATTGTTCAAGAGTGTTTTTGAACATAGTACATTGCAAAAGCAGAAAAAAAAAATCAGTGTTTTTAAGAAACATAACTCACAACAACAAGGAATTCCTGTCGTGTCTAGTATTGCACGTTTTTGGTTTGGAGGGTTTTGGATGCTAATATTTCAAGACAAGTTTATGCTCCGGCACTTCAATGAACTTAAATGTAAAGTAATGATCAACCTCTCTTGCCAATAAACTCAACATTTGCTGTTCTTCAGTAAAGCATATGACAGAAACATATGAGAAACATGTCTAAAATTCATATGAACAAGCTCACAGCAACAACAAAAAAATATTATGTTATCTATAAACTAATAATGCATGTACTTAGTTTCGAGGTATTAAGATGCAAAATGTTATGACAAAAGCCCCTACGTGGCTACCAGCAATTAAACATCCTTCAACTTCTTTAGCAAATGAGCTCATGTGTATCATCTTCTTGTTGAGAAGACGAAGATGAGTAATGATAAAATAACCAAACTATCAACTTTCCTTAACATGTTTTACATGAAATCATTATTGCCTTCTCGTAACGAAATTGAAAAAACCAGAACGTCTGAAATTGTTCGAAATCGCTTCTTGATAACGATGAAAGCAAAGGAAACTTAGTGTTTGTAACCACTGATATGACACGTGTCTACAGATCTGTCATGCTCATAAGAAACGTAACTCACAGGAATATAATTTTATACAGTAAGTACTTGGTTTGGAGGACATTTAGATGCCAACTTTTCAAGAATAATACACCAGCACTGACATTAACTGATGAAAAAAAGGAATGCTCAGCTTCTTTATCCAATTAGCTCATAGGTAATTCCTTGTAGTTGGAAAAAAAACCGAGTGCACATAAAAATGTAGACTTCCCGTAACATGTATCACAGGTCATGATCTCCACATATGCTCCTCTTAACTTAAAAGAAATAAATATAATCTAAATTTGTTTTAAATGACCTTTAAACAATATGAAGAAAAAAATTCTGTGTCTGCAAAGGCTTGACACGTGTCTAATACTGGGTCACGCTCATATTAAACGTAGCTCACAGGAACAAGGAATAAATTCACGTGTGTATAAAATAATACTGCAGAGAGGGTGCAAAGTTGAACCCTTTATTGAGGGTGCGAAAATGTTCCCTTGGGTACATCTTTCCACCCACACTAAGTGGTGCTAGATTGCACCTCTTCTTGAGGATGCATCTTTCCACCCACACTAAGTAGTGCTAAGTTGCACCTTTCTTGAGGGTGCGATCTTGCACCCTTTACCTTTCGGCGCACCTTTGCACCCCGTGTAGCCTTTACATCTTGGTGCAACTTTTCATCCTTTCGTGAGGGTGCAAAGAAACACCCAAAGTTCCAAGATTGTGCCTTGTTTTGAGGGTGCAATCTTGGAACTTTGGGTGCTACTTTGTACCAGCAAGAAAGGGTGAAAGTTACACCCTCGGGAGCAACTTTGCCCCCTTGAAAAAGGCGCAACTTCGTACCTTTAGGTGCAACTTTATGCCCGAAGGATGCAAGAATGTTTATACCCTCTCTTGATGGTGCAATCTTGTGCCTTATTGGTATGATGTTGCACCTATGTGGTGCTTATTTGCTCCATGACTGCTGCAAAATTGCTCCTTTAAAGGAGCAAGTCAGTGTCACTGCCTGCTCCTTTATAGGGGCAATATTGCCCATCATCTCAAGGTGCAACTTAGCATCACATTATCGGGTACGATTTAGTTCCTTAACTACTCTAAACCTTGAATAGTACGAACTGATGTAAGCCTATTTGATGCTCAGTATATAACTTATGTTGTTGTTGCACTCTGCAAAGTAAATAGGATTAGTGTAACTTGGATCTTGTGAATCATGAAATGTGTGTGCGTGTGGAGTTTGTGAGTTGTGAAAATGTTAATGTAAAAGTTATCTTAGTTGTGTTTGAATAATATACTGAAACCAAAAATTTACCCAATTACCTTTTCAATAAGGTGAGCACTATATCTATCAAACAGTTAACCTTCTCGGCAAGAGTATACATCTGCATGAATGAAGATGTGAAAATATGATATGCAGTTGTCTGGATACGTTTTATTCAAAACGTTCTTTAATGCGTACTTATTCACATAATCTATAAGAATAACATATGCTTCTTACAAGTACTCAAAGCCTCTAAAACAAGAGCATGCTTCTTACACTTCTAAAGTATACACTATATCTTAAAAACAAAATGTAAGAGGATTTAAGAAGCTGTTTGTATGCATTCAAACGAATCCATATTTCTATCTAAAATCTAAAACGTGTCTTGTAAAAGGGGAATTCGTTTTATAATGACGATGCCAATTGTCTTAAAGTCCTTATCACGACATGTCTTGGAGTTCACGCTTATTGAAAACATGAGATTCTTGGCACGTAGATTACAACTATGGTTTAAAGAGTTAACTGAGATACGCATACCGTATACGGGCATTTCGATGAAAACATTTAAATACAAGGTACTGTTATAAATAATGTAAAAATCAAACTTGATACCAGCCCTTATCGGCAACCAATACAGACTATGGAGGACTGCAGTTATAATTGTGTTCAGATATTGTTTTGGGTGATACACGCATGCCAACTGATTTGGGATCGCAATTCGAGTCCCTCGAGCTGAGATTCCGTAACTGCAATGAGCAAACCATCATTATGCATAACAAAGTGACTGAGAATAATGCATGCACCAGTTTCTGTTTCGTTGTTCTATACACAGAAAGTTGTTTCGTTTTCCAATCCTGTCCAGGCACACAGAGATTTACAGAATTCAATCATCTTTGGCTATAACGCCATGGTCGCGTGCAAAATGAATGCAGCTTATATATCTAACTTAACCTGCAGTTACTGAATAGGGGACTACTGTATATTCAATTTATACATTATTAATCGGATGATAGAACCTGTCAAAGAGTAAATTGCGGATATCATATACCATTGTCAAATTTACTTTCTGTTCTATACATAGTATCAATGGAATGTTATGAACCACTTCAGCATTACCAATCATTATCATAATTATTTCCCTGAAACGGCTGCATTTGTATGAGCGGGAAGAGTTTGGCATCATACATAGCGTCGTGACTACAAAACTAAATACATGTATTATACAAGGTTTTAGGACACTTTGAATCATGCCCCCCCCCCCCCCCAAAAAAAAAAAAAAAAAAAACTTAGTGAAATGTTGTACAATGTATGCCCTACTTCCATAACCTATGATCTTTGACCTTTGA
This sequence comes from Diadema antillarum, assembly GCF_040938485.1. Classification (NCBI taxonomy): domain Eukaryota; kingdom Metazoa; phylum Echinodermata; class Echinoidea; order Diadematoida; family Diadematidae; genus Diadema; species Diadema antillarum. The sequence goes on from NW_027271680.1 coordinate 1,446,681, forward strand.
ATACATGGCCCGCATTTTTTTCAACGAATAGGCATTTGGATGCAACGTAGGTATTATATAAAAGAAAAATGTTTTAGGAAAATACATTTAACCACTTCAGAAATAATTATGGAACAAATAGCAAAATATTGACACGTTCACTTCTTCCGCAATGACATGACAGAAAACGTTCCTCACCGAATCGTTCTGCCGTAATTCATGAGCAAGTCATGGATATATACTTAGTTCGATTAAAAGTATACATTGAGTCATTGCACAAGCATCTAATGAAAAGTATGCTTCAGAACTACATCATTGTCATCTATTCTATAACACTAATGATATAGAGCTATTGGTCCGCCATATTGCCTAACAGGTCGTTGTCCTCCTACCACGTTTGTTTAGCAAATAAGGCACAGAATTTAATTTTGCACTTGTTGCCAAAGACTCAAATCTTCTTTACCGCTATTCTCAGACATGTATGCTGGTGCTGTATGAATTAGAAACGGAAGCTTACAAATATTCACCATCTAACAAGGCAAAAGCGAAGTGATGTCTCGTCCACGTATCGACTTTGTGATTACAGAGATTTTCAAATGGCATTGGCCTAGTTCATTGACTTTTTGACTGTTGACGTAGTCGGACTTCACCAATATTGACACTTGACAGCAATCATTAGATGATCTGAGGAGTGAATTTGGTGGTCATATAGCTCAAAAGTGTGGAAAGTTATTGAAAGAACACCAGAATACTATGTCGACAGTGTTTATCAGGTGAGATACAAACATAGAACAAGTTCCAGTGGGTTTCAGGAGGTTACTTTTCCAGCCAGGGCTATAGTCTAGCTGGTAAAATTGGGTCTTTGAGGGCATCTGGCGGCTACCCCCCCCCCCCCCACTTCTTAAAACGTCTGGCAACGGACATGCATATATCCTGTAAGTGTAAATAACAAGTTCCAGTGGGTTTCATTAGGTTATATTTTCAGCTAGGCTAGCCTAGCTGGAAAAAGTTGGGTCTTTAAGGACGTCTGGCGGCTACCCCCCACCACTTAAAACGTCTGGCAATGGTAATGCATTTATCCTGTAAGTGTAACGAACAAGTTCCAGTGGGTTTCATTAGGTTACTTTTTCAGCTAGGCTAGCCTAGCTGGAAAAAGTTGGGTCTTTGAGGGCGTCTGGCGGCTACCCCCACCACTTAAAACGTCTGGCAATGGTCATTCATTTATCCTGTAAGTGTAACGAACAAGTTCCAGTGGGTTTCATTAGGTTACTTTTTCAGCTAGGCTAGCCTAGCTGGAAAAAATTGGGTCTTTAAGGGCGTCTGGCGGCTACCCCCACCACTTAAAACGTCTGGCAATGGTCATTCATTTATCCTGTAAGTGTAACGAACAAGTTCCAGTGGGTTTCATTAGGTTACTTTTTCAGCGAGGCTAGCCTAGCTGGAAAAATTTGGGTCTTTAAGGGCGTCTGGCGGCTACCCCCCACCACTTAAAACGTCTGGCAATGGTATTCATTTATCCTGTAAGTGTAACGAACAAGTTCCAGTGGTTTTCATGAGGTTACTTTTTCAGCTAGGCTAGCCTAGCTGGAGTTGGGCCTTTAAGAGCGTCTGGCGGCTACCCCCCACCACTTAAAACGTCTGGCAATGGTCATTCATTTATCCTGTAAGTGTAACGAACACGTTCCAGTTGTTTTCATGGGGTTACTTTTCCAGCTAGGCTAGCCTAATTTTGAGGGGTCCTTTTTTGGCCCTTCTGGCCACACCCACCACCGATGACCAGCCAGACGTGCATGTCCATACTTAGGGGCATAATATGTGCTAAATTGCTATATACATAAAAATTGGTAACCTTTTCAGCTAGGCTGACCCCCGCTGGCTCCCGGACTATAATTCGGCCTTCGGAGACACCAGTTGCAGCGTTTTGGGAATGCTTTGTCCACGCGTGCATGATTACACGCTCCATTGTTCTTGCTATTATAGTGGTTTATACGCTCGCTCTGTAGTGCGTGCTCTTCGTTTGGCTTTCTATCCAAACTATTCTACCGCAATGTTCGACAACGGAAGTGAAACAAAAATCATGTAGCACGACATAATCGTGTGAAAAGAAAAAATAGTCTACTTGTACATGTAGTAAGAATTATGACAGCAGACTGACGAAAGGGAAGGATGATGAGAGGAAAGGAGAGGTCACATGTAACCAGTTATATTTTAATACTACACATCAAGATCGCACCAAACTAACGAAGCGTACGTGTTTGTTTGTTTGTTTTGATATAATCAACACCACCGAACAAGGCAACATATGCACGGCTTGTAAAAGCAAAACAAATAGGAATCGTGACCCTTGCCAGCACTGGCATTTTTCTGCCTTCAAAAGGGTCGCCAATGATAAAGTCAAATCAACAACAATGAAAACGTGATTTGTAAATGTGTGGATTCGCCACCAGCTCCTGTTACATGCACATGGTCATGGCGTGTGGATGCCATTGCGTAATGCGTGCACCATACACAATGTACACCATACGTGCAATTATCGTATCCGCCATCTTGAAAGACGTACTGGTAAAATAAACCCGAGCAAACAGCATTGTTTTTCGGCTCCATACGCTGAGCTACTAGGAAGGGTGCCCGGGAAATTTGACTCTCTCAGTGAGCCAATCAGAAGGCGATGTGGTTGCTAGAGGCGGAGCTTAACATCGATTGGCACCATCGTACGGATGGGTGATTCTCACCTCGCATCGCCGCTCGGATATTGTCTTTGAGTAAGAGGTGAAACTTCAAAGCCCCTTTTCTCGCAATTTTGTCAGGCTAACAACTTAAAAAGTGCATTTTATTTCGCTTTCCATGCCCACTTATGGTGCCGAAGAATACAAGTGTTTTATATCAATGCAAAGCTTAGGAAATGGGCAATGTGATTCAGGGAAAAAATGCATTTTCAAAATGCCCGACTTTTGCCTGAAACCGTTGTCGCGGGTCACAAATGTGTGAAAAGAGGAAACAAAAAAGAGGGGAAAGAGGGAGAGAGAGAGAGAGGGGGGGGGGGAGAAAGAAAGAAAATCCTCAATAATTTTGATGCAATCACCAATACCGTAAAATATAGAACATATTTTGGAAAATTCTAATCTTTTCTAATCTTTGGTCCCTCTTGGGTTTTCCTCCCTTTTGTTTGGTTTCCTGATTTTTATTTATCTGTGGTTTCTCTTAGCTGAGGTTTGGTAGTTGATAATTTAACACTTAAATCTTTTCCCTCGAGTTTTATCTTATAGCTATCACATCGCAAATCACATACGTATCATAAATAAACCCAGGTAGTTTGTGAGTAATTTCCGGCCGCGGTTACGCCTACGGGACACCGATAGATGACCTATCGATCACCCGTCGGTCGCTGAGCGATTTTGTAAAAATCGGCCGGTAGCCGGTGGGAGATCGTCCCGTTGCCAATGGGGCACCGCTCGGTGACTGCTCAGTCTCTGTGCGGTAAAGATCGCATATTTCAAAAATTTTTTGACCTAAAATCGACCTATGACCAACGGTAAATCGACAGGACATCGCTCGAGCATCCATTTTACAGCCTGCTCGACATCTTCAAAAATTCCTGGGCGGTGCCAAGATTTCAGCAGCGACAGAGCAGGCTTTAAATCGGTCGGTCGCCGCTCTGAGTTGTGACCGTAGCCTTACTTCGCAGGCAACTCCCAAGCAGGTACTGCGCAGTCCCCGTATGCAGCCAAGATATGACCTTCTGTGGGACTTCTTGACTGAATTGTCAGCCCCCACGTGACTAGTACAGAGGTCACACAGTATGCCCGTAAGTCGAGTAGAATTTAAATCTTTGTGTGCCATGTTCGCCTGTCCGACTCAGTCGACGGCGTGCCAATTTCGCAAATTCTGCTCAAACCCACAAACTCGCCCAAACCGATCGATAAATCGCCAAATGCCGCCGTTCAGTGAAATCGTTTCTCGAGATTCCATTCCTGTCACACATGCGGGATGCATTTTATGTGATGACTGGCTATCAAGGAAAGTGGTGTTCGCAACTGGATTTGCGAGTAAATTCTAAGTTCAAGGCACTGTTTTGTGTGCAAAAGTCATGCCTTTACAATAATGTAGCTACTGATCATGTAAGAGAAGAATGATCAGTGAATTGTCATACAATTTACACAACAGGAAAGTTTGGTATTTTCTCTATGCCTTTGCTCATTACATGACCACGGTAACTGAAATCTATTGAATGTAGGCCTACTTAGATTTGAAAAGCAGAATGTTTCCCCAAATCATGGCTACGTTGCTATCTCAGAATAATGTGGCACACAGGGGGTTTACACAATGGCACATGTGTTAATAAGTAGAATGCGTCCAGGAAGTTGAAATTAGTGTTCGTGGTAATAGAAATATCGTGATAGGTATTGTGTACATGTAGAGATCTACGAATTCTAACAACAAAGATTGTTTTTAAAGGGCAAGTTCACCTTCATAAACATAAGGATTGAGAGAATGTAGCAATATTAGTAGAACACATCATTGAAAGTTTGAGGAAAATCAGACAATCCGTTCAAAAGTTATGAATTTTTGAAGTTTTTGTGCAGTAACCGCTGGATGAGAAGACTACTGCAGTGTATGAATAACTTAGATGTCACATGCGTACATCAATATAAGGAAAATATAAAGAGAATTTCACAAAATGCCATCTTTTGAAAAAAGTACACATTCCCCTGACTCGTTACCGACAAATGTTATGGGTAATATTATTCCCCCTGCCTTTAGAAAGAGGCAAGTCAAGAGCTCTTTTATTATGCGAAAAAGTGAAAATATGTTGAATTTTCTTTTACATTTTCTTTATACTGTTGTACGCATATGACTCACAAGCTGTAGTAGTCTCCTCATCCAGCGGTTCCAACACAAAAATTTTAAACATTCATAACTTTCGCATCGATTGTCCAATTTTCCTCAAACTTTCACTGATGTGTTCTACTAATATTGTTGCATTCTCTCAATCCTTATGTTTATGAAGGTGAACTTGTCCTTTAATCATATCTCACTGAGTTGCTTAGATCCTTTATTTGCTAACTCAGATCCATTATATTCGGTGATTTTAATAATGATTTGTTGAAACATACAACGGACAATATATCGGGAGACATTTTTATCCTCTTCCCTTTTTACCTCTTATTTCCAAACCGACTCGTGTTTCTAGTCATTCGTGTACTTTGATTGATAGTATTATATTTTTAAGTCTCCCAAATTCTTCTATGATTCTGTCTGATATGATTGATCATTTTCCTGTAATGACGCATTTGAAGCATAATCAATAATTTAATCAATTTTAAAGGGAGGCAGTCCTGAGAATTTCCACTATACTACTAATTAAGAAGAGTAAAAAATACAACCTTTCACCAGTTTACAAACATGGAAATCAAACACTTTGTCCGCACGCGTGAAAAAAAAAATTCCTGCAAGCGATCGTGTAAGAGCCTGCCAAAAGGTGCAACGTCAGTGATGCCCAACTCACCAAGTGGACAGCCGTGCCTCAGAAAACCAATCTAAGTATTCAAAATGATCATATCACTAATCTGATTTTGTCATAAAATGTGACAAAATTTTATGTGGTTTTCTTATTTTAAACAAAATATTTCAAGCTTATTTACATATGAATATAAAATAAATTGTAAATGAATTTATAAATATATTAAAATCAAATGTGCCATCAAATTGGCACTGTCCTTTTCGAGCTTCCGTCCGTCTTGCGTACTACTTTGCGTACTAACCACTCTCTCGCGCATTGTTATCATACTGGAACTCCGTCGTAACTGAGTTTGGCGTTCGAACCGAAGATTACCTGGACATAAGAGATTGGAATTCTTCAAAGAAAATAATGTTTCTATCTCTATATTTCTGTAAGTACTCAGATATCAAACGAATATGACTTCTACAGGGCAGGGTAAAAACAGGGGGCCGCAGGAATGGGTGCACGTCACGAGACCGACACCCACGAGTCATACAGCCCACAAGTTATATAGCTCACAAGTCATACAGCCCATGAGTCATACAGCTCACAAGTCATACAGCCCACCAGTTATACAGCCTACGAGTTCGACACTGAGTAAATAAAGCCTACGAGTTCGACATCAAGTAAAATAAGCCCAGGAGTTATACGGCTCACGAGACCGACACTACGCACAAAAGGCTCACGAGACCGACAGTAAGCGCCATGAGCACTGAAAAGTGGACCTGTGCGCTATACAAGTAGCCACTATTATCATTATTATTATTATTATTATCATCATCATTATTATTATTAAGCAAACAAAGCCCACGAGACCGACACTACACTTAAAAGGTCCACGAGACCGACGCTATATGCATACAAGGCTCACGAGACCGACATTACGCAAAAAAGGTTCACGAGACCGACACTAAGCAAAGAAGGCCCATGAGACCGACAGGATGAACAGCGCCACCTGTAGACCAATAAATTGTATAGGGTGTCCGGATAATAGCATAGGAAGATATGAGACATGGAAAAGAAGAGTTGCCATCTCCGGCATGGTGTAACCCAATCAGTTGCCCCCCCCCCCCCCCCCCCCCCCCCCCCTGAAATGATCAGGATCTTTAATTTTGTTTGCATGGGTGTTTGTTTGTGAAAAAAAAATGAACAAAGTACAGTAAAAGTGTGTAACAGATCTTTCCACAGTAAACCTGCGAGGGTGTTGAATTAGTATTAATTAGAAATAAGAAAACGTAATCGTCTATTAAGGTAGCGTAAGGGATTCGGAAAAAAAATTAGATGCATCCATGAAAACAGCTATTGTATTTCACGCAAAAATGTACTGTTTGGAGGAGAATAACACAAGCCACAAATTGAGGTGAATCCCTGCGATATAAAACGTTTTAATCAGTAGCATTACATCATAGTTACAGAGAAAATTACAAATAGATCTTACTACAAAACTTCAAAGCGGGTGGGTAGAATATCTAAAATAGAATAAGTAACTAGTGAATCGGGAAAGAGAAGAGGAAAAAATTATATCATGTCCATCTCCTAGCTAAATTGGTAAAACTGGGAAAGTCTATTAAAATAGCTCGATGGCATTATCAAAGCTCTAAAATTAATCCATACATCGTTCTTGCCCTCTTTTTAATTCATTTGTGGGTTTTTTGTCTCTTAAGTTAGGGGGGGGGGGTGAAGAATACTAATTCTTCTATTCTTTTTTTGGGGGGGCATGAAGAATACAATTCTATTTTTCTACTTGATAATAATGTCGCTCCCTGACACACTTGCCCCCCCCCCCCCCGATGTAGAAATACATGTTTGATGTCGTTCATAATTATGTAGATGGTCGCCATCTTTCAATTGATAGCGTGGTGAAATTACAACCGCCAGTATGTTATTTCTCCGTTCATGGAACACCCTGTACAGGTGATTGACATGTAGATGGCGCTGTTTATCCTGTCGGTCTCGTGGGCCTTCTTTGCCTACTGTCGGTCTCGTGGGCTTTCTTTGCTTAGTGTCGGTCTCGTGAGCCTTTTCAGCTTAGTGTTGGTCTCGTGGGTCTTCTTTGCCTACTGTCGGTCTCGTGGGCTTTCTTTGATAGTGTCGGTCTCATGAGCCTTTATTGCTTTGTGTCGGTCTCGTGGGCTATGTTTGCTTAGTGTCGGTCTCATGAGCCTTTTGTGCGCAGTGTCGAACACATGGGCTGTATGACTCTTGAGCCGTATAACTCGTGGACTGTATGACTCATGGACCTATTATTGATGTCGGTCTCGTGGACCGTATGACTCGTGGGTGTAGGTCTCGTGGGATGCCGCAGGAATATGATTTCACTCCACTTTGCCGTGCAGGTCCAGTCTGCACTGGCAGTGGTAACTGTACTGCTGTCCAACCCCCGGCCGGCTGCAGGCCGCCCCACCGTAAATGAAACATAGCTAGCCACTTTCCTTAGCAGCAAAGAAAGCCCACGAGACCGACACTATACTCAATTAAGACTCACGAGACCGAGAGTATGCAAAAGAGGCTCACTAGACCGACACTGGGCAAAGAAAGCCCACGAGACCGACACTAGGCAAAGAAGGCTCACGAGACCGCCATTTAGATATCAATTCAAATATGTAACTGTACAGGGTGTTCCAATAAGGGGAAATTACATACTGGCGGGTGCAATTTTGTTACGGTGTCGAGCGACATATTGTAACTAATAACAGCACCATCGTGTTTGTACATGTGTGGCTTTGAGGGGGCAGTTCTGTCATGCTACGGGGAGCGACATTGTTACCATTTTTTAAAAACAATATTGCCCTTTCCATGGGACCACCCCCCCCCCAAAAAAAAAGAAATGTTCGACAAAGTGATAGAGGCCAAGAACGATGAATGGTCTAATTTCAAATGCCATCTTGCTGTATTTAATCGGCTTTCCTAATTTCTAATTAGACGGCGGACAGGATCTAAGGTTTTTTCACCCTTTTCTTTCTCGCTTCACAAGTTGAGTATAGGCCTTATTAGACATCCTATCTGCTTACTTATACCCCCTAGTTAGAGTTTAATTTGTAATTTCCTCTTTAAGTATGATGTATCAAATTCAACAGATGATGGCGCCCTTCGAGTGAACACGCTAATTTGCACGTCTCCAGAAAACTCTGTGAAAAAACTACCATAAGGACACGGAATATTTCTCAATTTGTTTATCGACTCTTTCATTCTACCAGTCAACATTCCAGGATTGATTGAAACCGAAATTGCAAGCAATTATGGATCAGCAAGCAAAGCTAAGACCGAGGAAAACCCAAGGCCAGGCAAAGCCGGGTAAGCCCAATACTATAACTACTAGTACACGTAGCCCAATGAGCCACACTACACAGAGAAGCGCGCCAAATTTGAACCAGGAGGCGACAACAAATACCGCCACCCCGGCTCCATCCATGCAGCCGGAGAATGTCGACAATGTTATCGAGGAGCCTGATACTGACACTGAAATTTCCGCCTCTGCGCCCAGTGCAGCTGACTCGGTTGCAGCCGGAGCTGTCCCGGAAGAGGTTCCTCTTTTGCCTCCAAGCTTGGAGAGTTACTTCAAGCAAGCAACGGACAGATTTGAGAATATGATCCGCAAGGCTGTCGACAACTTCATAAGTAAGCTGAACGACCTTGAAACTCACCTTGGAGCCTCCCTGGAATATGAGAGAAAACGAATCGACGATCTACAATCTAAGCAGGATGGCATGGAAAGGAAAATTAACGACATGCAGGCTGAGATGGATCGGCTGAAGTCTGAAGTGGAGAGGCATGCTATCGCTGCAAATAGAAATGAAAGGTTCCTGAGGAGAAATAATGTGAGATTAGTTGGAATCCCTGAGCCGCAGGAAGGTGATCACGATGACTGCATCAAGACAGCGGAAAACATCCTACGAGACAAGTTTCAGATCAACAGCAAGGTGGAACGCGCGCACAGAGATGGGAAAAGAAACGAAGGGAAACCTCGACATGTTCTGGTGAAACTGTTATCATATCGCGATAAAGTCGAAGTGATGCGTTGCACAAGAGATGTCCTGAAGAATGAGCAGTATTTCATTACCGATGACCTGACGCCACTTGACCTGCAAGAGAAACAGAAATGGGTGAAACAGGTTCAGGAGCTCTACAAGGCAGGAACCAAGCTGAGATTCTACGCCGGCAAATGGCGACAACTTGGTGGTAACCCCTACAATTTCAATTGATTATCTAACTGAAGTTTCAATCAGGATGTTTGATGATTCAATGTACTTTTCTTTTTCCATAATGCATATAATGCCGGTCATTATTATTCACATCCACTGTGACCCCAAGCATTGTCTACAAAAGTATTTTCTATTTGTAGTAGGTTTACAGTCATGTTTGGCATAATAACCCATTTATATGATGATTTCAAATTATAATATTGTTATAGATTTCTTGATAATAATGCCCTACCGGATAAACACTGCAGTATTGATCGCATTGAAATGAAATGTCCTGTATAGATAATGTCAAATCATAATTATGCAATGTTTAACGTAAGAAGTTTTGTAGATTTATTTTTAATCAAAGAACATGATAGTATGACATTTATATGCTGAATTGTATAATTTCTGATGAATTGCCATTTTGTTATAAGGCCTACGCCAATACGTTTCCCAAAATTGTTCTTTTTGAAAAGGTTGGCCTAAATCATGAGAAATTGATTTTTTTTTTTACTTGAATCAGATCAATTTAAATAACTTCACTGATTTAGGCACTAAGGTTTCTGAAAAGAAATATCTGTTTTGATGACACGCCTGAAGTCATATGGCGCCATTTCCACCTTTTTTTTTCATTTCTTTCTCTTTTGCTCTAAAAGCCACGTATAATCCATACAGTATGTTTTCTGCGTATCCATCAGAGGTACTTTCTAGAGCATTTACATTAACTTCTCGTACCTGAACTCCGTTGCCTTTACGTCAGCCGTTCTTATATTCAGCACTCTTATACTTTCATACAACAAGTCTAATTACAGCAAATGTTAGTACATAGGTTATGCAACACCATTTTTTTTCAGGTGAGCGGAACAATCCCTCAAATGTAATTTGTGTACCCAATGTGTATGTGTATAAGCTCTCCATACACGCCCGCTTGGCTCCTTTGAATTCCATTTTTTTTTTTGTACATATATTCATATCAGCCTAAGCCTTTTTACATTGTTCATTACCCTTAGAATGGACTGTACACACTCATGTAAGAAGTGTTTGTCACCTAGTTAATCTGTATCATAATGAAATTCAGTTTTGCTTTTGTTTTCGTTTTTTTCTCAGTTCTTATGAGCATTTAAAGGACCGATAGTACAAGGTTCATGAACTCTGGAACTTCGCCACTTTGGTATCTGCCCTGTTATTGTCCTACAAGCATTTCCCGTTCTCTTTGTCAGCTGGGCGGAATAATACCGTAATTGTAATTTGTGTACTCATTAGACGGAAGTGCTCTTAATACACGCCAGCTTGGCTTCTCTTGAATTCCTTTTCTTTTTTGTACATGTATCCACATCAGTGTAACTCCACTGCTGGGCTATTTATTCCATGTCACACCAGACCTCAACATGCCTCGCTTGTTGTTTTTCTTCTTTTTCCGTATTTGATATGAATTTCATATACCTACATAAAAATAAATATATTCTGAATGTTTTTATACAATTAAAAGATCATTGGTGAGATTGGATGAATATAAACAATATGAATAATTAAAAAATTAAATGAATCTGTTGAGATTGGATAAATGTTAAACGATATTAAGTAATTGATATTTTGCTGTCATTGCTGCTGCGAGTTGTCAGCTATAATGACAAGTTTGTTACACCATAATAATAATGACTTTGTTTGTTATAGTCTTTTCGACAAACAGAGCTCGATTCGAAATTGAGCTTTTTTTTTTAGTATGTACTTTTGATCGCTGTGGAGCGTCCTTATGTTTCATTGGAAATACTTTGTAATTCAGTTGAGATGTGCAAAACAATCGCTAATTTTGTAGTTCGTAATTTAATGAGGTGCCATGATGATATACCATGTCGCACCTCGCACTCATCTATCAGCACACATACCTTCACACGCACATTCTGTATGACTTGCCCTATTCCTTCCTTCCCTTCTTGTCTGCTTTCAGTAATTTGTAAGCAAGTATTTATGATCATGTTATGGTCAATATGTTGTTCCTATATAAAATATGGATGAATTAAATCTATGTACACATAAAAATGTCCAATGTCGGTATTATTTACCTGACGAGTTTAATTCAGAATTTTCTAGTAACGAACGTTCTCTCAGTATATTACACGTTAATGCTCGCAGTCTTCAAAGAAATTTTGAAAATATGCAATTATTGTTGTCTGCGATAAATATGAAATTTTCAGTTATTGGTGTCACAGAAACATGGCTCAACGACAAATCTCCCCCTTTATATAACATTGATGGATATTCTGTTGTCCGGTCTGATAGAAAATGCGGACGAGGGGGCGGAGTTGCTTTGTTCTTATCACACTCGTTATCGTTTAAAGTAAGACCTGATTTGATATATAACGGAAATGAATTTGATTGCATGTGTGTTGAAATCAATATATGTAATAGAAGAAATATAATACTTTGTGTTGTATACAGGCCCCCTCATACAGACAGTAATTTATTTTTGGAAAATTTGGATGTTTTATTAGAGCTGATCAATCAAGAAAACAAAGATGTTTACTTGATGGGTGATTTCAATATTGATCTTTTGAATCAAGGAAGTAATGCTAAGAATAAGTTTTGCAATATTTTGCAAGCAAATTTCTGTAATGTCACTATAGATAAGCCCTCGAGAATGACGGTTAACTCATCAACATTGATTGATAATATTGTTACTAATATTGACACAGATCATTCGAAATCTGGTCTTTTGTATAGTGATATATCTGATCATTTACCTATATTTTTTATCTGTGACGAGATACAACATTCCCATGTCAAGCAAACAGAAAGTAAGAAGAAGCGCAAATTCACATCAGAAAATATATCATTACTCAACGACGATTTAATCTCGGAGACATGGGATGATGTATTGCTTTGCGCAGACCCAAATATTGCTTATGATACGTTTTGGAATATATTTCTTTCTTATTTTAACAAACATATCCCCGCAATTGAAAGGAAAAGTAATAGAAAAATTAAAAATCCATGGATAACAAAAGGAATTTTCCGATCAATAAAGAAAAGAAATATGTTATATAAATGCAGTTTACGGTATCCTAATAATGATAATGTTAATCGATATAAATTATATAGAAATAAATTGACACAAATTATAAGGCTTTCCCGTAGGATGTTTTATACAGAAGCTTTTCAAAATGCTACTGGAAATATGTCAGCTACTTGGAAAGTTATTAATAATGTTATTGGTAAGCAAAAGAATATGTCAACATTTCAAATTATGCGTGACGGTCAAACACTCTGTAACCCTAGGGATGTAGCATGTTGTTTCAATGAGTATTTTGTTGCTATAGGTCCAAGTCAAGCTTCAAAAATAGATCCCACACAAACTGATTTTTCGCAGTATTTAGGTGCGTCAAATGATAATTCACTATTTTTTAAACCAACAGATTATGGTGAGATTCTTGACATTGTTCACTCATTAAAATCAAGTTATGCAACTGGTCATGATGAAATGAGTACGTAGTTTTTAAAACAGATTATTGGTAGTATACTGACACCCTTAGTGTACATTTGTAATTTGTCACTCTCAACTGGCATATTTCCGAATGCATGTAAAATTGCTAAAGTTATTCCAATATATAAAAAAGATGACTCTTCTTTTGTATCAAATTATCGTCCTATTTCTATTCTTCCTAGTATATCTAAGGTAATAGAAAGGCTTGTATATAACAGATTGTATGATTTTTTGACACAATATGATATATTTAACCAAGACCAGTATGGTTTCAGGAAATTTCATTCAACAGATATGGCACTAGCCGAATTATACGATAGAGTGTCGACTGCCTTAGCTGAACAAAAACATGTCATCGGTGTTTTCATGGACCTAAGCAAGGCATTCGACACTCTTGACCACACTATCCTCATACGTAAATTGCAGTCTTATGGTGTTCGTGGCATTCCACTTGAATGGTTTAAAGACTACTTGTTAAATAGAAAGCAATATGTGTACTATGAATCTGTTAACTCTGAAGTATTACCTATACAATGTGGAGTCCCACAAGGATCCATATTGGGACCGTTATTATTTCTAGTGTATGTAAATGATATTTCAAACTCATCTAAGTCACTGCAATATATTATGTTTGCTGATGACACCAATGTATTTTGTTCCAATTCTGATTTTCATTCGCTACTAAGAACTCTTAACACTGAATTACCGAAATTATCTATGTGGTTTAAGAGTAATAGATTATCACTTAATCTGAAAAAGACAAATTTTATGTATTTCTATAACAAGAAGCACAACAATGAAATTCAACATTTAAATATTATAGTGGATGGTGTATTATTGGAACAAAAACAGAGTATTAAATTCCTCGGAATATATATAAATGAAAATATGAAATGGAATGTTCATGTACAATATATCTCTGATAAAGTATCTCGTAATGTTGGTATACTTCAAAAGTTAAAGTATTATGTCCCTCAGAATATTTTATTTATGTTATATAATTCACTGATATTATCGCATATTTCTTATTGCAACATTGTATGGGCAACATCAAAAAGCCACATTGATAGTATATTACTTTTGCAAAAGAAAGCAATACGTATATGCACCAACTCAGGTTATCGAGACCATTCAGATCCTTTATTCGCAGAATTAAGAACACTTAAGGTAAATGACATTAACTTTTTGCAAAACTCACTCTTTATGTTTCGCTTACATAATGGTCAGTTGCCATCTTCTTTTTACTCATTATTTCAATTAAATAAGGAAATACATTCTTATCCAACAAGACAATCTGATAAGTTTCACTTGTACAATCCCAAAACAGTGATGGCTCTGAAATCTGTCAGACATACCGGACCCGATGTTTGGAATTCTCTTCCTTCTGAAATTCGAAGTTTAAAGTCCACGTATTCTTTTAGGAAGGCTGTAAAAACGATGTTGTTATCTGAATATCAGTAATTCCATTGTCATTGTTATATACACGAAATTCTTTCGTACAAATATCGACACAATTAATCTATTATGTAATAATGATTATGTAACCGACCATGACCTGTATCAACTGTCCACCTGTACCTCGTTGAAGAAATATTTTGTCATGTCTTGCTAAATCAGTGATACAGGTGATTTTATTTTGTATAAACCTTTAGTGAAAGCAGACAAGCCTCTCCCTTCCTTTTCTCCTTTCAACTATCCTATCTCTATGCAAGTCATCCCTCCATCCTATTCTCCTTCCGATGTAAATTATATATTATGTTATGCTACGGGGGCTGCACGCAAATCAAGCTACGCTTATGCTGTAGCCCCTCTGTATTATTCATTGTAGTATGTTTTGTTGTACTTTTGCTGTACATTGTACACAGGCAATGAACAAGAAAATACTTATATATATTGTGATATTTATGTTTGTACATGAATGTGTATATGTACAATGATGATACAGAAACCAATAAATCAAATCAAATCAAATCAAATCAAATCAAAACATTTTTTGATAGCAGCGATACACCTCGATTTCAGTGGCTTGTATTTGTAAAATTATTTTTTTCAAAGCGGTACCTTTTCCATGAAATAGAAAAGTTGTTTTCATGGATACCTCTTTTTTTCCGAATTGTTAATGCAGCCTTAGTAGACGATTACATTATTTTCTGTGAATTTATACCATTTCGACGCCTTTGCAGATGACTACCCCCCCCCCCATATCATGTAAAGTAGATGTGCACTATAACGCTGACAATTTTGTGAATAATTTTCTTGTTTGATCTGAATGTCCACACGATTTTATTATTTTTAATTATTTCTAAGTAGGTGTATACCGGTATGGGCTTTTCAGATAGGGAAACCAAGGTGTTTTGGTATTTTCGAAAGTAAGGTTGAAACATCTCATGCACTTTAACTGAACTTTGTTTATTTTTTTCCACAAACACTCACATACGCAAACACAATTAAAGATCTCGAACCGTTCAGAGGGTGAGGGAGGGCAATTGACGAGGTAATACCCTAGCAACTCTCCTTTTCCATCTCTTACACCTTCTTTATGGCATTATCTGGACATCCTATTAAAACAGTTTATTGGTCTATAGATGGCGCTGTTCATTCTGTCGGCCTTCTGGGCCTTCTTTGCCTAGTGTCGGTGTCGTGAGCCTCTTTTGCCTAGTGTCGGTCTCGTGGGCCTCTTTTGCCTCGAGTCGGTCTCGTGAGCCTTTTTAAGCGTAATGTCGGTCTCGTGGGCTTTCTTTGCTGTGTCGGTCTAGTGAGCTTTTTGTGCATAGTGTCGAATTCGTAGGCTGTATAACTAGTGGGCTGTATGACTTGTGAGCTGTATGACTCGTGGGCTGCATGACTTGTGAGCTGTATGACTTGTGGGCTGTATGACTTGTGGGTATCGTGGTCGGTCTCGTGACGTGCACCCTTGCCAGATGGTGATTTCGGTAACCAAAAAGGGCGAATTTTGGTGATTTTTTTTTAACACGTTCATTTCTTTTTAGCACGAGATTTCACACGCCAAGTGTCATGCATGGTCTGCGGTGCTCGTTTCAGATTCATTTGTATACGTGAAATCTCTCGCGAAGCAAAGACTCCGGAATACCCATTCCTTTGCACGTGAAAACCCAGCCAATCTGTATAGTTCTCGCACGTCGATGGAAACCCGCACTGTATTCGTTTTTAAAGCAAGTCAAGGCGCAGGGACCCAGAAAAAATGACTTCGTTCAACCCACCCCGCAGAAAAGTTTTGACTGCATGGGGTGGTCGGTTGGACCATCTGGAACACCCCTGGGTAGTATGTGATTCCAAATTGTGGTATCAATAAAATTTTACAGGCAACTTTATTTGCGACAAGACCATATTTTTCGAAAAAAAGAAGAGTCTGCGCACGCTAAGACTACTACACGCAGCACTTGCACTGGTACAGGCGCCAGTGCCAGTGGTGCGTGTAGTAGTCTTAGCATACGCAGACTTCTTCTTCTACGAACAAGGGTTTTTGCCTGCAAACTAACTATTCATGCCAAGCTGGGGTCGGTGTAATGTAGTTACTAGCCGTTTTTATTTTGTCTTTATATCTCCGAGTTGAAGCGAGCCGAGTGAGAGCGCATACCCAGTGATTGCGACGCCCGAACCGTTTTTTGTCGCAATCACTGGGTATTCGCCCTCATTTGGCTTAGCGCAATACAGCGGGCTTCTGCACAATACACCAGCTGCAACTCAGAGAAATAAAGACGAAATAAAAACGGCTAGAAATTAGATTAGGGTTGGTAACGCTTGTCGCTATCGGGGCACTGAAAATGACAAAATTATCGCGGTTTTTGCATTTATTTCATGAAGAATTCATCAAAACTCCATAAAACTATTATGTACATGCTGCTAGAGATGTCAGCAATACAGTGGGATACATTGTAAGGTATAATATTGTGCATGGTTGCCATTAGCGCCTTGACTAAAAGGGCAACTGGATCACATACTCAACATCGAGTGTTGTGTATGTTGCGACATAAATTGTCGGCCCGTAAAAAGTTAAACAAAAAAAAAATGCCCCCTGAAACAGGTGACAATTTATGATGAAGTCTGGCGGCAAAAATTGTCGCCCGCCCTCGAAGCACATTTTGCTGGATACTATCATTCTTGACATAGTCGTTGAAGTATCAAAACAATTTACATGGCTGCATCTATGCAAACAAGCTATGTAAAAAGTCACGGTGAGGTTTCAAGGAAGTGTGTATGTGCGCGCGCACATGATAATTGAGTGTCCGTTTGTGTGTGTGTGTGTGTGTGTGTGTGCGTGTGATGGAGCGCAGTGCGTGTTGTGGGAATTGTGTAAAAGTTTCGTTCCTTTTATCTCCTGCGTGCATACGTAGACACACGAACGCTAGCACACAACACACATACGTACGTACTACTGTGGTAGCCCACACGTGTACACCAAACCCCTCAGATATACACTCATGCGGGCACAAAAGTGCGCCCACAAACACGCATGACCACACACTCTATACACATACGCCACGTATACACACGTACGCATACAGGCTCACGAATACATACAGACAAAGACCCCGTTTAATACAGTGCGGGGCTGGGCCGAGCCGCGGCCGACCCCAGCCTCAATTGCGAGGCCGGGCCCAGCAATTTTGTCCGTTTACACTGCCGGGCTCGGCCGCGCTTTTGATTCAAACCTGTCAATATTTTGTCGTAGTGGCGCTCTGCTTGTAAACAAACGCAATTTGGTATTGTCTGGTTTTCAGACCCTTTGCCAAATGAATTCCGTGGCGACGAAGTCGCCGTTCGGGCAAAGGCCTTTGCTGAAGGAAAAAAAATCCTTCGCAGGACAAAACCACCTTAAACTATATTAGTTTTCGACGTTGAGGGGGTTAATATCCTGAAAAGCGAAATAGTACATGTAGAGGGTTTGAAAGCCAGACTAAAGATGGCTGCGCATTTGGCCCAGTTTGCGTTTACACTGAGAAAAGGCTGGCCGGAGACCACCTCCAGAGCGTGGCCAAATGCGAGGCCAATTTTGGCCTCGCATTTGGCCTTTTGTGCGTTTACACCAACATGAAGGTGGGCTCGGCCGCGGCCGAGCCTCGCACTGTAAACAGGGTCAAACAAACCACTACCACTATACAACCATCACACATGCACAGTTTCGACATATTGGCCCGTATTCTGCTAAAAACTTAGACCCGAGTTTAAACCCACGCTTGGGTCTAAAGTGGGTTTTTGGGGTTTAAACCTGGGTTTAAACCACCAGTTTAGACCCAGGTTTAAACCCAGGTTTAATTTGTATTCTACTAAGTCCAGCTGTGGTCTAAATTGGGTTTAAATTAAACCTACCCAGGAGGAGGTTTATTTTGAGTTTAAATCGAGTCTAACGATGACTGGTAAGGGTACCAGCATACAGATCAATGCCAAAATGGCACAAAATGAGTGGCTGGCTGGATACACTGCAGCTAGCTTGCCGGCCACACGCGTGTACACACAAGATACGCCTACTACGTATTGTACTAGATACACGGTACTTGTACACTTTTAACAAGTTAGAAGAGACTCGAGATCTAAATGTTAGAAATACTACTACTACCTAGTACAGTATTACATGTACTAATACGTTAGTCTAGACTTTACGATGAAAATAACCTGAAGACTAGACCAAGAACTCAATGTAGGACTAGAGGGTAGAGCCTGCAGATGAGGTCGATTTGGCATAGAATAGACTAGATCGAGAACCTAGATCGTAGGACAAACGTTAGGACTAACGGTGTTAGGAGTAGGGTCCTACTAACGTTAGTAGAACCTATTCGAATAGCTAGAGTACATTTAACGTTAGGACTAACGTTAGATCTATTAAAAGTTAGGTTAGTGTGGTACGGTCCCGTCGGTAGGTAAAATCTACTTCTAACAGTTAATTATAATATCGAGACAGGGTTGATATAGGCCTAGATCTATTTCTAAATTTTAGAATGGTTTCCATTTTTATTACATGACAATCTTAAGAGAAAAGCTTTTATTCAATTTCCTACCTCAAAGTCCTGGTTTGATCAATCGCCAATCCATTCCGAATTATTCACGATGCAATCGACCTAAAAAGCCATGTCCCATCCAGCGCACACAGCAACCGTGCCGCCGGCCGGCGCGGCGCGATGACTCTGCTGGTAACTGAGCATTCAAAGCTAGCTAGCCAGGAATATAATAGCGCTATACGCTATAGTACGCTTACCATGTATCCTGTGATGTGCGTCGCACACGTACACAAACTGTACAGTAATGTACAGTGCTTCACGAGTCGTCGCAAGCAAAAGTACAGCATGCCCTTATTCGACATAAATACCCGTAAAAACTATTCAAAATCCAAGAAAGTCACGCTCATGTGGCTGATACACTGCCAATAATAAATTGAAGTGGATTTGTGGAGAGAAAAGTACTCAGAGAGGGAGAATTTCTTCTTCCATAGAGGGCACCATGGTGGCTTGACCCAAGACTATTTCGGGTTTAATTTAAACCCGAAATAGACTTGGGTTTAACTAAACCTAGCTAGCAGAATACAAAATTAAACCTCGGGTCTAGCTAAACCATAGGTGAGTCTAAAATGGGTTTAAACCTTAGTCTACAGTAGAATACGGGCCATTGTATTATTATAATCCTAGCACACACACATATATTAAATGGGTTAGTCAAATACTGGTTAGTGATTGGTTAAACAGAGTCACGTGATGGAGGTACATTCGTTATGTTCTCCCATGGGCGAGCATTCTTGGTAATGTTCTCCCATGGGAAAACATTTCCACGTAACAAATAACAGAATGCCTACGCGTAGATCGCGCGCATTTGGCTCTGCGCGAGCGAGTTATATGTAGTGCGTAGTGCGCGCTAGCTGCACATGCACGCTTTGCTGGTACATGGTGGCCGTGGCTGCAAAGTTCGTAGGAGCCTACAGATCTCTACGATCTTTGGTGGTTGACGTTGACGTATTTGACTAACCCATATAATATAACAGATGATGACTTTTGTTGTCGGGAACATGTACCAAACGTTCCCCCCTCAGGGTTTGAAATGCTATTGAGGGAGGCTATAAGTCCCGAGACGAAGCCGAGACGAAGTCGAGGGACTTATAGCCTCCCTCAATAGCATTTCAAACCCTTCGGGTGGAACATTCGGTATGTTCCCTCCCCCGCCAGTCATCATCTATATATTATACACACACACACACACACACACACACGCAGCTATATGCAAACGCATACACACGTCACATCATACGCACCTACAAATCATACACAGCACATACCATGCAGCCCCCAACACACACACACACACACACACACACACACACACACACACACACACAAACATACGCATACGCATAACTTACCAATCATACCCGCCCCACCAAAGCATAACACCGGAGCAACCACCCCAACCACATAATAATTCACAGGACATGGCCGGCGACAATTTTTGATCGTTTTTGCATTCACAAATTGTCGCCATCGAGGTCAAAAATTGGGAACTGCATAATTATCCAAAATTGTCGCCAGGCGACAATATGTGACGGGGCGACAATTCATGTCGCAACAGATGTATTTTTGGTATGTTTAGCGAATCAACAGCGAGATACAGCTTCTTCTTTATTTAAGCGAGCTCTAGGGAAATAGTAAGACTCTGACGGGACAACAGTTTTCATTGTAGAAATATTTGTGTTTTGTTGGTCTTAATGCTCTCTACCAATCAGAGGACATGTTTTTAAGGGATAGTGTTATTGTACCTCTGTAGCTTTTATAAGTAGACTAATCCACACTGCCGTTCTCTGTTTACTTGTTTCCTAGACTGGAGTATCGGGAAACCAAACCACGTCGGCCAGGATTGTGCAACAGTGCAGAGAGTTATTGACTGGATGTGGAACGACGAAACCTGTCTGTGGCGTTTCAGCACAGTCTGCCAAATACATATTGCTACGTAGATATCTTCTTTGGAAATAACCGGGAAAACTTTTTTTTCTCTTGTTTTCCATACTTTTAGCCCTCCATGGACTATTTTATTGTCTCAATATGAATATAATACAAACTCATAATTTTCAGTCATAGTCTCGTTCTCCTTATTTACATTTCGCTCGTTACCATTTACACAAACAAATGCCGGAACGACTACCATTTTATCGGGAAAGGCTTGTCTTGTTTGGTTTATGTGCAGAATGAGTGGTTTAACAAGCACTGTGCACTTTCATTTTAACTGTTGTCAACATCTCAAGAGACGAATGAGTTGTTGCCCTTTTAAACAGAATTTAACATGCTTCAGGGCTTTGCGTTGAGACACTTTTTTTCTGGGGAGAAGAACTGGAGAGGGCTAATAGGACTCTAAATGACAATTCATTTCATTTCATTTCATTTTTCATTTTCGACGAAAGTATACAATAGGACATTTGCATACAAACAGACTAAAGCAGAATTTGACTTGCATATTGGAATGAGATTTTAATGCACATCACCGTTTACGATGTAACAAAACATATTTTAAGATAAAGTGATGCATGGGCAACTGTAACTGATTCGAAACAAAAAGAAGAAAAGTTGGAAATGGAGGGGACTGCTAAAAGCCTATTAAAGCTTGAAGAGTGCAGTCCCTTCTTGAGTAGTAAATTGTCGTAATAATCAAGCCAAACGATAAGACATACTTCTGTGTTACTTTGTTACGACATGAAAGAAAAAAATACAACATAAGTAAAACACCCAGGTCGTGCACATAAGAATAACTACTCTGAATAATTGGTGTATTCCTGTTGTATTGTAGTGCATGTGCAATTGACTGATTTTTACATACATTCTTGATTAATGATTCCTCTACAATATTGCACACTGCACAGTTTGTATAACGTGTGGTATGAATACTACATAAGACACATCTACGCAAAATATGTTACCAATACGAAAATGGAATACAGACAGTAGCATTAAACACAAGCGATGCGTTTAACTTTGATAGTATTTTTTTTTCATTTATAAGTATGTGATTCATGACTTGTTTCGCTTGGTTTGCTTTCTTCTAATCGGAAGACAAATGGCGGTTCATTAATCTGCAAAATGAAATCACCTTCGTTATAATATATCTCATTGCATTGAAAGCTTATACACCTTAATATTGCATTCATTTTTTGTATGTGTGTGTGTAAGCGTGAAAACGAATCTTCGATATAACGAGCATCAACCATGTAACCTGCATTTATATGCATGTTTGTATTGACAAACTGCCCGAAACTATCTATATGAGATGTGCTCGATAGTGCATGAATATTTTATAATGAAAAGGTGATTTTTCACCGATGAATAGTGTAGATCAATAGATATTATATCGTATTGATTGACGTAATTGCTATTAATTCTATCGAAAATGACGAGGAAATTAGATCCAATGGATGAAGATTGTGAGTAGAGTAGTTGCGATGGTGTATCGAGGTACTGTGTCGATCAAGCTAAAACATTATTAAAACATTATTACAATGATGATCTGATGTATGTATAAAAAATCATTAGTTGTTACTTTAATTTAATCGGAAATCAATATATTTATCATCGTAATAGGCCCTTTAAATATACGTATATGTGCATTGTACGTGACTGTTGGTCTCAAAACCCACAAAAAGTATACAGGTGAAAATGTATTTCCTTTATTTTTTGCATAGCTTAAGAGAGCAGGTTCTGAGTTTTAAAATGATACACTACAACTTATCAAAACTGAACCATACTAATCTATTCAAAAGTGATAGGGTTAAGAGAGAGAGGGGGGGGGGATAATGAATTAAGGAAAGAGGATCAAAATATGATGAATATTTAGAAAGTAGCGCTTGTCCCTCCATAATACGAAGAGTTTGTGCTCAAAAGCCGATAAGTCCATTTTGTTCCATTTTTTAAATCACGATATTTCGTTACACTCTGTTGGCGTAGAACGCGAATGATGTAGAGATCATTATATGAATGTCTGTTGTAATACCTACGTTATACCAAATTTGATATTTAGAAATCTACGCGAAGAGGAGAGTGTAAAATTTCGTACTTTTCAATATGTTTTTGCAGTCCGCTTCACTTTTTGTTGCAAAAGCCAATAATTAGCTACATATCAATATTTAACATATAACATATCAAAAAACTGCGTTACCAAGGTGGCTTTTATAGGGATCGAAAAAGTGATTCCCGAATCTGCCGCTCCTTATGTGTGTTGTATAGGCAGTTAATATCATAGCCTATCAATCTTCCTACTACATAATCTCTCCCCTTTTTACTTCGTCTTTCCCCTCCCTTCAGCTCTTCATGTCCTCTCTCTCTCTCTCTCCATTGCGGAGCTTCAGTTTTAGCTATAGTTATTGTTATGGTTATTTCATTCCAATATTCTGTTTATTATCATATATTTTGTGTGCGATAATGTTTCATTTGATTTTTTTTCTGGGGAGTAAGTAATGCTAGGTAACTAATGTAATGTAACTATGCTTATTATTTTGTCTCCCTCCCCCCCCCCCCCCCCCCCACTTTGGTTCTATTGACTGCGATACTAGTGTTGCAAGTGATGTTATTAGTACAGGTATTATTATTTCAATTATTTTTGTACTGAACAAACGGACAAAATATAATGTTGAGTAATAATTGAAATTATCATTGTAACTTTAACTCGCCATTGCCTGCGTTATTTTGTTTCATATGTTTGTGAATTTAAAGTTGAAATAAGTACAAATCAATCAATCAATCAATCAATCAATTTTTCGGGCCTCTAAAATGTCAATTTTAAGTTTCTAAATAGTGGCCTGTGAGGAGTTACAAGAGAGAGAAAAAAGTTAATGTCGAGCCCGTTATGATTATATTCAGGATGTACGTGAGAAAGAGAGACAGCGTAATCAGTAGAAATGTCAAACTTGTAATTGCTTTAAATCTAGAAATGTGGATATTGCAATACCTGATGAATTCGTTTTCCCCTTGTTATATTTCTTACACGTGCATTCCTGCAAAGTACCCCAACAACATCGCTTAGTACGCAGCTTACATTTTGGCTTATATTGTGCATATCGATACATAGATATGAATAAAAAGAAATCTTTAAAAAACCCATACATGTAAGTATGCAGAATGTCTTGTGTGTATAAAGGTGGAAAAGTAATGAAGTCGTTTGTCTCGAAGAAGGAGGTACATGACGTATAAGTTCAAACCAATGGTTCCTGTTCTTGTGGCCATGAAAATTTCGAAAGTATTCAATGTCAGAATTCCTACACACATTCAGTCCGGGTTACCCTCTTTATAGGTTCCTGGCATGCGACAACCGTCACGTCACGCAATTAACTATCAAAAGCGTAATCATACACGGACTTGCTGGCAGTTTACGTCCACTGTGTTCCACCAATTACCTTGAAACATCATGTTGGTATTTCTGTGACATACCTAGGGCGATACATTCTGTGTAACTGACAACCTCGGTGCTAGACGGTATACGTATAGATCAATCGGAAGAGCAGCCGCCATATTCCCGAAATGTAAATATACGTCATACTACACTTTATTGAGATCTCAAGCAACATCAGAGGAGTGATTCGCTGTTGTATTCGGAAGAAGAGTTCAAAGCATAGTTTTGTTACCGTAGAGAAGAACAGCTTATAGGCAAGTCTCGGTAAGTTGATTTTGTGATACACTTTCACGTTAACTTTCAATGGTGATATAGTTCACGAGTGATTTCTTCATTGGTACATGAGTGGCTTGGTGACATATTGTTATGTTAGCCCTGATTATGATAGTCTCAAATGACTTCTCCAGCACTATTCATACCTTAGATTGGTTACGAGTTGTCGAAGCTTTGATATGTTTGCCATATTGTGCATTGAAACCAAATTTGAAAAGTGTGTCCTAGCTGACATACATGTAAAATAGAGAAGAACTTGTTCCCCTGAGTTATTACTTGATATTATGTGTCAAAAAGACCCGCAGAATAGCAAATGCAGTCTCCCTCGTCGAGAGTACATTCATATTTAGTATGCATGTATGCATATAGACCAGATTTTTATTCGGGGTCTCGCTGTGATGTCGTGAGAGTCAGATAAACCGATCATATTAGCTCGGGAAGATAATTACCTGGTGATGAAGTTCATTATTCCGAAGGTTCGTTGATCCGGAATTAGAATATTCCGATATATACAAATTCTTTATACTTACATATTAATTGTTAATCCTAAATTGAAGCAAGGTTCGTCATTTATTTATACATTTATATATTTATGGCTTTACACGAATTTCCTTTAATCCGAAAATTGAGTGAGGTTTGCTATTCGGAAGATTCGTGAATTCGTAAATGAAAGGAACATGCGTACAATCGAAACTTGGGAGTGTAAACGAAACTCATTCCTTCGGAATAACAAACCACATTATGTTAAGGGGATTACGACCCTTCCAACGAACTGAAATAATTTTCTTTATAAGGGACATGGTTGTAGGTTGTAAGCAAACTCTGATAATCAATCAAGGGATGGAAAATGAAATTCACTTATACCCAAATGTGAACACGTAATCGATAAGCCTATGTGTATCTCTTTTTTGTTTATTTATTCATATGAACATATTGACACACAATTTAAAACATTGAGCTAACAAAACCTTGTTCAACGCTCGGTAAGACTGTTTAAGTTATGTATTTTAGTAGTCGACCAAGCATATGTATACATATGTATATATTATATGTAACTTTATTACAAGATAAGAGGAGTTTAAAAACTAGCTAAGCCAATATAATAAAAAAAAAAATAAGATGCCAGACTGAGACACAATAACACAATTCCTTAAGATTTTGCCATATTCAGGATGCTTCACTCTGATAGACACTGGTACATAGAAAAAAACAATGAAGTAAAAAAGTGTATCCATGGTCATGTATTTGTAGTTGTACATGTATATATATTGATATATACATAATCATGTGATTTTAATATCCTGCACTGGAAGCACAGCTTTTATTTTTCATAATCGAAAAAAGAAATATTCCCCGTTAGTATGGGTAATGTTTGAGAAATGTTATTTCATTTGTGTTGCTACAATGAAAATAAAATGTCAAACTTTCCTGAATACTGGAATGTCAAGTGTCTGAAATTGCATTTATTTTTCATAAATTTTGGATGGAACAGTATGTAGAAGGCTGAAAGGTTCACCACGTATTCTTTCTCTTGTATACATGTGGCTCGGTGCTTGCCGAAACGTCAAAGGGAATGGGCAGGTTCCTTTTAAGGTCACATACCCAAGAAAGAATTCTAGCATGTTGCGCACCATCTATAGCCTTCTATACCACCCAACCTTCTACTGACACTAAACCTTCTAATATTACATTAATTGTCATCAATAAATATTCTATTTTCATTCTTGAATGTTTCTTCGCTGTAAGATGTCGACAATGACTGTCTCTATATTTCTAATTTCTTCGAAGAACCTAAGAAGCAAAAGTTAAAACACATAGCATGAAAGTACTAGCTAAAACAAGACAGACATTTATCTATTGGATTATAATACTTCAATACGGCTAACTAGATTCATCGACAGCCATTCTGCGAAAAAGGTTTGATCAATAAAAAACAGCAACAATTATGCCAACGGAACTATCCAGATACATCCTTCACGAGTGTGACTTGACCTGTTAATGAATTAAAAACAAATAGAAATACAAATACATCTAAATACTAGAGGACGAAAAATGTGCATTTGTTAACCTATAAAGGTGTAAGTTGTGTTGTCATAATGTGTATGGGAAAGATGTGTGTGATAGTGTGTGTTTGTGTAAAGCTGTTTGAGTGGTGGTGATGATGATGATGATGTGTGTGTGTGTGTGTGTGTGTGTGTGTGTGTGTTTGTGTATGCGTGTATGGTTGCTTGTCACCGAAGTGGGAGAAAGTCTGTATCATTGATAAAAACTGGAATAATTTGAAGATACCTTATTCACTAATTGACCATGATACAAATTGACCACATTAGGATATCATGACAATGAAGTGTTAATATGCATGATTTTCTTCTTGTGCCTAGTTATCATCCATAGAGAAGGGGGAAATTACGAGATTTCAAGAAATCTATCCGGAAGTGGTCTCGAATACTCGGTACTCACAATGCCGATTAAGAAGAGCCTTCTCCGCAACCGGTCCGTGGCTGGCAGCGTCACTGACGAGGAGGCCGAGTTTCTTAACGCCGTCAGCATGGGCAACCTCGCCCACACCAGGTCGGCACTCGAAGTCGAGGAAGCGAAGGCCGAGAAACTGCTCCGGGTCACCGACACCAAAGACCGCACAGCCCTTGAGATCGCCACCGAAAACGAGCATCTAGACATCGTTCGCTTCTTCATCGAGGAGCACGACCACATTCTCGAGAAGCACTCCGTCAACGAGAGTCTCATGCTAGCAATCACCAAGGGCTACCTCAATATCACGGAGGTAACAAAATATTTTGTTAAGCTGACATTTATCACATCCTCAAATTTGACCATTTAAACTGCATCGCTGGGGGAAAATTGTCAATAAACTTGTAATCACAAAATTACCATTATTTTACAATTGAATTAATTCATGCAGCATGTTGTCAGGCACTATCAAATAATCTTGAGGAGTATGAACTCAAAGAGTGTTATGTAGATTACAGATTTAAAAATTGAAATGTGAACTTTTGAAAGTGCTGAAACGGCTAATGTGAATGTAATGGACTGAGGGAAGAGGCGAGGTTCGGAAATACACTAAGGCTTCCCTTGAAGCATGAAGCTTGTAAATTGAAGTTCCGACCTGTCTAGTGTTAAAACATAAACATCCGAGCATTCAAATAAAACATGTGTTCCATCTAGAGCAGAGCAAAATGTGTCGCATAATAGTTCCATTAACACTATGTAACTTGTTCTTGTTGAATTGGCAACAAATTTGAGAAGATTCAACAGCTGAAGAGATTAGGGAGCTTTAGATTTCCTGTGCGCACGCTTGAGACTACGCTTGAGCTGGACGTTCTCCTCAGTCTCCCCTGCGTCGTGCTGAAAAATAGCTTTTAAGATTACGCTGGAACGCAACGTATAAAAAATAATTTGGCACCCCCATATCATCGGTGCATGAATTAGCTCTCTACGTCGTGAACTGAGCAGACGTATAGCCCAGAAAGCGCAGTGAAAAAGTCAGACGACGCAAGCTAAAAATTGATCGACTTGACGCGCGCTTCTGCGCATGCTCAGAATAGGTTTTTTTTTTTTCCTATGAACGTCCCCGTCGCGAAAATCTAAAGCTTCCTATCAGCAAACTATGCAAACGTTTGATCATTTCATCTAAAAGAGTTTATGAATTAAACCGCTTCATTTTGATTTTTTTTTTCTTCACATTATTTGTATATATACAATATCAGTACTGTACAATACAGACGTGCCTTCTGATGAGGTTAGGATAATAATTTCAGAAGCAATCTTTACACTATGGGTTTAAATAAAGACGGGTTACTGCAGGGAATTACTCTGCCACTGTAATAGAAAAGAAAATATCAAAATCAATAACTAGCTGGACGGATTGCTCTTTTTGCTGTTATCATAAACGTAGAAATGTGGGGAAAAGTCTAGATTTGCTTTGAAATCGTTTGTGCGTGTTGGTGTCGCGAAGATTCTACATTATCATTCATATATATATATATATATATATATATATATATATATTTTAAATCAAAGCTCAGTCGGTAGCGCGTCTGTCTCCGCCCCAAGCGACCCAGGTTCGAACCCGAGTCTGGACTGAGCAATGTTGTATGTAATCATACCGTCCCCTCTAGCAAGAGGCAAAACTACTCTGTCCCTCGGACATGACATAAAATGGAGGTCCCGTGTGTGAGAGAGTCACAACTCATGCACGTAAAAGATCCCCTTTCTTTCATTTATCGCAAAGAGTAGGGTGTTCAACCCGGTGAAGTGGTACCGCCTCATGTCCAACTTGACCCCATGGAAGACCAGCTTAGCGTAGCTGAATATGGGCTATCCAGTCATCTTCTCAGATGGAAATAAACAAACAAAAAGCAGGACAAAAAAAAGGGAGTTTCATCGCAAAACGGGTAAAGCGCTGGTCATCTGTAAATATTTTAAGTAAATCCATTATCAGATGAAATCTTTCCACTGATACCCCACCCCTTGCATAGAGAGGAATTTTCTGTGAATTATTGACAAAGAACACTCCCATATTTTCTATTTTTTGTTTGATTTTAGCAGGTTTAATTGCATGAATCTCAAATTGGCAAGGGAAGAGTTAATTTGTTTTGCCATCAAACTCTTCATACACAAATTACAAAAAAATTGAATATGCATTGACCACAGATCCTCCTTCAGCATTCCGGCTTCAACCATGAGAAAGACCACGTGGCGCAGGTGCTCGGCCAACACACCAGCTTCTACGACCGGAATTTCCGGTCGAAGTTTGAGCGCGACGTCACCCCTATCATGATGGCGGCAAGGTGTAACGAGGTGGAGATACTGCGGCTGTTCTTGGATAGAGGTACATGTATCGCACCCACGTAGGCCTACTTCTACAGGAAGTATCAGGACATGTAATAGGCCGATCGCTTTGAATCCATAGCGCCGCCATCTTACCAGGCAAAACGCCCATTTATGATATGTGAAGAGCTCACGATATCACGTATTCTTGGTCACAGTCTCTGCTGGAAAATGTAGAAATGCATGCTGATTTGTGTTGATTCATGATACCTTCAACATCATTTTTGTGGTGAAATACATCTAGAAACACTCCATAATTATATTTTCAAATAATTTCTCTTCTATTTTTCTTCAGATTTCTTGGATACGCCCACGAAAAGAAAAACCTTCCAAACCAAGATTCTGGTTGTGACCTCATCTATTAATCATTGCTAAAGTACAATATGATTAACAAAAGACACTGGAATGCACTTTCCCCTCGACTCAGCATAACTTGCATGTTTCTGTGATATCGATGTGACTAACAAAAGATATGGTGACAGAACATGCAAGTTAAAAGTCCTGTTTACCTTTGGGGCAGTGATTAAAAAAAATGTTCAAGATATCACATTTGATGCATATGTGTAGGTCTGCTCAATCACACAACATATCCTACCATATAAAATGTTTGCAATAAAGCCTAAAATATATGGAGATATTAGTACTTTTCTCATTAAACCGTAACTGTAGACAGTTTAATATGGAAACATTTTATATCATAACTATTGTTAACATTTTGTGAATTTAACAACACTTAACATCGATTATACGGATTCAACATTTTTACAGTGGTTGTTTCTATCCCTAACTCACATTTTATAACCATTTTAAAGCACTAATGCTGTTTTTTTTTTCTTCTGCAAATGGTAAATTCTGCCTTTAAGCTCCGGTGCATTCCAATGTCTTGTGTTTATCATATTAGCACTCCAGCAATGATTGACAGATGAGGTCACAACAGAATCTTGGTTTGGAAGGATTTTTGGGGGGCGTATCCAAGTAATCTGAAGAAAAATAGAAAAAAAAATATCTAAAAATATAAATGGATTGTTTCTAGATATTCGTTTTACCACAGAAGTAATGTTCAGGGTATCATGAATCAACAGGAACCAACATGCATTTTTATGTCATAAAACCTTTAAGTCCCCGCAGAATGTGCTTGGTAACATGGCGACGCGGGGGGGGGGGGGGGGGCTTTACTTTTGTGTAAGCGTAAATGGGCCAATTCAATTCAATTCAATTCAATTCAATTCAATTCAATTTTATTTCCATTTCCATTGAATAAACAGAAAAAAATATATACAATACATTTACAGAACAAATTTATAACAATTTCAAAGAAAACGTACAAGTGGTCACGAGTAACAACAGAATTTCGTTTCTAAGGTATATACCTAATACAAAGATAAGAATGAAAATGGAGGGTCCCACTTATAAAGCAAAGCTTGTAGGGTGTGGGACCCTCAAAAAATACGTACACAAAGTCAAAGAAACCGATGTCAACTGACATGAAATTAACTTAGGAAGGGGAAAAAAAGAAGAAAAAGAAAAAAAAAAGAAAAAGAACAAAAAAGGGGGAAATGAGACTATGGTACAACACACGCCATCGTGGACACAAGCATACTGTACTTCATGATGAAAATGCAATAACAAAACAATACAACGCTCCCTGGTTTGAAATTGCGATTGATTGGGTGCATATGCCGGTATGAATGCATAGGAACGGATATAAAAAAAGGAGAAAGAGAATAGACTCACTGTTACTGGTACAATAAAAGAAATATCTGAGGTAAACTTATGTTAGACAGATTGTTTTCCTTAAAAGATGATTTCTGTGTGATATCTTAATACTTGTAAAAACAAACAAACAAACAAACAAACAAACGACTTGATTGAGAGAATGAAACCGAACCTAATTTGGTTGTATATCATAAGATTTCAACAGAAAGAATTTTAATTTGTTCTTAAAAGAATTCAAAGTTTGTGCTGTTATTATGTCGTTGGGAAGTGAGTTCCAATACTTTGGCCCCTCGTAGATGAAGGTTTGCTGAGCCAGCAAAGTCCTAAAAAATGGCAAATGAAATTCGTTGGATTGCCTTGTAGGATAATTATGAACAGATTGATTTTTTGAAAACCTTGATTCAAATATATATGGAAGATTATTTTTATTGTAACTATACATAAATTGTCCTAAATTAAACAAATACAAATCTTTAATTTTAAATATTTTATTTTCAAAAAATAACGGATCAGTATGAGACAAATATGCAGTGTGACATATAATACGCAGTGACTTCTTTTGTAGCAGAAGTAATTTATCCAAAAGAGTTTGATATGTATTTCCCCATACAAGAATACCGTAATTTAAATAAGGCAATATGAGGGATGAATATAATGTAAGCAGGGACGACAAAGGAAGACAAACTTTAATCTTGTTGATTATACCGATGTTTCGAGAAATAATCTTACATATACTATCAATATGAAATTTCCATGAAAGCTTATTATCAACTGTTATTTCCAGAAATTTGATATAAGAAACATTTTCCAGTGGTGGGCCATCAAAAATGATATCAACAGGTAGTGCCTCAATGGAGTTGCTGAAAAGCATATATTTTGTTTTTTGAAGATTGAGATATAATTTATTAGCTTTTATCCATTGAGCAACTTTTTCTAATTCAAAATGTAATGTCTTTACTACGGTAAAAGGATTATTATGCGGAAAAAAACAAATTTGAATCATCCGCAAAGAGAATGAAAGAAAGAATATCTGATGATTTACAGAAATCATTTATATAGATAAGAAACAGAAACGGACCTAATAAACTTCCCTGTGGGACCCCACATTTAACATTTGTGAATTGCAACCATTTAAAGAGACATATTGCCTCCTGTTCAAGAGATAGCTCCTGAACCACTCCAAGGTCTTCCCACGGACTCCGTAATGTTGCAATTTATTAAGTAAAATATCATGATTAATGGTGTCGAAGGCCTTGGAGAAGTCCAGGAACAAACCTATGAGATGTGAAGATTTGTCGATAGCACGTGCTACTTTTTCTACAAAACTCAATAATGCATGTGAGGTGCTATGTTTTTCTCTAAAACCAAACTGAATATTTGAGAGTATATTATTGAATTTCAAAAAAAGTAAGATTTCTTTTGTAAACAATTTTTTCAAGAATTTTGGACAATGTACATAACAAAGAAATTGGTCTATAATTATTAGCATCTAATTTGTCACCTTTTTTAAACAAAGGGATGACTTTTGCTATTTTCATACTTTCAGGAACAATACCATAAAAAAGAGATAAATTGAATATATGAGATAAAGGATCCGCAATTGAAGATATTACCCCCTTCAGCAGAAAATTACTGATGTCATCGTGTCCAGCACCTTTTTTTGAACGAAAATCAGAAACAATATTGATTATCTCCTGACTATATGTTGGACTGAAAAACATTGAGTTTAAATTTGGTGGACCTAAAAATTCAGAAAAATGTTTATTTGAAGATGGAATTTTGCTTGCAAGATTTTCCCCAATGGAAGAAAAATGATTATTTAGAATATTACAAATATAATGAGGATCTTCATAAATTTTATCATCAGATCTAATTTTAGTAATATTCGACTTGTTATTTGATATATTCATTGCTTGCTTTAAAACTTTCCATGTATTTTGCATATCATGCTTATAAGATTGTAACTGCTTAGTATAATATTTTTTCTTTTCAATACGTATAATTTTCGTCAAAGTATTTTTATAACTAGTATATTTCAGTTTTGATTGCTCAGTAGGCTTCATTTTAAATTTGTAATATAAATTATTCTTTCTATTTATTGAACGCAAAAGTGACTTAGAAATCCAAGGTAACCTGGGTACCTTTTTATAGTTGGATGACTTTTCTCTTCGTTTTGGAATATGAATGTCCAAGAGTTGAGTAAAAATATGCATAAAATATTCAAATGACAAATTCACATCATTTGAGTCAAAAATAGACGACCAGCCTGTCCTGTCTAAACTAGCACCCAGACTGGCTACATTTTCATGTGTAATTCTTCGTCTAAATAAAGAACTAGATCTATTATCAATAATATCATTTAAAAAGAAACTAGTCGAAATGGGGAAGTGATCTGTAATATCTGAAAGTAATATAAGGGAATCGGGAGAAGGCAGAATATTAGAAAAAATATTATCAATAAGGGAGGCGGATTCATTAACTATACGCGTGGGCTTAGATATCAAAGGTAAGAAAGAAGCAGATAGAAATATTTCCATAAAATCTTGTATTTTGTTTCAATAAATCTATATTAAAATCTCCCATTATGAAACATTTTTTATGAATAAAAACTGGATCCTTCATTAAATTCGTTTTATTTTCATACTTTCAGGAACAATACCATAAAAAAGAGATAAATTGAATATATGAGATAAAGGATCCGCAATTGAAGATATTACCCCCTTCAGCAGAAAATTACTGATGTCATCGTGTCCAGCACCTTTTTTTGAACGAAAATCAGAAACAATATTGATTATCTCCTGACTATATGTTGGACTGAAAAACATTGAGTTTAAATTTGGTGGACCTAAAAATTCAGAAAAATGTTTATTTGAAGATGGAATTTTGCTTGCAAGATTTTCCCCAATGGAAGAAAAATGATTATTTAGAATATTACAAATATAATGAGGATCTTCATAAATTTTATCATCAGATCTAATTTTAGTAATATTCGACTTGTTATTTGATATATTCATTGCTTGCTTTAAAACTTTCCATGTATTTTGCATATCATGCTTATAAGATTGTAACTGCTTAGTATAATATTTTTTCTTTTCAATACGTATAATTTTCGTCAAAGTATTTTTATAACTAGTATATTTCAGTTTTGATTGCTCAGTAGGTTTCATTTTAAATTTGTAATATAAATTATTCTTTCTATTTATTGAACGCAAAAGTGACTTAGAAATCCAAGGTAACCTGGGTACCTTTTTACAGTTGGATGACTTTTCTCTTCGTTTTGGAATATGAATGTCCAAGAGTTGAGTAAAAATATGCATAAAATATTCAAATGACAAATTCACATCATTTGAGTCAAAAATAGACGACCAGCCTGTCCTGTCTAAACTAGCACCCAGACTGGCTACATTTTTATGTGTAATTCTTCGTCTAAATAAAGAACTAGATCTATTATCAATAATATCATTTAAAAAGAAACTAGTCGAAATGGGGAAGTGATCTGTAATATCTGAAAGTAATATAAGGGAATCGGGAGAAGGCAGAATATTAGAAAAAATATTATCAATAAGGGAGGCGGATTCATTAACTATACGCGTGGGCTTAGATATCAAAGGTAAGAAAGAAGCAGATAGAAATATTTCCATAAAATCTTGTATTTTGTTTCAATAAATCTATATTAAAATCTCCCATTATGAAACATTTTTTATGAATAAAAACTGGATCCTTCATTAAATTCGCAAAATATTCCAAAAATGATTTCATATACGCACTGGGTGGTCTATACATTACACCTATGATTATATTTCTACTGCCAGGGACTGTAATTTCAATAAAAAGAGATTCAATAACTTCAGTCATACAGTTGAGCTCATCACGAACTATATAATCATACTTTTGTGAAACATATAAAGCAACGCCCCCACCCGCCCTAATTTGCCTGTTATTAACTACAAAATCATATCCGTCGAGGGTGAAAGGAAGACTTAAATCATTGGAAAGCCAGGTTTCGGTTAAACCTATTATCGAAAAATTTTTCCTGATGGGATCAGATGGGATGAGATATCCTGATAGATCTTGCGGAGATCCATGTATCGCACCCTACTAGTTAACTGCTATCGCGTTAACAGACAGGTTGAGACCTCCGGCAGATTAATCAATATTTCAATTTGTCTTTCATTCCCTCGGCACTCGCACCGTGAAGCTACTAACAAAATGGACTTTCAACGAATCCAACCACTTTGAAATACAAGATCCGCCGCCACCGTAGTCCTGACTATGCGCATCTCACTAGGCGTGTTCACATCAGCCCGATAAAAATCCAAGTTAGAGATATTTTTCGCGATTGCGAATTAGCGCGCTATTTCATTTCTTATTCACGTCAGCCCGAAAGGCGTTTTCACATCAGCCCGATGGAAAATGAGGTTACAAATCTTAATCAATTAGCTAAATAGTTAGCTTTCTCTCTAGAAGTATCTACATTTTGCTAATGAAGATAATCTCAGCCGTGATATACTGATACATAACACAACTGAACAAAGGGATATTCCTTGATTTAAGACAGTTATTTTCTTCTGCACATTTGTGTTACAATTTCCAAAGCTGCGTTGTGTTTTGCAGCTCTGGCTTGCCGGTGGTGGAGATCATGCAATCAAAGCAGGGAAGAATGTTTAGAATGTTGTTGTGACACTTCTGACACAGACATAGGCATGTATTGATTAGCGAAATGATGAATGTCCATGTGTAATAGGTCCATGATCGCACCAATCCATGAATGAATGCCAACGTGTGTTGCGACACGGATTGTCGCCCCCGTCACGGATTGTCGTCTGGCGACAATCCGTGACGAGGGCTGGCAGCACGGATTGTCGCCCGCCCTCGAAGCACATTCGGCTGGGTAATATCGTTCTGGACATAGTCATTGAAATACTAACACATAACTAACATAGCTACATCCATGCAAACATGCCATGTAAAAAGTCCTGGTGAGGTTTCAAGGAAGTGTGTATGTGCGCGCGCACATGATAATTCAGTGTCCGTTTGTGCGTATGTGTGTGTGTGTGTGTGTGTGTGTGTGTGTGTATGATGGAAGAATGTGTTTATTATGTCAGTTTTTTGCGTATGTGTTTTTTATCTGCGCGTGGGTAGGGATACCTAGTAAGCTGTTGCTAGCATAAACATTGATATTGATTTTATAAGCAGCTTTGACTTTGATGAGTTGGTTTGGCGGATTTGTTTATGAATTCAGAGTGGTGCTTGCGTGCGGGCGGATGCTGCTTTTCTGCGTACGGTCCATTATGTCTTATTTATCAACATTGGGAAGTCGTTTCATCAGGAAGGAATGTGATATCGGTTCGGGTGTGTGTGTGTATGTGGGAAGGGGGTTACAATTCGTTATTGCAAAAGTTCGTTATTCTGAAGGCTCTTTAGTCCGAAGGTTCTTTATTTGAAGGTTCGTTATTCCGAATTTCATTTTTGGATCAACGGACCTCTAGGTACAGAGAATTGTGTGTTTCGGATAAATGAAGCTTCGGAAAAAAACGAACCTTCCGAATAACGATCCTTCGTGTGTGTGTGTGTGTGTGTGTGTGTGTGTGTGTATGTGGGTTGGTGAATGTGGGTGTGGGATGATTAATTCTTTGGTCAATCAGGGGTTGGTGGGTTGGGGATTGGATTTGAAGAAGGATAGTTATAAATGGTATGACAGATTTTGGTAGGATTTAATATCTAGGATAGATGTAGGCCCTAGATTTGTTTCGGTGGGGGGGGGGGGGTGGTCGGGTTTTTTATGACTGATTTAATTCTAGATTGGTATAATGGATTTGTGTGTTTTTTTTTATGTATATGCCCTTATAAGTAAGGAGGTGTTACATGATCCAAACCAATATATCCAAAGGATATAGGTTTGGTAGGGCCCTACATGTCAAAACTTTCTCGTTAAGAAATTGTTCGTAGGGTTGGTCTATAATCAAGTTATCTATGCTGAAGTGAGATTATTTGTAGTATAAAATGACAAATGGATTTGTTTGTGTTTCGAATTGCCATTTGTAACTTTTTTGTTCATGTTACATCCAGAATGGGTCTATTTATGAATGATTTGAATGAAATTAATGAATATCAAGGAAAAATACACAAAAAAGTGTTGAGTTGGTTTATTTGCATTATGAGGATTTGGTTGAGTGTTTGTTGGTGTTTGTTTGTATTACGTATGTATTAGCGGTGTGCATATGGCAGTTCGTTTGTGCTAAAATCAACTAACGATTGACAAATTATTTACGGCGTGTGGAAATTATTCGCTAATGCATAAAGCATGCAAAACTTATTCTGGGACAAAGAATAGTGGTATGGACTTTGTAGTTAAGACTGATGGAAGAAAATGACTGCAGTATAAAAAAAAATAAGCAAAGACAGATAACATTTTGGGAGGGTACCTCCCTCGTATGTATTTTCTCTCGGTCTCTCTCTCTCGTCTAGCCCGCCTCACCGCTGAAATTGACACACCCATACTATTTTAGATCAACGCTGGTGGAACTCTTTCAAGGTCCAGTTTACCTTTGGGAGCAGTGATTTCAAAAATGTTCAAGATATCACACTTAATGCATGTGTAGGTCTGTTGCATCACAAAACATCCTACCAGATACAATTTTTGCAATAAAGCCTAAAATGTCAGGAGATATCAGCATTTTTCTCAATAAACCATAACTGTATACGGTTTAGTCTGGAAGCATTCTTATTATAACTATTGTTCACATTTTGTGTATTTAACAATACTTAACATTGATTACACGGATTCAAATTTTTACAGTGGTTGTTTCTATCCCTAACTCACATTTTATAACTATTTTAAAGCACTAATGTTGGGTTTTTGTTTCATCTGCAAATGGTAAATTGTGCCTTTAAACACGTGCTCATACACGCTGAAGGCATTTTCATTGCCACAGTAGCGCCTGCAGCAGAAGATTTATGGTCATTTTAGGTGGCACCCATATGCGCATGACAACGCTTGACCATTGATGATGAACATTTTTTCCTTGTCTCTTTGAATGTATATTTTTCGAAACTCGGTAGGCAATTTTTGGGTTGGGGATGAGGTGACAGCATTTTTTTTTTTTGGGTCACTTTTTTGGCCGGGAAGGTGTGGGACAGCGATAAACTATATAAAATGAGAACGAATTTAGTATTTCCAAATAGTCTTACCCACTTTACGCTTCATGGATATTACATTTTTTTAAAATATTGTATTTGGGTGTCGGAGGGGTGTCCGAATGTCTTAATGTTTTGAGTTTTTTTCGGAAATGTAATAGGCATTGCTTTATTATAACACTCTCCTTTAACACAACCCAGGAAGTCATGAATATCGCTGCACAATGACAGCGTAACCACAGTTTGTCTACTTCATGACTGTAAGTAATATTTTCTTACTCTGTTTAACTTATCGATCTAGATAGTATTCTATTTGTGGTATAATTATCTTATGTAGTCTTTACATTTATGATGTTTATCCATATTTGAGCTGCACAAATAAAATTCAAACTTCAATTTCAAAATTTCATACATCTTTCATTACTGTAAAGCAAATTAAAGAAATGCGAAAACATTTCACAACTTGTACGTAAATTCATTTTCAGTTTTCCCCAGTGTACAATGTAAGGCAGTCCAATATGTGATAAATTTGCTGTCATAATACATTGACGTGGCAGGGATCGTCATATTGTACATAATTATTTATAACAATCTGTAACTATCCGAAAATATCCGCAACTCTCCGTAAATAGTCGCAACTCTCCGCAAGTGTTCCGAACTATTCGGAAGTTTATGCAAGTTGAAAGAACAAAATTACGTGCCAATCCGTAAGAATATCCGCAAGTGGACGTAAGTATTCGCATTTGGTCGCATCTCTCCGTATCGCCCGCATATTTTTTTTCCCGTATGTTTTGTAAAAATGCTCTGGTGACAGCAAGAGATCCCCGGGTGTCCGCAGGAAAAAAAAAAAAAAAAAGATGACTTATTTGGACGTAACGCCGGACGCAGAGCATTATGTGACTGGGGCCTTACGTAGACACACAAACGCTCACACACAACACACATACGTAGGGCCTACGTAGCCCACGAACACCAAACCCCTCAGATACTCGGTTACAGCTCGTTA
This sequence comes from Diadema antillarum, assembly GCF_040938485.1. Taxonomy (NCBI): domain Eukaryota; kingdom Metazoa; phylum Echinodermata; class Echinoidea; order Diadematoida; family Diadematidae; genus Diadema; species Diadema antillarum. The sequence goes on from NW_027271680.1 coordinate 1,486,178, forward strand.
TTCCGAAGGTTCGTTATTCCGAAGGCTGTTTATTCCGAAGATTCATTATTCCAAAGGTTCATTGTTCCGAATTTCATTTTCGGATTAACGAATCTTCGGAATAACGAACCTTCGGAATAACGCCACAAATTTTCGGATTAACGAACCCTTTTTCATTTTCGGATTAACGAACCTCTAGGTATAGGGAATTTGTGTGTTTCGGATTAACGACCCTTCGGAATAACGAACCTTCGGAATAGCGAACCTTCTGAATAACGAACAGCACCCAGATACGCATGCAGGCACAAAACTGCGCCCACAAACACGCACCATCCAAAACCTTTGATATACACATACGCCACTATATACCACATACACACGTACGCATACAGGCACACGTATATACACAGACAAACAAACCACTACCACTATACAACCACCACACATGCACAGTTTCTACATAATTATACTCCAAACACACACACACACACACACAACAATACGGAAATTCATATCCAAGTCACTTATTGTACGCACTTATACAAATCATACACAGCACATATCATGCAGGTCACAACAAACACACAAACAAACAACACACACACACACACACACACACACACATACGCATAACTTACCAGTCATACCCATCCCACCAAAGCTTAACACCGGAGGAACCACCCCGAGCCCGGGGCGACAATCCGTGACGGGGTGACAATCCGTGTCGCAACAATTTTTTTGCCATCACGGATTGTCGCCTTCGAGGTCAAAAACTGGGAACTGCACAAGCGTCACGGATTGTCGCCAGACGACAATCCGTGACGGGGGCGACAATCCGTGCTGCCAACTCCGTCACGGATTGTCGCCCCGAGGCGGGGGCGACTATCCGTCTAGGGGCGACAATCCGTGCCGCAACAAACGTGTTTGATAGTTAGCAGAATGCATTTAATAGTGAAGTTTGAGAAAAATCTGACAATCCGTTTAAAATTTATGATGATCATGTTCTTTTTTGCCGTCGTAGTGAAATCAGCTGTCAGATAAGAAGACTACGATAAGAAGATCTACGATAGTTCTTGAAGTCGAAGTCGAAGAAGTGGAATACATGAGTAAAAAAAAAGTCCACGCATCTACATTTCCCAGTATAACAAGAAGTACTCTCCTTCCACGAGAGGGATGATGTTAGCCGTAACATAATTGTAATGTCACTAAAATACTGTTAGATTTATGAAGGGAATAAGAACCTTTCTAAAAAAAAGATATTCTTAAATTTGAAACTCCGCTTAAAATTATTGTATCTGTGTATGAATTTGGCAAATAAGAATTTTCGACAAGAACGCGTTTTCATCTTTGTCATGACGAAAGAGGATCAATCATTGTGATTAGGAAATATGACGCAATCACTGTGCAAATACAACAAGCCTAAAGAACAACAAACCCTTAGCATTTTCGGAGTGATATTGTGAAGGCTACAGCGTTAGCTAGAGTAAAAGTTACTTCAAGTATAACTTTAGTGTAATCGAATATTGTCTTACATTTTTGTTTCGCTTTATTCGACAGGAGAGGTGATCGTGAAACCGCATCACCCGTATTGCGAGTGCACCTCTTGCCTGAACCGGAAGGAATTCGATCCGCTCATGCACTCACTGACCATCATAAATGCCTACAGGGCGCTGTCCAGTGAGGCCTATATCTGCTTGACCAGCCAGGATCCCATCCTCACGGCATTCCTACTCTGCAAAGAGCTCAATACTCTGTCGCTCACGGAGAAGGAATTTAAGGTCAGTTGTTATTCCTGAAGACGTGCATGTACATGAGCGAAAGCGAGAGTAACAGGTGGACAAACTCACAATGAAACCTGGCTCTGATTGCCTATTCCTTTACACCGATACAAAATAACCAACTTAGACCAAGAATGTTCAAGAGATACAGCAACAAGAGTTTTATTCCCTTGGATCCCTTCTTTGATGCCGCTATTTATTATTTGAAGCATGTCTTAAGCTTAAGCTGTCCCACAGATAGGAAGACAAAGAATTCATGTTTGGGAGCATAATGACCAGTCACTTTCTAAGGAGATACAGTATGTCTTTATGATACAACTGTTACTTTTTGCTGCCCCGCTAAAAGATTAGCGGTACTTACTGGTGCAGATATTTGGATGCGCGATGAAAATTGCGCAATGATTGATGAAAAAGAAACCAAATTTCCCGGCCTTACATGACTTTATATAAACTGGCACATGCATGAATAGATTAAGAACCTACTTGAATACAATTTGATATCGGTTTCATTTGTTGGAAAGGTTCGGAGAAATGATAAAATCTGCTTTCCAGTAAGGGTATTTTCAGAACATACATTTTACATTTTACCCATATTTCTGGACGGGTTTTATTTTCGTTTCATATACTTTATCAGCAGTTAAGATTTGATTTCATTTATTAAATAAAAGGAAAGATATCCGACATTACAATAAATCTCCAAATTGCTCAGAAAGACGCTGATGAAGACGTAACCATATCCATTGCCGGAGGTGAAAAACAACAAGAACAAGAACAACAACAATAAACAAACAAACAAACAAATAAACGCCGATGAAAATATAACCTCCTCCCTTGGCGGAGGTAATAACTGTAAAACAACCACGTGATGTAAATGGAATATTATTGCAGTCATATCAAGTGTTTATGGCAGTACGGGTTATCTGATCCACGTTGATGTGCACTTAGTTCAAATACTTATTACGAGGTAGTAAAAGGAGACCTCCGGATGATTTTCAGGTTTTTACATCAGAACAACGAGAAATTACTTTCACTGAGTAGAGGGTTTCAGAATTTTTAGTGATTTGGATGAGGTATATGAGTGTTTTCACTACAGAGCGTATACAAAAAAGGTAATCCAACTCTGGAGGGCTGCGATTTCTTAATTGCCAGTTATGAAGAGCACAATGTTAATTGGTAGGAAAGAGGAACTCTTCTTCTTTCCATTGATACCTAATTATGTTGACAATTGTCATGCATGACTGAGCACACAGACTTTAAAGACAACAATAGGCGTTTTCACATCAGCCCGATAAAAATCCAAGCTCGACCAAGTTATCGGACAAAAGGCCATGTTTAAGGTTATGGACCATAAAATGTTAGGAGAAAACCTAAACACAAAACCTAAACACAAAACCTAAACACAAACCTGCATTCGTACAGGCTGGCCTCTTTGGCAACGTTCATTGGCAGATCTCATCAATGCAGTGAGACATGCATTGTTCCTTCACAATAACGCGCAAACTTGGAAAAAGTGCAATTTGTCATTGTTGTCTTTAAAGTCCATGTGCTCAGTCATGCATGACAATTGTCAACATAATTAGGTATCAATGGAAAGAGGAAGAGTTCCCCTTTCCTTACAATTAACATTTTGCTCTTCATAACTGACAATTAAGAAATGGCAGCCCTCCAAAGTTGGATTACTTTTTTTTATACGCTCTGTATCATAACAAATTGCGATGAACATGGATGATGACATGGCAGGCTCACCATAAGAATGCATGAGTTAGGGCTCAAGGAAACAGAACAAAAGAAGAAGGTATGCATACATTCTACACAGGTGAACCTGTTAATCAAGCGGTATTGTAATGGAATTACGCTGCTACATTTCTTAAATAAGTGAGGCTCCTATGTCATCAACACTGTTCCGTGTAATTTGTTTAAGATTTTTCAGATTATTGGTTTCTCCGTTCAACGACCACAATGAATTCCACAAATATGTACATGGAGCTGTCAATCTATGTACTACATGATGTGAAATATTATGAAAATCGTCTGGGATGCCCCTTTAAGCACAGCGTTCATTCTTAGAGTCGATCTCTTAAAATGTATATCAGAATAGATTTTAAAAAGAAAAAAGAATGCTTGGTTTAGTCATGGGTGAGAAATTTGAGATTTAAAAAAAAAAGAAATATACACAAAAAACCCACTTTAATGTTCCCTAATAAACAACTAGATAAGTGATGAGAAATCCATGAATCGGAAATGATCCTTTTGAGCAACGGCTTTCACGTTAATGCGTTTACGTGATATTGTAGACACTGTCACATTCTTCGGCGCTGTGGCATAGTGGATAAGACTCCCGACTCCCGAACGGAGGACCGCGAGTTCGAATCCCGCCCAGTGCTTACATCCTTGGACAAGATGTTTTTACCCACTTTGTCCCTCTCAACCCAGGTGTATAAATGGGTACCTGGCAACGCTAGGGTAATAATAATAGCAGGGCCCTCTGGTAGAGCAGTGGCAACACTGAAGAGGCTACCCTGGGTAAATAAGACCTTATTATTATTATTATTATTATAAAGATACCACAACCCAATTAATATAAATGTGGAGAGCAAAAGAAGCAATCAAAGTAGAACACATCACTAAAAGTATGAGCAAAATCAGACAATTTAGATTAAACAGTTGTGAATTCTTAAAGTTTCGGTGCTTGTCGTGGCCATCGCTAGATAAAGATACCACTACACTTCATGACGTCATTATGGATACAACACATACAAAATATAAAGAAAATTCAACATTTTTTCATTCATCTACAATAATGAAAGAACTCTTGACCTTCTTTCTTTAGAAAACAGAGAATATATCAATGTCAGTAGCTAGTCAATCAAATGTGTATTTTTCATTAAGACATAAAATCTTGAGAAAGTTTACTTATATTTTCTTTATAATGATGTTGCAGTAGTCTTCTTATCCAGCGATGACGCCACCAAAACATTAAAAAATCATAACTTTTTGATCGATAGTCCTATTTTCCTCAAGTGTTTGGCTAACACTGCTGCTTTCGCTTTAATGTTTGGGTTTGGGTTTACTTTAAAATCCCATGTAGCAATTGATGTTATTTTGCACTTATTTTCAAAGGTACCTATTCCAATGATTCAGAGAATATTCATAAAAATAAAAATAGGGATATATCAAAAACAGAATGAAGACCCCTGAAGTTCATAATTGTATGCACAACTTTTTAAATCTTAGTTATATCTTCAAGTCTCCCATGCAATTGCAACAACATAACTGATTTTGAAAACATGACAAACATCTTAAAAAGATAATGTCATTTTGGGCAAATAAACGTGGTTTTGTGTTGAATATCATTAGAGGGAGGAGAGCCCATGTGTAGTAAACGGAGAGGTCAATAGACTTGAGGGAATAGAGTTGTTGTAATAATGAGCACTTTCTGTTTCTTTGTGTCCTCCAAAGTATTAACATAGTACACGTTTGATGATAGCATTGGCACGTTCTCTGTAAGTACAGGAGTGCAGGTACAATCTGACAGATAGTTCAAGTACAAAATTCCTCATTTTAATATTGCCGATGTGTTAATTGATATATGGGTAAAAGTGCATTGCACTGTTGATTTTATTACCGTGGACAGGTCAGTATACCAGCAACTAAAAAGAACTAGTTCAGAGGGCTCTGCAGTCCTCCCACCCCTGCACACACACACACACACACACACACACACACACACACACACACACTCACTTGACGCACACACACATTCACATCAAAATTCAAGGCTTTGGTATGGTGCCGCCTTGACATTCCGCGGGAAATGAGAAATTGACCCTTAACCTAAACATAAACATGCGCATGAATTTGAATGTTATGGTTGGTCTTTTGATAAAGAGATGACATTGATGTTTTAATAGCGACGAGTATACCCACAACCTTATTTACCTCAGATATCATTTTGAAGATAATTTCAGCAGCATAGGTACCCTACCGATATCCCTTAGTTGGCCGTATCATTCATTACTGTACCATCATTTTTTATCTTTCCTTGAATTTCCTGTTTTTCATATTTTAATAGACATCTCAATCAAGATGCTGGTCTTCATTCAGTCAACGCAAAGTTGTCATTTTTCATAGTACCATCACATTTACTCTTTGTCACGTTCATTTATGAAACATTATCAGGTATTGCCCTTTCATCAACAGACGTCTGGGTTCTTTAAAAAAAAGATCTCAGGTTAAAGAACACGTGTGTAAACAAAGAAATAACAACATGTTAAGATGTGTCATAGAGATTATGATTCATTAAGGTAAATGTTATCATATGAGAAACACAGAGAAAGAAAAGATCAGAATGACAAAAAAAAAGTGTCCCCACTCACAAGTGATCGTTTAGTTTGTCGGGTTTGTGATCGGGGGCAACTAGCAATGTAATTATTCGATGTTTGATGGAGAACAGATATTCGACATGACATCATGGTTACACACAATCGTGAGTATTGCAAACAATTTCCGTAAAAATTAAGCCAGAGTTTCAAATTTTACCACATTAGACCTATTAGAAATGACTGTAAGATTCAACTAACAAATAGTGAACACAGTGCCCTGTAGTGTCAAAACACCATGTGAAACGCAGTGTAAACATGCTGTGAACAGTGTGAAATGTCTTCACACTGTTCATTTTGAGCGTTTTAAACATTGTGAACACAATGTGACTCAATGATATCCAGTGTGAAACAGAACATCACTATATCAACACTGTGTGAAGAGCAACATCGCAAATCGTCCCCTCACTGTTATTGCATGTCACATAGCCGATTATGTAAACACATTATGAACACACCGTGAGATACTGTATTCTCTACAGTACAGAAGTACGTCGTCCCCACTCACATAATAGGGAGCTTTAGATTTTCGCGACGGGGACGTTTAGAGGGAAAAGGTGTTCTGAGCATGCGCAGAAGCGCGCGTCTAGTCGATCTATTTTTAGCTTGCGTCGTCTGAGTTTTGTCACTACGCGTTCTGGGCTATTTTTATGTCCGCACAATTTGCGACGTAGGGAGCTACTTCCTGCACCGATCATCATTATGGGGGCGCCATTTCATTTTCTTTTTTTAATACGTTCCAGCGGGACAAATGGAAGGTTATACAGTTGCGACGTCGCATTGTTATTGGTTACCATGGTTACGGCAGGAGACCAACACAAGAAAAATGGGCGAATGATGCCGTTCCCTCATGGTTATCCCCAAGTGACTAGCGAGTCAGCAAACGTATAGGTCAACCAGGAACATTGTGTCATACTCTTGTTTGTTTGTTTGTTTGTTTTTATATCCGCAACAATAAAATCATATACAAAATAAACAGTGTTGAACATGACATAACTGAAACATGAATCAAGGTTGAAGTATCAAAACACAATGAAAACAAATTGACATGTGACAATGATGAGAACATGTAACGGTGGATATCCAATTTCATATCTATCAACATGATAGATCAGAAATGGGCTATGGGATCCAAGATTTATAAACTTTATAATAACTAACATGTCTTTAATTCATACCAATCATAATATCTACAATCATTTCTCAAAACAATCCCTTCAACAACCCCTCCCCCTCCCCCCCCCCCCCCCCGTACTCATCTTGGATGAACGACCCCTCTATTCAGATAATGATAACATCATGAGAACTGATTCTGCCCATCCCAGAACCAATACCGAGATCTGGAGGAGAAGTGCAAGGAGTTCGCCTCCAACCTGATTGATATGTGTCAGAACACGAGCGAAGTCAAGACGATCCTCCAGCAGGAGGCGACGACGGAGGAAGAGATTGCGAAAGCAAAGCCGAACCCCAGGCTGGACACACGAGGTGACGACAACCAACTCCCAAGGCTTGAACTGGCCATCAAATATCGACAGAAGCAGGTGCGGCCGTAGGTGGCAGCATTTCATTGAAATGGAACACTTCATTTCATTCTACTTCATTTTCGACAAAATCATAAGATATTATAATTATATGAATGTATGATAAACCAATACCATGAAAAATTTTAAACAAATTACACTAAACAGTGTTGATGACATAGCAGCCTCCCCTATATCAGAAATGTAGCAGTGTAATTCTATTACAATACCGCTTGATTGACAGGTTCACCTGCGTAGAATGTATGCCTACCTTCTTCTTTTTTTCTGTTTCTTTGAGCCCCAACTCTTTTCTCTAATCTTTTATGACATTTGCATATACTCCTCCCTCCCCCCCCCCTAAAAAAAATAGTACAATGAAACTTTTGCATATACAAGCGACATTAATGCAGATCATTTTTCTTTTCTTTTTTTTTTACAATAAAACCAAATTTGAAGTTCAAGGACATGCATGAGCAAACTGTAGCTGAATTGTATGAAGGAAAAGATGTCGGAAATATTATTATTGTGTCTTTGTGTGTTTGCGCAAGTATTCAGTCAGGTTCCAATATAAAAAAATATGTAAAACGTATAACACCTGACCAAGGGTGATGTGATAAAATTAAAAAAAAAAATGAATTTAAGAGAAGAAAATGAAGACAACAATGAATAAAGACTATTTGTCTATATATATTTTTGTCTTCATCTACACTCCGTGATCACATGGGGTAAATTCAAAGAGTTTTTGTCGTTTGTAGCTTTGAAGAAAAAAAAATCCATTTCGTATAATATCAGGGATAAATACTCTTGCAAACTTCCGTGGCTTCAACCAATGATCTCCTAATTTCACTTCTTGTCACTTTTGCCGCTTTCTCTCTCCCTCTCTCTATGAGTGTGTCTGTTTGTCTATCATATATTCTTTTTTCGATGCCTATTCAAAGCCAGCTTGAATTTGGTTCTATAACATTTCCTGTTCCGCACAGTTTGTGGCCCACCCTAACTGCCAGCACCATCTGTCGACCCTGTGGTATAACGGATTCCCCGGGTGGCGCCAAACCAGTAAATTGCGAAGATTTCTCCTCGCTCCACTGATATTGCTGATGCTTCCTTTCTCCGTTATTGGCTATCTCGTCTACCCTTACGGAAGGGTAAGGCCTATCTCGTTGTTCGTTTTGCATCATGCGCAATGTCTTATAAATGTTGTGCATCTACAGTGCATTCCCGTTATAACGAACATAGTTATGACAAAAATATCGTTGCAGCAAAGGAAATATTAAGGTCAAAAGAAATATCTTTAATCAATGAAAAATTGTTTGTCCCAAGGACTTCATTTTAACAAGTCTTGTCAACATGAATACAATAAGACATTGTTAACAGAGAAAGAAAAAGACTGGTGTAACATAATTTTGACCGAAAGATCGGTCTGTATCTGGTCGTCGGGGATAATATGTTCTGCGGAGACTGCGTGTGGCTTCATGGATCCCCTCCTATACAGACCGAAGGCTACGCTGACTCCTGTAGGGATGCTCTGCCAGCGGTCGCGTGTCGCGCACAGACCAAACGTTACGATAAACCAAATTTCAGATAGCTTTTTTACATTCAAACAAGTTTATCACGACATGACACACTATGAAGCAATATTTGGGGTAACTTTCTCACATTTTTCCATCGAAATAATCACAGTAATTAGGTTAGATCAGTAACTAGGTTAGATCGCAGAAATTTGTATCCATATCGCAACATCGCCGTTCGCTAGCAGTAAGTTGCCATTTTGAATCCGTTAGCCAATCACATGCGAGGTACGTGTTTTATTGAAAAAAATAAGCAACACGTAAAAATCTGATGTGATTGGCTAACAGATTCACATGTCAAAGAGCTGTTACGACCGTACCGATGGGCTGAGAGTTGCATCTCTTTTTCATGAAAATTCTACCAAAATATATTGTTGGATATATCGTTAATATGGTGAGTGCAATGCATTCTTGAAATGTTGATTTTACTATACAAGTTACTATAAAACTTGCCTATCTAGGGCTGTGAATTTTTAATAGACGCAATTGAGGTGAGGTACCTCACCCAATTTTCCATACAGACAGTGGTTAGAGCTTCCCCACAGTAATGTACAGTACAAGCTTCCGCCTGTCTCCGGAGGAGAGCGATAACTTACCTAAAAAAAAAATTAAAAAAAATAGATAAATAAATAAATAAAAGACTCCTCCGGACAGACGGATCTTTCTGTCTAAAAATGATTATGCCATCTTTGCAACTGTTTTATCGTAACGTGAACTACTCTCTGTGCCCTCATAACATATTTTTCTTTCATAACATTTTCATGACTGTTTAGCATCTGACAGGAGGTAAAAATGCCACGCACAGGCCGTTTGAATATACAATGTAACTTTGTATTTCAAGGTACATTTTGTATTTTTGCGTTATTCTGATAACCGTATTGATGCAATGTGTGGGTGTGTGTGTGCGTGCGTGCGTTTGTGTGGGTGTGTGTGTGTGCGCGCGCGCGGATGGCTGTGTATGTGACTGTATATGAATTTCAGAGAAGATCAGAAGAGTCTGTAGGTATGTCCATCTCATATGACTACATTGTAGGTCTGTGGGCGCACACATGTATGAATGTTGAATTAACATGGTAACACATCATGGGAACTATTACAACTCAACAGTGATATACCTCGATACGAAGTCGAGGGGCATAGCACTTGAGAAATCACCAGTAGCAAATAAGAGGCACTCGATATTTATCTTTAATACCGCGTCTCACCTAATCCAATATATCTTTACGCGAAATCAAGCCATTAAAATGGAGTGGTCCACCCGTCAGAGAAATATCAAACAAAAAGGGTGCAATTTCACAATGCGGAAACGTTAATACAAAGTATAGAGTATAAGCACAAAGTATACTTACGCACATTTACAAAGAAAAAACGGTTACAGCTGACTGCCGGGCGACATGACGAAAACTAGTGTCTGCACCTTTGATCAATGAAAATCGAGGATTTTCACGTTCAAACGAGATAATTATATACATCACGCACTAACGTTCAATTTTCCTTGTCTTACACCATTTCAGTTCGGCGACTTCATGCGGAGTCCGATCGTGAAGTTCTTCACCCAGTCGTCGATGTACATGTGCTTTCTAGTTCTCATGTTCCTCGAGTCCGTCACCGCCGAGACCTTCAAAGTCGACAAACAGTCCTTGAATGAATTCGTGGAGACCCACTCGAGGTGCGAGCCTCTAATGGAGGCTCTAACCGTCGAGGACACAAAGACATCCGTCATCAGGCCATCAAGTTTGAGCATCATCGAAATATTGCTCTTGATATTTGTCATCGGTAAAGAGTTTGAGGCAACTCTGTTGTTTGAATTCGGTCATTTGCGTGTACATCATTTTACGTTGAAATATTTGGGAAATTCATCTTCTTCGTATTTTGCAATAGTGATAGAAAATATAATTTTTTCTTACCGTTTCTCATTTTAGATCTCATAATTACCATGGAAACCTAAAATTCGCATCAAACATAATACTTATCTAAAGATGTCACCTTTGTATTTGAAAATGTAATCATGATAAAAACATAAACAATTACTCAATATTTTAAAATTTGTATACTTTTTTTCTGTCATGTTAATGGTTTTTAGATCGCGATTTCTCATGTTATTGTCTAATTACAGTAAAAAGAAAAATATCTTAATATACAAAGATATATGATATTTCATACGCATATACAAAGTTTTCTGTTTGTTAAAGCGATATGGGATTTATTGTGTGGACGAGATACCTTAGTCATCAATGAAGGTTATTGAATCCAGTAGCTGTATGTCAATCAAAGCACAAGTTAATTATGTTGATCTTTTTAGATTATAATTAATAACCAATACAGAGATCCATATGCTTGGAATATCTTGTGTATTGAATGTATTATCCGAGCTGCAGCAGGATTTAGTGGACGAAAATCTTCATTACTTCAGTGTATGATCGGTGTAAAGGTTTCGCACGTTTTAAACTGATAATGAGAAGGTTGCTATCAAATAGAAAATTAAGTGAAAAACATTGAAATTAAATTTATATTTTATGAGTACTGGGAGGTTAGAGAATTGAACCGTTGGCTGCGCATTAGCCATTGGCTGAATTTGCGTATATATTGAGAGGCCGTTCCGCGCGCAATTGCCATCGAGATAAAATAGTTTTGTATAATCCACATTTAAAGCTGTTCAGAATAGTGGAGGGAGTGGAGGGTGCTGAATTCTCTACCCTCCCATTACTCATAAAATATGCATTAAATTTCATGCTTTTCATTGAATTTTCTATTTCATCTCGTAATGTACGGTAGAGAATTCAGCCATTGGCTGCGCATTAACCATTGGCTAAATTTGCGTAGTATGAGACTTCAAAGATTTTGACAGTATAATCATTGCTCACAGAGGACATGTGAAAGAGATAATGTTAATGCTTTGGGCAACTTTACCTATTATGTTTGAAGAACTGTATCTTGTCCCCTCCTAGGGGTCTGTTGTCCCATAACTGCTTGTACAAAAAAGGTTGCCTGGGCTGTGGGTTTCAGGTAAAAATTCCCGAACGTGGATTCACTTTTCCATCCAGCATGTTTGAGAATGTCTGCTAATGGAAAATGATTCCTCTTGGCAGACGAGGTTGCCGCTGATCTTGTTGAATGTGCTTTGAAGAGACCAGTGTTGATGCCTGATGCTTTCAACACAGTTTTAATCCATCGAGCGATGGTTTGCTCTGATGCCCTCCCATGAGGTTGCTTGTAGGTGACAAATAGTGCGTTCACATCCTTCGTCAATGTGCTTGTTCTGTACACGTATTCTTTGATGTAGTGTACAACGCAGAGTTTCTTGTCCTCGGGAAAGGCTTTCAGTGTTACGTTCTCTCTTACATTCCCAGGTTGACTCTGTTTTATGAAATCAGCAACTGCTATCTCCACACAATCTTCACATTGTCAAGGGTTAAGTATGACATTGTTTGCACTCTTTGGGCAGAAGTCAACGCGAGTAAAAACATACTTTGTGTGTCAGTTGACACATTGAAATCTTGTGAGCTAGAGTTACTTGTCTGAGGTAGTTCAACACCTTCCCTACATCCCATGTGAAGCTGTATCGCGGAGTGCGTGGTCTGAGATTGAAGATGCCCTTGAAGTACCGGCATATCCAAGGATGTGTAGAAATGGTGTGTTTATCGTCCAGTAGAAGAACAACTGATGCGATTGCACTCTTCGATGTATTTAAGGTGCTGTAGCTTGCTCCATTTTTGTAAAGGAAATTAAAGAAGGCAGACAAATTTTCCACTTTTGTATAGGTCCAAAATAAATGACGTTCGCCGCAAAACCTATGCCACTTCCTGATATACACAAATTACTGATCCTTTGTAGACTTTTCCTCCAAGACGCTGCCATTATATCAACGGTCTCTTCTGTTATCCCTTGAGCTACGAAATGTTTGCTCCAATTCTGCGACATAAGAGGGACAGATGTGTAAGTGAATGGGGCCTACCTGTAATGGGTTGAGTTAACAATTGGCGTTTTCGCAATTCCCAGGGTTCCTCCTGTAGCATGTTACGCAGTATGGTATACCAGGGCTGTGTCGGCCAATTGGGCACTATCAAAATTCCCCTAGTATAATCTTGTTTTGTGTGTGTGTGTGTGTGTGTGTGTGTTTTTTTTTGAGACACATTTGCAACAAGGCTAAAGGGGGGGGGGAAATGCATAAAATTATAGGGGTCCCCAATCAATGGTGAATGCGTCTACTGCCCATGCCCCTGGATCTGGTCTCCAGGAATATAATAACCAATATTTATATAACGCTTTTTCTAAACAGACACAAAGCGCTTCAACAATTGTAACAAAATACAAAAAAAAAAAAATCAACAGTATTTACAAAACACAGAAAGTACAAAGCAAAACAAATAAACACTGACTTTACACTTGTCAGATCACTAGCAGTGGAGGCCTTACTTCCGGAACAAATAAGTTTTCAACAGTTATTTAAATTGATCTGTGTTAACTGCTGATTGGACATTTGTAGGGAGACTGTTCCAGGATTGAGGTGCTGCCATATTGAAGGCGCGACGTCCGGCTGTTCGGCGGTGTTCGGGTTCTTGGGGTAGTTAGCACAATACGTGTGGTGGACCTGAGGTTATAAGTTGACTGGCGAATGTGGAGGAGCTCAGAAAGATACACTGGTACTTCATTATGGAGGGCTTTGTATGCAAGTGTAGCAGTCTTGAATTCAATTCTCTTAGAGATAGAAAGCCAATATAGATCATTCCTGAGGGGTGTCACACGGGTGAACTTGAACTTATTGTACACACACAGGAACTGTATGTTGGGAGCTGGGCATTCAGTCTGGTAGCAAAAAGGTCTACGCTTGGTAACCCATACCTCTGCACCATCTCGGTGAATATTGTCCTGTCTAGCATCCATTCTATATTATCGTTGAAATTCCTTGACGTTGCATCTGCTTCTGTGTTCGTGGAACCTGCTAGTTGAGATGCTGTTATCCAAATTTGTCTTCCACTATACACCAATCCCAAATTTGCAACGCCATTTCATCACATGCTTCAGACTTGACGCCGCCAGCTGCCAGATGTTCTCCCAGATTGTACTATTAACTTTAGGGGTTTCCAGACATGCCCAGTTTTATGGGCAGGGGTAGTGAGTTGCTGCTTCATCGAGAGATGTTTTGATCAAGTTTCTGTCCCATCATATACATAATGTGTCGGCGACATCCTCGTCGAGTGGTTCCCCTATCCCGGACGGAGCCACGAATTTCTGAGCCATTTGTAGTATGTTGAATTCTGACCGTTTGTCTTTATCTGCCTCCTGTACGTCCGAAAACAAGCTGACCGCGTCATCGCGGTTCGCCGATAGGAAATCAGCCACGCTGCGATTATCCGCCAATTCTATGATGAGTGGTGAGCTGCTTCCCCTTTGCGTGTCGCACTCGCCAAAGTCGCTAAATCAATCCCGCGGCGTGTTTGCATGTTGTTCTCAATGATGAGCTATGCTCAAGGTCTCCGTCATCTTGAACATTGACTCGAGTTTCCCAATGCGGGACTAACCTCCGTGCTATTCTCCGCTGTAGTCACTGTCGGGTTCGGAGCTGTAGTAGCTGGTGCGGGCGGGTTCGGCGGTGCCTTCCCCGAAGCCGCGGGGCGGAATGCCTTATTAGGCCTACCGCCGCTAGACAGTGTTTTGCCAGCAGCCTTCTTCTTCGCTGCCGGAGCTGGGCTGGTCTTAGGCTCACACAGCTTGGTATCTTTTTTGGCTTTTGCATTTTCCGTTTTGTCAGCTGGTTCATCCATGCTGAGTACGAAGCAAACCAACGATATTCACGCTTTTAAGAGAGCACGACATCAGTTCCGTATTTCCACGGATTTCGATGATATTGTCCATTTTTTTTTTTCGGTCAGATAGTTAGTGTCGCGTCGCGATCAAACATTGCGCCGGAACGAAGATGGCGTTTGCGCGCGGAACGACCTCTCATATTACGCAAATTCAGCCAATAGTTAATGCGCAGCCAATGGCTGAGTTCTCTACCGTACATTCTCGTATAGTTTGAATGCCTGGAATTTTTTCCCAGTCACTTTCACCTCTCCTTTTCTTTATTCAGTTGTCCGTTTTCGGCCTCTTTGTATATTTTTGACATGCAGGCATGGCATGGCAAGAGATCAAGCAGATTTGGAGTGAAGGGGGATACGACTACCTCAGGTCCATCTGGAACTGGATCGACCTGGCCATGTTGAATCTCCTCATCGGTGCACTCTTACTCATTACCATCAGTTCCATGTACGTCGTGGGAGCCAAAAGCTACTTCAGAGGCAAGGAACAGTGCGATCTCTTGAAAGCGGGAAACCCAATTGCATTAACACACTTGTACTACCTCTCGGGCGGTGAGTGTTCATGATTGATAAATTCAAGTCAATTATCAGTATACTGCTGATAGGACTACATAAAATGGAAATATTAGGGCAGCCAGCTAGATTCCATGAGGACATTATTGCATAGTGTGGGCGTCAATACGACGTATGTATGATGGATGAAACATATTGCCCCTCGATGAAAACACTAGATAGAATTTCAGCACACGACTTACCGTTCAAGAGGGCTGCCCTCGATCCATCCACCCAGTTCACGTTTTGATCTTTAATTGTCACCTGATCTTTTTTTGGCCCCAACCAGATCGGAAAAATTGGCGTAACGACGATCCAATTCTTGTGGCGGAGGCGCTCTTCGCCATGGCAAATGTCCTGAGTTTCTCCCGTCTCTCTTTCATCCTGCCCGTTAGCGAGTTCTTGGGCCCCCTCCAGATCTCCCTAGGCCGGATGATGACAGATATAACGCGGTTCGCTGCCGTGTTCGGCGTCGTGTTCTTAGCCTTCTTCTGCGCCATGTGTAACTTGTTCTGGTATTACCCGGACGACAGCAGTTTTGGCACGTGAGTGATTTGACAACATTATCATACACCTCACACTTGCTCTGACCCTAAATTTACAGCTTTCTTGAGTTTTTCCAGTACCAGGGACAGAGCGGGCGGGAGGCGAGGTGACTCAGCCTGTAGCGTACGTGTCTGCCTTGCAAGCGAGTGGCTCAGGTTGTGTATTACCATGCCGCTCTAGTATTTCAAGAGTAAAAACTTTTTGTTCCTCGTATCGGACAATAGCGAGCTTTACGTCTGCGACGCGAACGCTAAGACAACGCTAATGAGGCAAAAAAAAAAATATGGAGATTGGACCAAAGTCTTGAAAGGACAAGGCGGTGATGGTCACCACGTTTGGTGAAGTTTTGGACGTACAATGATATACATGACGTCAATATTGGCAAAACATTCAAGGAAGGTTCGTCAAGGAAATCAAAGTGCATGTATTTGCCAAGAAGCATTACTCTTTACAAACTGCCTACACAGTAATATTGTGGAATAGATTTAACCCTTGGTATGCTTCGAGTTCCGACTGGCGCTGAAAATCCTCAAGCGTTGTACACCTTGTCCAAAGTTCCGGACACAGAAGGATTAAGGAAAATCTCATATTTGTAAAGGTGTACGCATTCCTGGAAGCTTAAAATCTTACCATAAGGAGTTGCATTATTCCTTCCAGACATGGGTCTGGATGATTTATCGTCTGACCTTACCTGGTCACGATGTAGACTTTAGACTTGTTTAGGCAGCTCTAGAAGAAGAAGAAGAAGAACAGGAAAGAGTAAGAAATACAATGTTGCTTGCAAAAAGGTACTATAATTTCAAAGGCCACATTCTTCTTGCTTGCCCACGTACAATTCCCTTCTTTTTTTTACTAAACGAAAACTTTCAAGCAGTTTTTTCACTTGTTCTCATTGCTAGATAGTGACCTCAATGCATCATCCATCCAATTTTCGTATATCATGATAACAGCTAGTTACCTTTTAGCACTTTCATCTTGTTTTCGATGTTATTGCTTCGTAAATAAATTTCATTTCATTACAATTTCAATTTCAATTATATATATATATATATATATATGTCTTGCGTTCTAAAAGTGATATATTTTTTGACATTATTAGAAAGAGCATTGTCCGCAGAAGACCATGATACCAAAATCATTAAATTTGGTTCAGTACTTTTTATTCTACGCCAATTTCTGTAAATGCAGTCATTTTCAATTTTTTGCGACTTATTTGATAATAATTTGGGTGCGACACGCGTTCCATACGGTGAATTGTGTAAGCTCGTTGATCCATGTCAACAAAAGATAACGCTTTCATACTGGGCGAGCGCACACACACACAAACACACACACACACACACACACACACACTGTTTTTTTTTTTTATTCCTGGCCCGTGCCCAATGTGAAAGCTGTATGTTTTTGTTGACATGGATCACCGAGCTTACACAATATTCACCGTATGGATCGCGTGTCGCACTCAAATTATTATCTCATTAGTCGCAAAAATCCGGAGAAATTTGAAAATGACTGCATTTTCAGAAATTGGCGTAGAATAAAAGGTACTAAACCAAATTTAATGATTTTGGTATCATTGTCTTCTGCGGAAAATGCTCTTTTTAATGATGTCAAAAAATATACCACTTTTAGAACGCAAGGTACTGAAAATCCACCGTTCCGCTTATTTTGGGGCACCCGGTATTTTTTCTTTTTAACGGGAGGTTAAAATGAAAGCATTTCAAACTTTCGTAAATTCTTTCGTGCTTACAATCAAGGTTGGGGAATTCGTTCCGCACGCTGGTGTGGGCACTGTTTGGAATGGGGGACACCTCGGATACGGAGTGCCCGGAAGGCCAGCCCAATTGCGGACACCTGTTGACTCAGGTCTTTGGCACCATCCTCTACGCCACCTACCAGGCCGTCATGGTCATCGTCATGCTCAACATGCTCATTGCCATGATGTCGACGTCTTTTGACGAGATAAACGTAAAGTCCGAAGCTTTGTCGATATCATTGCCGATACTGTGAAGGGACAGTGAAGACATTAAAAAAATGAACGTTTTCGGCCCATAATTATGATATAAAAATCGTATCATAGATGTAGTTTGAATTAGTTGTGACGGTTGCGAGGAAGCACTATTAGTTTCATTACAATTAGAGGAATTAAAATGAACGCTACTAACTGAGGCAATAAATGTATATAGACACAACTTGTAGCAGTAAAATTCTTCTTGCTGACACAACTGGGACTCCCAGGTCATGGGTAAAAATAGTAAAGACAATGTTTGTGTTACAAATAGCAGAATCCAAGTTGAAAGAGAGGAAGCTATAGGGATACAACCGACAGTAACACTAAGTGGTTAAAACTAGAATTATATCAAGTAATAATCATTTTAGCAAACTTTCTGAGTTAAATTGCAAAGCTGATTATTAAAGCGTAATTTTCAACATTTTGATGTAAGTCCCTATATAAGATAGATCAAGATTACAACCCTTCCAATAATACATGACTTGTTTCATAACAGGAACATTTCTTAACGAGCATGGAACATTTTTGAACGTTTATCATTAAAAGTATCTCATACTTTCTTACTATTTTCTTCGTGTTTTATCGGGTCTAATCGAAAATAATCTCGAATTGACCAGAATGGAATTAATTCGTTTTGCGTTTTGCGATCAAACTCTTCAAATTGTTAGCATGCTGTTTCTAACTTACGTTTTCCTTAAAACAGAACGACGAAGACGTCGAGTGGAAATTTGCAAGAGCCAAGCTGTGGCTGTCGTATTTCGGCAAGGGCGCCACCTTGCCCGCACCGTTCAACATTGTACCGTCATTAAAAACCATCATACACGCCTGCCGCTGGCTGAAAGCGAAGCTGTTCAGAAGGTCCAGGAAACGCCTCATGCACAGGCCTGGCCAAGTTCATGATGATCAGGTAACTGCCCCACTAAAGGAGTTTTTTGCCCGTTTTTCGTAAATATGCTAGCATTCATCTATTTTCCAGAAAGGAAATTTTGATGAAGACATTAACCTCCTTTCAGCATTAAAATCAAGACCTTTGAAGTTCACTGCCTATATCAGAATAACCATTCAGTCTTCGAAGTGTGAACTAAACTTAGATTGTACGATCCAGAAGTCTCCCAGAAGGGAAGAAAAGAGGGAAAAATACAAGTCAAGGGAGGGATTGAAACGGACATGTCGGATTTGAGTGCAAATTTCTTATCTTCAAATATAATTATGCAGTTGTCCTATTCGAAATTCCATTCGTGCCCAGTGTTTTACCTTGAAAGACATAAGTAAGGCTGAAAGCAATGACGAATTGACGATACATCTCACAGTTCGAAAAGCTCGCTTGGCCGTTAGCGGGCTACCTATCATCTGAGACCGATTGTTATATGGTTTCTTCTCCCTTCATTTCTTGCCAGCACACTGCGCTGAATGCAGCTTTGAGACGAGTGACCAGTCACGAAGATCTCATGAAGGTGGTGATCAAGAGGTTCCTCTTCCAGCTCCAGAGAACCAAAGATTCCGATGAGGTCGATGAAGGTAAAACTTGTCTTTGCAACGAGATACCGCGACACTATTTGGGCCCAAACAACTTCTCATGTAGGCACACGCGACAATGAACGGGTCCAAATAAGCAATTCATAGATCGAGTCATTAGTTGCAATGTTCGACAATGTAGGTGTAAGTTGCATTTTGCACCACTTAGATTGAACACCGCAGTCGTCTTCTTTTTGTCTTGAGTCTTACGGTCACATTAGTCACATTGTCCTGAAATTAACACTTGAGATGGCGATATATTAGATTGTCAAATTCGAGGTTTGTTTTTTTTTTCAAGTTTGTCCCGAATATGGTCAAAAGCCGATCAACAGCCGAAGCAAGTACAATGTCTCCAGAATGTCACATGATACCCCCGCCCCCCCCCCCCCCCCAAAAAAAAGGAACTTTACACGAAGTCATCGAAGGTGTGAATTTCTATCTACGATGTGGATGACACATCATAAAGCCGACTACCCGAATATTTTGCTATACTTTATTTGATCACGAAGTTGCAGCTGTGGCTTGAACCCTAGAAACTCAACCGGTGGCCATACAATAGTTCAAAAAGCCCCTCCGAAAATGACCCATTGATTATACGATCAGAGCTGAATTTAAACATTTTCTTTATCGTGTGTCCATCTTTGCTCAATCTCTCGACAGTGCAGCGCTTACGTTGACGTTAGCTTCAAGGAGGTAATTGGGGAGACTATTTTGATACACAAGAATCTTAAAAATGCCTCAATAAATGTTGTTCCCACCCATTCCATTCGCCAAAGAAAAGAAAAGAAAAACATATTCTTTTATCTGCATTTCTGTCATGCACGCCTTTTACAAGTTGATCCTGTAGGTGTATCTGTAGGACCACCAATGGCAAGTACGTTTGGGTAAAAGTGTTCATTAATAGGAAAACAACGTAAACGGTGCACGTGTTGCACCACAAAGGAGGTCTGATCTTTATGTTTCAAACTCAATGTCATATAGGGGACATCCGACATTATGGTCCATAAGATTCGAGCAAAGTGTATAATAGTGAGTTCGGGAATTTGGTCGAGAGATAGGGACCATAAAGATAAAAAGAGAATGCTGCAACTTTACTTTTTTATTTTTGAAAGGGCGCGATCAACGCTGAATTCATACTTATTATCTTATGAGTTTGATTGCTGTTAAGAATGCGTTAACGCCACAACTAAGTCTGATGTTCTGCTTCTGCAGGAGAATTGGATGAGATTAAGAACGACATCTCGAGTTTCCGCTTTGACGTGCTGGAAATTCTGGAGAAGTTATCGGACAAGGTGAATGGGAGTAAATCGTCAGCCAACACGAGTGCGACACGACAGCGAGACGACAGCGGCAACGACAAGGACAACGACGAGGCGGAGGCGAGTGTCGTCCT
The DNA here is from genome assembly GCF_040938485.1 of Diadema antillarum. Classification (NCBI taxonomy): domain Eukaryota; kingdom Metazoa; phylum Echinodermata; class Echinoidea; order Diadematoida; family Diadematidae; genus Diadema; species Diadema antillarum. The sequence continues at coordinate 1,507,220 of NW_027271680.1, forward strand.
GAAGGCTACCGACGAGCTCCGGCAGAAGAGTGACGAATTGTCGTCGCAAATGAAATCGTTTCGGGAGGAATTTTCGAAAATCGTGGAGAACCTGAATGAGCAGCAGGAGAAATGATTTCAGACCCTTTAATATCATTGTTTGTATATACAAGAATCTGCATCATCGTATGTATTTAAAGGAAATAGTGATATTTAAATTGATCATCAGCAATAATCAAAAGACAACACAGAGGAAAACACAGAGGAAGTTTGACTTGAGGTCATAGATGATGAACTCTGAGGGAGAATGTATTGTGTGTTCTTGAATCCTGACTGCGTTTAAAATCTGGACGAGGTTCTTTAGCTATTACTGATTGGAAAAATTAAGAAGAAGAAATAATTATATGTTGTATAGATTCAGTAAACTAGATCCTGGTGATATGTCCCGCTTGATTGTTCTTTAATGGATTTCGATATTGTTTCCCCGTAAGGTGCATGTCTCAGTTTTAGTATGTTATAATTATAATAGTATTTGTATCTAAGCTCGTTCCGGTTATAATCCAGTCATCCTTTTCTTCTTCTTTTTTAAGAGGAAGTTCAATGATTATAAATTATCTACTGCAGTTTCCATTTCATCCAATTAATACATGTTGACTTCAACAGGAAGATTCTTACTCTTATTGATGTAAATAGGTCTACAATCCTGAATATATTGTTCGATAAAAGATGTCATTATTGTTCATTTTGTTTTGTACCAACCAAACTCTATCCGAGAAAAGAAAAAAAAATACCTTTCATGAAGGCATCAACCATATCAACTGCAAAGTCAAATAGATACCACTATGCCAAATTAAATGTCGGTGACCCTATACTGAGGCACAAGCTAACAATAGCAATTATAAATCTCCCGGGATAACATCTCAGAATCCGTTATGGATTATCTGAAAAAGAAATGTTCCCCAATTGAGTCTATCATTGTCTATGGCAGGGAAGACCTGCTGAATTGTTTTGAAAAAATTTTGTCTTGCCATGTCAGCCGGTGCATCTGGTTATAACAAGATGGCGACCATATCCATTAATATTGTTATGCTATACTTATTCAATCTACTTGTCACGTGAGTGACTTTTTTTTCTCTGCTACTCTGACACCGAAATAATGGAAATTCAAACTGTTCGTATACAGTTATGTTCGAGTTTAATCTTTCAAGTCTTTGTAGCTTTCTCGTTCATAACAATACATTGAGCATAAAAGATAGTATGAAACAAATCACAAATACATAACTTAGGTTATCTTGGATGACCTGAACTGGTGATCCCCTCAGCTTGGCTCAGTCGCCATCAATGCCGGATACACTCGTCGTCGACCTCGGCACAGTCGCTTGACTTATCTCTCGGAAGCACCCCTTGACTTGGCCACTCAGCTAGACGCTACCCTATCGGCGGTCCTATCAGCTCCTCGGCATTCACTAGTCCCTGCTACCACGCAGACTCCTGCCTTGACCTGCGATGCCCGAGCTCAAACGACGGCGAGCAGGCAAATGGAGATTGAGCTCCGTTCCAAAGTTCGGATAATGATTGTCCGAGTTCAGTTTTATCGGCAGCTGGAGCTCGCATCTCACCGACGTAGAAAACCCCCAGAAGAACGACTGCTGCCTAAGCGGAGATCTATGCTGGATGTCTATTAAAGTGTTTCTCCTCGATCCCCTACATTCATCAGCTTTTTATTAACTCTCCTAGCCATAGAGATTAACACTAAAGTCCCTTACACTCCCATACATTTGCTTTTTCATGCCTTTCCTACACTAAAGAAATCATCCAATCATCATGCTTAAATATAGCCCTATTGAAACTATACACAATATGTCTAGCCATCGTCTAGACTGCTGTTACATAACATTTTTACTCTTGAACTTGTGAACAATAAACTACAACCAACACCCTAGTGACACTGACATAGCTGAGTCTCGACTGAGCTAGAGAACATTCCTAGCCACCACCTGGATGGGAGCCATTACATAACACCTCTATTCACTCAATTTCTGTAGTCTGAATTCATACATAATATTGCAAGCCAGGGATGCTGTACCATGCTATTTCTTTAATTTTTGCTTTGTCTCATTTCATGTGACTGCCCTGTCTAAATTTAACTGATCTAGACATGCTGTTACTATGCCAGTTTATTCTTTAACTTTTACTTTGTCTCATTTAATGTAAATTTCCAGACAGTCAGTCTCTTGTAGTTTGACCTAGTGGCTTTCTAGGACAACTTTAAAGTTCTAAATCTTTACAAATTCAAACAAATTCGATTTCACTTCACTGGCAAAATCAAAGATAAATTTCTCTCCTGACACTACTATACTATTAATGGTGTAATTTTTTTTTTCCGTAGCCTATTTTTCGGGCGATGGACCTCTAATAAGCAGGCGTCTCATTGGTTTGGAGACTCCATGGCTACCTGTGGCGACTCGAGTGTAGATGGTTGCGAAAATGTCTCCGCAACGTATTCTGGAGACCAGGCAGGTGTCAGAGGGTAGCGGGGGAATCGAACATGTTTTTTTTTCTTTTTTTCGAAGACCTTTTCTAGTCTCCAGTTAGTCTCAGCGATGTCTCCGCGACCTCTTTCGAGGAGAGAAAAAAAAAGCCCTCGCGTCTTCTCCGCGACTTTGCTGAGACCTATGGCAAACTGTCGTGGAGACGTCGATAGGACGTTTCAGAAATTAACAGGACGTCTTGGAGAAGTCCCGCAACGACGTCCAAGTGCCTTCCGCAAGTTGTCACCATGTTTGGAGACGTCTCAGACGTCACCTTGGAGGCTCCCTGAAATCGTCTTCTTGCTGAAGGTGGAAACCATTTTTTCGGTCTTTTGAGTGGCAAGAGTCTCCTTTTGAGAGATAGGCCATTTAGTGGACGCAGAAAAGATAATTCCCCAGTTTGTGACGTCAGACGTAATTATAATCTTCAGGGGTTGTCATAGGACCTGTTTTTACAAGACCGGAATCTTATATTATTATTTCCTTGTGCAATAGCTTACGCATCTTGGGTCAAATGATGATATTCATCTTCTGCTCGTGACTCACTTACCACACTTAACACACTTACAGATTAATACAGAATGTGGCAATCCGATATCATCCGATATTGTAATGAGGTTATAATCATGATTCGCTTGACTATGATACATATCTGAATCGTATTACTCACGAGCAAACTGTGTAAAATAGCGTGAGAAGAAATATGGTGGATTTGTTATAACTAAGTGTGCTACATTGTATAATATAGTATGATTATACAGTTTCAACAGAAGTGAGTACAACCCATGTGAACATTTAAGAATTTGAATGTAATTCTTTAAATTGTTTGTTTTATCTCACAAGTCTCGCAGAGATTGTAAAAATGACATCAAATATTATGACTTGAGACAGAAAACTAGTATTTATAACCCTAATTTTGAAATATTATGCATACTTGAGAAAATAATGGCAACAACAATTAGTACACCCTGTGTAATATTTGCGTGGAAACATAGTTAAATCTGGAGTTTTATGGTCAACATTTTCCTTAGCACAAAAAAAAAAATGTTGATATGACGTGGCACTGCCTTATAATGCCCCTCTGCATTCTTTTATCTGTGTTTGACTCCTGTTTGGTGACTTCTTGGAGTGGTCAGGGTTTGACTCACTTTAATTCCTGTATTCCTGTATGAATTAGTTACTGGTGTGACTAGTGTTGTCAGGAGAAATCATTGAACATGCAACTGACTCCCTTGCTAACTTTTCAGAAAAGCAATTACATGCATGGAGCACAAACTCAAGGTCACTTCCATGTAATATCAACATGTTTTTCATGCTAAAGAATGCTGGGACCATAAAACTCCAGATTTGATCATATTTCAATGCAAATATTCAGGGGCGTCACCAGATTTTTCAAGGGGGTTGCGTTTTGACACTAAATGTAACGAGATCTTTTGGACAGATATTGGGAATTCAGAAAGCTCTCAATCCCCAGACTTTTTTTTTTAAAGGAAACCAAGCGGGGAAAGGGCAACGGCGTAGCTAGGATTATCCTTTTTTTTTGGGGGGGGGGGCGCTGTTGGTATGCGAGGGAACGGAGCGAGCAAGGGGGGGTGGGAGGGGGTTGTCCCCCCTCCCGCGGTGAAAACTTTTTGCGTTTTAATTTTGTAAATGGTGCCATTTTAGGCATGTTTTTGTTTGTTTTATCGACTTGAAACAGTCCCACTTGTTTAAGGTAGCAATATATTTTGATGTAGATTATTGTTGAACAATTTGCCTATAATGTAGTATCATCAAAATGAACTTCCTGTTTTAATATTTACACTGGATATCATGAACGCGACCAAGCAAGACCAAGCGGAGCGAGCGAGGGTTTAGCTTGTGGGAGGGGGTTTTCCCTTTCAATGGTGATAACTTTTGTTCATTTTGATGTTGTAAATTGTGCAATTTAATGCAGGCGTTTGCGTGTTTTATCGACTTGCAACAGTCTCACTTATTTAAGGTAGCAGTACATTTTGATGTAAATTGTTAATGAACAATTTGCCTATAGAATGGTATCATTTAAATAAACTTCTTGTATTAATTCGTACACTGGTGTCATGGACGCGACCGAGCCCGAGCAAGCGGAGCGAGCGAGGGTTTAGGGTGTGGGAGGGGGTTGTCCTTCTCCCACGGCGAGAAATTTTTGCATTTTGATGTTGTAAATGTTGCAATTGATGCAGGTTTTGCATGTTTTATCGACTTGAAACAGTCCCACTAAGGTAGCAGTACATTTTGATGAAAATCATTATTGACCAATTTGCCTATAAAGTGGTGTAATTTGAATAAACTTCTTGTATTAATTCTTACACTGAATATTATGAATGTTGTCTGTTAAGCAATCAAACAGAAAAAGCAAGCACACGAGGGTGTACACAAGGGTCATTTCTCGTCCCAAATGAAGATGATTTTGTATTTTTAGACCTGAATCCAGCGATCTGGTGCAAACTTTTGATGCAATACAACTGTACTTGAATTTTTGCAGCCCCCTTCCAAAAGAAAAATAATAGTAATTTAAACAAATAATTTTCAACATGTATTTCTATTGAAGTGTTAATGGCTCTTATTGCGAGTGTGCATCATCTCTGTGTTTGTACAAAGTATAGTGAGATAGAGCTTACGGGGAGGATCTGGGAGGGGGTAATCCCCCTCCCCCTCGACGGAGCTTTTGAGTTTTTAGAATTGAAATAAAGCGATCTGAAGCCCCATTTTTGTAGAAAATTCGGAAATTGTCATTCCCCCTGGTGTCATGAGTGTACTAAGTCTATAGAAGGGACAAGGCAATGGGAGGGGGTAAGATACCTCTCCCGTATTCGATTATATATTTTTTTCCGCCTTCCAAATCCCCTGTCAAAATCTTAGGGGGGGGGGGGGCGACTGCCCCATCGCCCCCTCCCTTTGCTACGCCATTGGGAAAGGGTTAATTGTTAATTGAAAGGAGGTGTAATATCCCCTCCCCCACGACGGAACTTTTGCATTTTTTTAACTAAGTAAAGTGACAGATCTGGTGCACACTTTCGATGAAACATTTGTAAATCTGCCAATTTATAGGTGTATTAAGTCCATTGAAAATAGACCGAACGGGGGAGGGTGTGGGAAGAGCTATCTCCCTCACACAAGAGAGAGACTTTGCTTTTTTAGAATTGAAATTCACCAACCTGCCATCTGGTGCACACTTTGGGTGAAATAATTGGACAGATTTTTAACCAAAAAAAAAGCAAAAAAATCTTTTCATCTCGGGAATTATAATTATGTAGGGTGGGGCAGATATGGTGCACTTGCCTCCTCTAACATTTTATAGATGCAACTTTTTTTTCCGTCAAAAAGCAAGAAAATCTTCTCATCTCACTAATCATCAATATGATGGAGTGGGGGCAAAATTAAAATATGCTTGCCCTTCCAATGTTTTTATGGGACAATTTTCTTTTGTCAAAAAAGGAAGAATATCTTCTCGTCTCGGAAACCTTTCTTTTTTTTTTGGGGGGGGGGGAGGGGGGTGTGGGCAAAATTATATACTTACCCCTCCATTTTTTTTTTCTATGAGGCTAAGGTTTGCACTTCGGCTCGCATTATCAATGTGGATTGGTCAGAAGTAACGTGCTGTATAATAGACCCTGTATACTTGTAAGTAACACATGTACATGCAAACATGTACCTGCTCCGTACCGTATGGATGTATAGTATGGTCGATAAATAGTAAACACTGTAGAATACTCGTAGATATGTATAAAATCAGTGCTGACAGAGCCTAGGATGAGAATCGTTGTTGCCCACGATTTTGTTGTCCCTGCTGCTGCTGCTGCAAAAAAAAAGAAAAACAAGATTGTTTAGCGTCCGGCTTTGAGGTCGCTCGCAGACTGAAGAGGTGATTTTTTTTTTTTTTTTTTGCCTGAAGGGGGGTGCGTCCGCACCCAACGCACCCCCCCCCCCCTGACGCCCATGAAATATTACACATGGTTTACCACTTTTGTTGCCACTATTTACATGAAATATGCATAATATTTAATTCATAATTAAGTTCATGAATACTAGTTTTTGCCCCAATTCTTATCACGCCAGGTCCTTTTTACAATCTCTGTGAGACTTGTATTAAAATCAACAACTTGAAGAATTACATTCGAATTTTCGAATGCTCAAGTGGGTGTACTCACTTCTGTTGGATACTTATGAAGAGTTTTGTCGCAAAACTAGCTAACTCCATTCTTGTTAAGTGAAAATATTTGTGATTTAAGTTACTAAAAACAAAGAAAATAATAAGAAAACACTGGATGTTTGTAATCATAACTTTTAGAATATTCCTTGTTATGTCGCAAGTGAGTTAAACTATTACCTGAGAGGTTTAATTTTGCTCTATCATCTGATGATGGACTTACTCTGAAATGTTTAAAATGGCACTTAGCTCATTTTGCAATGATACTTTTCATAAGGTTTAGCCGTGATTTCTGCCTTTTTTAGTTGTATACCAATGAATATCTTTCTATTGAATGCATCTGGTAACATTAACTGCATGATTTTTAAATATTTTGTATACCCAGTCGGGATCAGATTTTTTTAATTTACACAGATAATCATTGATTATGTAATATTATGTGATATTAATGTATAGAAAGAAATTCAAGAGTTGAGTATGTCCATGTTTTTTTATTTCAACATATGAACTGTAAAAAAAAACACACAAAAAAAACATATTTATAATTTGAAAATGCTTTGCTCAAAACGAAGCACAAATGCCCAGCTCGGAGTAGAATAATTCTATTAAAAAAGAAGTATTTCAGTGCATGTGTGTGTTTGTGTATGTGGCTTCTATTGTTTGTTTGTGTGAAAGTGGGTGTGATTGGGTGTATCTGTGGGGTTGGTACTTTAATCTGTATACTCAGTATGTGTAAATCGGCTGGGGCGGAAGGAGGGGTGCGTGGTGTTTGACTGCTGATTTCATTCCTTAGAAGTAATTCGTCTATCTTGAGATATTCGAATTTGTTTTCAAAATGAACGATTAACATTATACTGGTGATCACATTTGTCTATTGTTATATTCCAACATTAAATTTCTATGCAATTACATTGCTATGGCCTATTGAATCATACCAAATAAATTTAATGAAAATGTGTGTGTTTGTTTTTGTGTGTCATAATAGATCTGTGTTCTCAGTTCACAAATGATTCAAATTAACAAGTCGATAGAAAATTTATTCCAATCATGCACAATGATCAAGTATACAGGAAAATAACGTTATCAGATTGTATACTTGAAGAAATACATTTCTTTTTTTTTATTCATTGATGGTTAAATCTGTCTAATAAACCTGTTTGTCAGTTTCCTCATTCTCATATATTATTTTCAAAGAAAAACAAAATCATTCCTCAAAAGAGTCGCACTCACACGTGATATGATCCGAACAATCATGAGAGTGGGATGAAATGAGGATATTTTTGGTTAATTTGTGGGTGGAGGCCCTGTCCATATTATTCGGTTCAGCAAGTAAACGGGGAGAACAGAAAATATGGAAAAGGCTCAGCAATGGAATGATGGCAAATAGATTTATAAATAGAACAATTAGTGTTCAATTTCGGGAGGGTAGATGCGTGACTGTAACTTAGTCACGATGGTCATAGATATAGAGGAGAAAAGTCAGATCATATACCCCCCAACACAACTGTGACGACAACAAGACATTTTCACGATCTCAACTTTCTCATCCGTCATAAATTGTTATGAGTGAAACCCGATCTCTGTTTAAAATCATCGGGGTGTTTTTATTTTTTATCATATCAGAGGGAGGGAGTGGGAGAGAGAGAGAGAGAGGGAGAGAGAAAGAGAGAGAGAGAGAGAGAGAGAGCGAGAGCACCCTAATGTTCTCACCCGTTCATAATTACCTCCGCCAAAGGGAGGAGGTTATGTTTTCGTTACTGTTGATTAGTTAATTAATTTGTCCGTGTGCAAAATAACTCAACAAATTGTTAACGGATTTGGATGAAACATGCAGGAAAGGTTAAGAATAATTTAAGTAACAGATGATTAAATTTTGGTAGTGATCCGAGAATTTTTGGTGGGATTTATGACGGATTTTTTATATTTCTGCATTTAGGGTCAATGAATTTGGGAGTTCAGGCTGCGCGGCGTATTTGAGGTTTGCATGCGAGCACTAAAGTGTGTCTTCAACTTTCTGCCAGGGTGAGGCGCGCCGCGCAGCTGAGGGTTTATGAAGCAACAAAGGCTTCTTTATTGGGAAATCGGGCGATTTTTCAACATGCATATATGCCTATAGGTGGAAATCACTGATCTCTATGGAAGAGAATAGAGCTTTCATTTTCAACAAGGAGTGACAATGTATAACATAGCACGAGAGAAGAACAAATTATATGATAATAAAGAAGTGTTCTCAATACGACGAAATAGCTAATATTCACACAATGAATGTAAACGATCATAGCGCACACACAAAAAAACTGTATCAATTACGGAAAACCAAGGAGATACTATTATGCAATATAACTGTGAAGAAAAATAAAATCATTCAAGTGCAAAATACTATGGGTGACTGTGGATCACGAAACCAATAAAAACATTCACGACCAGATTTTCCGCGTGGATTTAAAAAAAAAAGGTGAAATGGAAAACATGTGACCCTGCACCTCAAAACAAACAAAAAGTCGACAGACATGAATTTTTTAGTTAAGACGATATTCTGAAAGAGCAGATTTTAAGCTTTAAAATGATGTATAACTCAAATCAAATGGACTTTAATAATCTATCTAAATACTGGAAAGAAAGCACAAACTCAGGAAAAGTGTGAACTGAGAAAAGAGGCTCTGAAGTTAAGTGTTTATTCAGGCGCTTAATCTTTACCAAACCGTGCTGGCTGTGCGATGAATGGGACAAAAAAAAAAAACAGGAAGTAAACCACCAGAGTAACAACAATGAAGGGATTATTAGATTAAAGTGAAATTAAGCATGTCTCATTAACACATTCTGTCAATAATTAATGCCTACTTTCAAAGCAGTAGCACTATCCTTCAGAAAGTTATTAGAGTTGAAAGTGAAGAGTGTGGACAAGGTTTTTCAGAAATGAAAAAGGGATTCTAAAGACACACCTAAGCACACTATTCTACCAAAAATGTTCGAGATAAACTGCTAAAAAACACACTTTCCTGCCCGTTTTATGATACCAAATGTTAGTATAATGTAAAAGAAGACCCGCTCTTTCAGAAAATATGAAAAAGTCAAGTTCGACTAGGTTGACCCATTTCACTTATTTCCAGTCCTCACGCAAAATCAGTGTGTGTGACTCTATGTTCGTTTTGAGCTGCACGGTCACATATAGTCAACTCGTAGTTGTCTCTTTTTTTTTTCTTAAAGAGCAATTCCTCTTATACCAGCATACAGTTGTGTTTCCAGAGTTTGAGATCATAAAACAAATGGGAAATTGCTCTTTTCGCTGTCCGCCCCCCCCCCCAAAAAAAAGACAACAACAACAACAAAAACACGTTGTCTGGGGTCTGAAGTAGGCTTCAGGCACTTTTCAGGCACTTTTTCTATTTTTAGCTATAATAACTTTTGGAAATTAGTATCGATCATAAATACTTCATAAAGTGCAGACTTTCAGATCAGTTCATTAATCATTCATGGGCCATGGTTACCATTGGGTTTTTTATCATCTCCTTTGTTCCTTTCATTGGCAACGAACACATCCAGATGGATGAAAGTATGACCTTTGACCGGACTCTATCATTTCGAAGGCTCTTTTCTAAGTACACACCCTTCCAGAGTGTGCATATTCTTGCCATTATTTAAATGAGTAGGCCTAAGAAAGTGCATTTGTATTGATTTTATATGTCATTTTAAAGCGTAGAGTCTGTTCTTTCAGAATCCGCCCCTAAATGAAAATACAAGTTAGGCGACCTTTTTTGGGTGTTTTTGTGAATCAAGGCCACATATAACATGCTGTCAAAGCAACAGTATATTTCGAGGATGATGTCACTGGATGTGTAGAAATTTCCCCCACAATTTAATGAAAAAAAATAAACTTGTTATCATTATTTTATTAATCTAGGATACAACCTCATTGGCTTGACATGGCTAGAATATGACCAACTCTTGGTAACGCTTGAACTGCATTTTGATAGAAAACAAAAGCTATGGGATGTAGTGAATTTCCCCTTTTCTTCCAGTTCAAGATCTACTGCCTTTAGAGGGATTGACTTCTTCTGAAGTTCCGCATAAAATGTCGGTATATATAATACGCAAAACATCACATCAGACAGCTTCGAGCTGTTGCTGGTATATGTAGGAAGCTTTGTAAGATATTTGCCTCTTTCACATGCAGCGAGCATCGTGTCCTAAACTTTGTTCATGAAACATGATACTGCACAGTACCTTCATCCAAATATTCGGTTTCATCCAATAAGTTCGTTTCCCTTCGCTGTATCAACGTTGAAGAGACGAGCGTTCGACCATTATTGCACACAATTATCCAGGAATCAGACAAAGGCAGCCTTATCAGTCATTCGTAGCGCATTTTTTACGCTGATTCGACGTCGTTTCTCAAACAGCAGATGTTTTGAAACATTGCCCACTGGAGGAATTATTCTGTGAGCTCATATGGTTACCAATGAATCTCGTAGTTGGGAATGTTTCGTGAACAGTTGTTCTACTCTGGAACTTACTTAAGGATCGAGAAGGCGTGATATCCAGTTTTCAGTCCAAGGTAGGTTTAATACGACTAAAATGACCTTACATTTTAATACAAGAGTTGCTGTTTGTCACTGCTATAGATGTATCGACTTGTCTGAAGTACTAGTAAATGAAGGAAAATGATGAACGCGAATAAGATCGTTGTTTTTGGTTCGCTAGCGTATTGAGTTATAGAGTAACAGAAAACCATTTGAAAAAGGAATTGAAATACTTTCCTATTGCATGCAATCATTAATTTGATTTACCCAAAGGGAGAGAAAGAGACAAATGACCTTTTGTGGACTATAGAAAAAACGGATTTGATTTACTTGATCGAAGTTCGTTTTGAATTGAATAACTGAAGCACGGGATTGCTGGAAAATCATTGCGTGCAATAATACAAATTTATGACAATGCTAAATCTTGCATTTCATATCGTGGTAAGAAATGGGAATTTTCTTAAAGCAACGTAGGAGGAAGACAAACTGAAAATGTGTCTACCAATTTAATTCAAGCTGTACCTCAATGATTTTGAATCACTTTTACCAAATAGATACAATGCTTTGCGCTCTCTATCTTCGTCAATCCACGATTGCTATTATGAGAAAGAAATTGATACCTATTCAAATTAGTGAAATTCTTCCGTCGAGGTGTATTCAATGCAACTGATTGACAAATTGCTCAGCATCGACGTAAATAAGCACTGAATTGATCACTGTTTTAGTAGTAGCCATGATAAAAAATCATGTGTTTACATACTCGAGCAGGATTCGAACCTACGACCTCCTGATCACCGGACAGGCGAAATTTCACTAATTCACTAATTTGAATAATAAAAGCAGAACTCGCTGCATTCTATAAGGATTAGAACCAACACTTGCTGTCGGGCGAAACCTCGGTGGTCTAGTGGAGGTGACGCCTGTCCGGTGATCAGAAGGTCGTAGGTTCGAATCCTGCTCGAGCATGTACGCCCATGATTTTTTATCATGGCTACTACTAAAACACTGATCAATTCAGTGCTTATTTACATCGATGCTGGGCAATTTGTCAATCAGTTGCATTGAATACACCTCGACAGAAGAATTTCACTATTAAATTTGAATAATAAAAACAGTACCCGCTGCATGCTATAAGGATTTGAACCAACAACTTGCTGTCGGGCGAAAGCTCGGTGGTCTAGTGGAGATGACGCCTGTCCGGTGATCAGGAGGTCGTAGGTTCGAATCCTGCTCGAGTATGTACGCCCATGATTTTTTACATGGCTACTACTAAAACACTGCTCAATTCAGTGCTTTTTTACGTCGATGCTGGTTAATTTGTCAATCAGTTGCATTGAATTGATACCTAGATCTATATGAATCAATTCACCTTTTGTACGCTGATGATACTATTGTACTTGCTAAAAGTGCCAATGATTTACATGATGCCCTTTATGCTCTTTCTGCATGATTATTGTTAAATGTGGTATCTTACCGTTAAATAATACCACAAAGACAAAGATTTTTCTACAGAAGGAAAATATTCCGAAGTTTTATTTTCCTAACGAACCTTTAAGTGTATGTGATGAGTACGTGTATTTAGGAAAAAAAAACTTTAAACTACAACAATAGCTTTAAAAAAGCCTATGAAGAAACAAGTAACTCAAGCCTAAAGAGCGATTTACTCCATGAACAGCAAAATAACATTTTTCTATCTACCTACCGATATTCAACGCGATTTATTTGATTAATTAATATATCCAATATTGTATTGATGTGAAAACGTAATTCAAATTGAAACGTTTTAAATTGCTGGTCTGAACAAGAGAACTTCCAATTGTATGATTTCAGGTGAACGTATAGGCGTTACAAAATAGAAAACAATGAAGCTAGTCGAATGTTAATATTCTGGCATTGTCTCGTAAATGGACAATCAGTTCAGTTTTCAAATACCAGTACTAGCTTGAATTTTCTTCTTTTTCGACATGGAAGATTTAGATGGGTTCTATTCATAAAGTTAAGAATATTCTCGATAGCTTACGCCTTTCTGACTTGTGGAAAAGTCCAGCCAGTTTAACTTGATTTTAGCCACATTCAAAGAAAATAGTAGATACAAAAATTAAGACATGAGTCAGGTGGAGTGGCACAGAGATGTGTAGTTAAACAATCAATGCCATGTTTGTGGAAAGTTTTAAAGCAGAAACTATGATTCGGAAAAAAAAATAATGTTCCTCCTAATGAAAACAACAGAAAATCTCTATCACATTTTGGTTGCCTCAATCAAAAGTTTTCAATAGTATCTGGGCGTAACAAAGACATCCCCAGAATTGAACGGCGTCTATTTACTCGTTGTCTTAAAAAAAAAAATAGATGATGAATTCTACTAATTGTTAGTATTTCCCTTCTTTATTGGAAACGTATAATATAACGAAAGGTATTGTTGGAAATACCCAAACACATTTAAAAAGATAAATTGTTTAATTCTACTAAGAAAGAGACATTGTCGAAAGTCTCGAGGTTTTATGAAGAAATAGTGTTCTCTCTTCATTAGGTTTTGTCCACTATATTATTCAATTATTGTTTGCGTATATCACATGTATCCTTCGTTTGGTTTTATGCATCAGACAATGTCTACATTATTCATATGAAGGTATCTTAATATCAAGATGATTATCAATAATCAGATAATATATTGTTATACAAATTCTAAGATGTTATCTTGTTTATACACTCACCAAAAAATGAAAATAAACACTTCTTTCAAGTTTATATTTTCTCATAGAATATTTGGCTAAAAGTAAGGTATTATACTATATGTGACCATGCATCAAAAAACTAATAAAGAAAAAGTCGCAGCCCTTGATTTTACGCGAGGACCACCCCCCCCCAAAAAAAAAAAGTGAAAGTGACCACGTCAATGTGGAGTTTTTCATATTTTCTGAAAGACCTATCCTTCTTCCACATTATTCTTTAGTTTGGGAACATAACATGAATGGGGAAGTGTGTTTTCAGCAGTTTTTCTGCAACCCCTTTTTTTTTCGGGGGGGGGGGATAGAATGATCAGGTTTGTCTGAAGGGTCCCTTTTCACATCTTGAAATCCTTTACGCACTCTTCACTTTCAAGTCTAATAACTTTTGAATGGATAATGCTACTGCCCTGAAAGTTGCCATTACTCATGAACAAAATGTGTCGATAGAGCACGCTCAATTTCAGCTTAATCTGATAATTCCATCGTTGTTGTTGCACCAGTGGTTTACATCCTGTGTTTTGTCCCTTTCATCACACAGCTAGCACGGCTTGGTAAATATTAAGCACTTGAATAGTCCCTGTACTTCACAGCATCTTTTCTCAGTTCACATTTTTCCAGAGTGTTAGAGGAGGTTAAAGGAGTCCATTTGACTTGAGCTACACATCATTTAAATGCTTAGAATCTGCTCTTTCAGAATCTGCCCTTTTAACTAAAAAAAATCAATTTTCTGGTGACTTTTTGTTGGTTTTATGCTTCAGGCTCACATATGAAAGTTAATTAAAATGGCTCTCAACCAGGAGATCAATAAAAAGTGAAACTTTACACATGAGTGAACTCCTTTGTATTTTTCTTCCAAGGTACAAAAATGAAAATACTCCAATGAAAAACATCAATTAAGTTGGGAAAATAAAACAATGATCTCTATAATATTCCTTGACGCCCGAAAAATCAATAAAGGTTTAAATGAATGGAGGAAAATTAAGAATCTTTTGTCAAATCCAAATTCAAATGAAATGAAGACAAGAAGCAAAATTAACAAAAATGGTAAGAATATGAACTGATTTTTCAAAGTAGGAAAATTGGAAAATATTTTTGGGTTCTTTGATTGTCTCACGAATTCTTAAATTAAAAAGTAAAGAATGTAATTAAGATAAACTGTTTATTGAACCACATTTGTTCTCTTACTACCTTTTTCATTCCAGATATGAGTTGACAGAAAAATTCTCATTCTTCCCCTTTCGTTTCCCTCTTGATTTTGTTCGAGGTTATAAAGAGATACAGAGAACGAAATCTTATTTTTACTATTTCATTCATGTCTCATGACTTTTGATTAATTGTGTTCACTCATGAGTAAAGGTTTGCATTTATATTTACCTAATAGGTCATAGCCAATTAGATTACCTTCGAAATGGTATACTTTGTATTGCTTTCTGTATATCAACAGAGATATATTTGTGTTATCCATGTATATGTCTAGAATTCGTTGGAAATTATCCTATTTTGTACGTATTAATTTGAAATTGATATTATATTCCAACACCCTACAAGGGTTGTTGATTCAGTCAAATTCTCTTTACTTTTCTCGGGCCAGGCGCCACGCGGCTGAAAGCTGATGGCGGAAATAAAAAATAGATATGGTTTTATATTGGGGAATTGGGCCATTTGCAGCATGCTTGTATGGGTGGAAATAATTACCTGTTTGGCGGAGGTCTGCGATCTCACAGTGCTTTTCTCATTTACATTAATATTCTCATTGGTAATATTTCTGCAACCCTGGGAAGACCTTTTAGCCTGCTTTGAAGCACCGTGGATTTTTTTTTTCTGATAATCAGCCTTGAGCTCAATTCTCATAGTCAAGCCTATACATGAATTCATTGCACGGTGGACAGCAGTCGTCATTCATGTTCGATCTAAAAATATAATGTTCTGAATGGGGATTTGAACTCGAGAGCATATAGTCACCGAGTGTTAGCAAAATTCTGATTTGAGTAGCGTAAGTTACGGCAATTGAACTGGCAGTAAGTTATCGAAGAATAGCATTCAATCTTCACTGGGATTCGGATTGACCCTTATCATGTAGATATAATTATGTGGATCTTCTGTTTTATGAAGACATAAAATTTTGTTTTCCCAGAAGACGGTAATCATGTAAGTACACAACACACAACCATCATTTATTCTACACTGGAAGAAAAACAAGATTACGTCATGTGAGAAAGTGGCAAGTAAAAGTGAAGTGTCGCCCACACAACTTGTAGGCTCAATATTACCAAAGTAGCGACACATTCGCTCAAACAAAGAAAATCTGTCGATGACATCATCACGTTGATTATCTTGTGCTATTGTGACGAATATAACAATTTTTGAATAGATTCTGAATTAAAGTTTTCGTAACTTTTTTTACATTTGCAATGAAAAACAAGTAAAAATGACCAGAAAATATACATATAATAATGAATAAAAGAAATAATAGGTAAGAAAATGGGTTCAAATCGGGAGGTGAACCCAACACATTGATTTCTAAAACGGTGCTTTACCGACTGAATTATAGGTATGAATAGAAAACCGGGAGGAATCAAACCAACGTGGAATAAAAGGGAAAAAATCCAATGGGAGACCGTGAGAACACCAATGGAAACTCATATTCTTTGCTCATTTTCCATCTATATCAAATATATTGGTGATATTTCCTTTGTTTTCATTTATTATGTTCAAAAATATGTGTCACTTCGATGATCCTTATTATTTATGCCCAAGTTGATTTCTTTCCTTCTGGCGTGTGTCAAGTTAATGTAAACTTTTGGCCACAACCCAGCAAACACAGAACGTTTTCAAAACGTTTCCTAAACATTTTATCAGGTTCTGTACGTCTTCATATAAAATGGACGTTTTTAAAACAAGCATATACGACGTCAAAGTGGGGACTTACCATTTTAACTGCAAAGCACAGGTGCTCTTATGAAAACGTTTTAAAAACGTTTTTATTATGTCCGCAAAGTCTTTGTCCTTTATAAACGTCCACAAAACGTTCTTATTAGGACCCTAGGTCAGCTACGTTGTCTGCTACTTTAATGAACGTTGAAAAAAACGTTTTTATTCGGTTCGCCGCGTGTTCGTCATTGGTTTCTTCATCATGAATAGTCATGCCTAATTATGAATATTAAGGTGTGTGTGTGTGTGTGTGTGTGTGTGTGTGTGATCTGATTTTAGTAACCATGTCTTCATGCATTACAACATTTTCGTGATATGTAAATGAATGTGATACAGATTCGTCAATAGGGAATAGGGTGTATCATAGGTGGTAGGACATTAGGAACAGGTTAGGATAGGATAATGATTAGGAATTAGGATACATTAATCTCAGATTGTGTCTACATAATCTCATAACTGTAATTCTTTTTCTTAAATACCTTATAAGAATAAAAACTAGTCTTAAAAGGTTTTCTGGATGTTCTTGACGGATGAAAGGTTAATAGCGTTCTGGAACGGATCGTAAGAAAAAAAGTTCTAACAACGTTTTTTGAACTTTCTAGGTTTTCAAAGGTTGTTTGGACGTCCGCAGAACGTCCACAGAACATTTTGAATATTCTTAAAAGGTTTTACTGACGTCTATAACGTACAAAAGGTTTTCTGCAGGTCCTTAAAAATTCCGGTTTTTTATTGGTTTTCTAAACGTTTAAAAAAAGTTTCTAAAACGTCCATGTGAAACGTTTTAAATACATCGAAAACCTTCCACAAAAAGATGTTCTGAAAACGTTTTGATAAAGAGTCCGAATAATTAACTTGGAACGTTTCAAGAACGTTAAGAAAACGTCCTTGTGTTAGCTGCGAAGAGCAATGAAAACTCAAGGTTTCACGGACGGGCATCGTACACTAGGGCTCTCCCTATATCTCAGTCGGTAAACAGGCAACCCAGATGTATCCGGTTCGGATGCCAATAGCCAATGTCATTCTCTTTGCTAATGTTTTCATTAACATTTTTATATTCTGTCCAATATTGCTCCGAATTTGAGAATTTCTATCACATTCTGCTGGTCTTTTGTAACTCTTTTCATTCGACTCAACATGCAGATGGCGTATAGAATAGTCCTTTAAGGGCACTACTGCTGTAGGCATTGAACTGTATCTGGAAGAGTTGGAGCATGTCAGTATATCCATTGAACAAGAACTCAACTCACCTAGTGATGTTTGTGCAAGAAAATATCTATATCAAAAATAGGGAAACAGTTTTTTTGTTCCAAAGGTCCATCTCATTATTCGGAAGATTCGTCAGTAAAAACATGTTTGGTTGGATATTCCAAAGGCTTGGTAATCCGAAAACAGAATAAGTCTCTTAGGTGTAATTCGGAAAGTTTGTTAGGAGGCAGCTTTATTTTGTATTTAAGAACCGTGTACTGAGTATCTTACTCGTATAAATGACTTTTCGAAATGACGGACATCACCTAAAAAACATAACATAAAACGCAAGAGTAAACTTACCATTTGCCACCTGCAGGTGAGTTAGAATCGAGCAGTCCTTTCGCAGACGACTAGCAAGTTTACTAACCTCATTAATGAGAAGGACATAGAGACAATGCCGAAAGGGAGGCAGCTCCGCGGACGCACGCTGACCTTCAGCGCAGGCCATGTCCTCGAAGAAGAAGATCTGTCCTTCTTCCAAGCCGTCTCCATTGGCAACCTGCCGAAGGTTCGGGAGGTCATGGAGGGGTACAGCGAGAGCGAGCAGCGACATCTGATGCAGATGACGGACTTCAAGGACCGCACCGCCCTGGAGATCGCCACGGAGGTTGAGCACGGCGAGATCGTCGAGTATCTCGTCAACAACTACGGCGTCATGATGGATCCGGTGCACGTACACGAATGTCTGATGGTCGCCATCAGCAAAGGCTACTTCCGGATCACAATGGTACTCCTTGACCATCCCCTGATGAATGAAAAAGGTGATTTCTAGATACCAGAAAGTAACGCCATAAAGCATTAGCACAATTTAGGGAGCGTCTTTTCATTTCCAATTACAATTACATTACACAAACACAACACACCATAACGTCAATATGCATTTCATTCAACACATGTCAGTTAATCCAAGGCGTTCCTGAGCTTTTTACTGCTAGGCGTATCTGCATTGAACAACTCTGTAGGGGAGATGAATGCAGAGTTTGGTGACTCAAGTAGAAAATAATTCATCAATCAAAAAACGGGAAGGGTTGAATATCCACTGTTCCGTCTTCTCACCAAGAAAATGCAGCTCATGTTTTGATTAGAGGGCAGTTAATCATGAACACGTGTGTCAGTTAATGTACCGAAGTGCGAGATACTCTAGATGCGTAATAAACCAAACAATAATAGTAGTAATGGTGTGAGCTGATACATCAGATCTAGCAGCAACGGTCGTGAATGACTATTATAATACGTTATTTACACCTGGTTGCCCCTCCAGTTTTTCGATTGGAGTAATGACGAAAATTTGCGCTTTGAATAATTCAAAGTAATACTTAACTGTAAATATTGTTCTTAAAAAGTATTACAGTCATGAATATCGCCGGCACTGCATGTCAGGTGCTAGCATCATTGCGGCGCCTGATGGGTCAAGAGGGCGTCGGTAGGTAAATCTTAACATCCAAGGATGGTCAGGACCTAAAAGATAAGGATCTGTAGGATTTCTATGTTGTGTAAGTCTCACGTATCAATCATAATGATGGAGGTGATTATGATGATGATGATAACGGTAATTTAATAGTTACATAATATTCATAACATATTATAACTAATGGTAATGATAATGTAATATAACTTACGCCACAATTGTTTTGTAATAATAATGATTATGATAATCATGGCCTTCTTTATGCAGGCTGACCTCATCAGTATTGTCACTGCTGTAGCTCTAACAGAGGGCTTTGGCATTGTGATTACCCTACCATTGCCAAATACAGTACCCATTTCATACACCTGGTTCGAAATGGGTATGGCGAGAAGAAACATCTAGGCCGTCTATTCATTTGACTTGATTCGAACTCGACTCCTCTCTCCGATAGAAAGTCAAGAATCGAATCCACAATGCCCTCACGCATGTCAAAGAAAGTGCCGATATGAATTCCATGTATTATTTAAAAAAGGAATGTCTTTGTACCACCACAGAGGAGAGGAAGAGGAAGGGTGCTGGAACTCACTTCGATATAAAGAGCAACTCGAAATTCGACCGTGATGTCACACCTCTCATGCTGGCTGCCCACTGCAACGAGGTTGACATTATCCGCATGCTCCTCAGCCGTGGACACCGCATCGCAGACCCCCACGCCATCCTCTGCAATTGCACTGAATGTACATGTGCAAGAGGTATAAACACGAACTTCTTCTCCATTCTATTCCCACGTACTATACGCAACCATACTCATATAAAAATGGATGTAACTTTTATGCCAAGCCTGCATTGATATTCTGAAATAACCAGGAATAGATATTTGTTCGTTCGGAGCCGCTGCTTTTACTCTAACTAAATGTAGATTCGTTTATAATATAGGACTGTTCCTCCTGTCACGCAGTGTTGCAAAAAAAAAAATAGCGTTGCATAGGGCCTATCACTGTTATCAAAACTGTTTAATGAAATCATATCCCGATCCTAATCTCCCTCCCCCCCCCTCTCTCTCTCTCTCTTCCCCTCCAACCTTCTCCTCTCTCTCTTCCCCTCCAACCTCTCCCTCCCCATCCCCCCCCCTTCTTAAAAGACGTTTGGTGACACTGTCAATTCCCGTTTTGTTTCCGTCCGCTAAAAATGTCACTGAAATTAGGTTTACTATAACAATAATTTCATGCTCAATACATCTGTCGTCAAAATTCAATTGCTATTAGTTCCCAAGCAGTCTCGCCGTCATTGTCTGCGTTCTCACTTCCACCAGACACTGACCCTTTGATGCACTCCTTGACCAATCTCCACACGAATCGCGCACTGGCCAGCGAGGCGTACATCTGCCTTACCAGCCCCGATCCTATTCTCACCGCCTTCCTGCTCAGCCACAATCTCATGAGGCTCGCCGCTCGCGAGAAGGAATTCAAGGTAACTCTGCTTTCACTTTAGAAAGAAAAATGGTATCCCAACAAGTTTTACTGCTAAAGCGTCATGGGTATCGCAATTTCATACCACAGAATGTATCGTCAATGTTATGTAAATATTGTTAATGTGGTGGCAGTAAAACACTGAAATGTAAAATATTTTCATAAGTCAACAAGCGACCAATATGTCCAGTAAAAAAAAAAATGAGGGACCCACTGAAAAGACGATGTTTGAAATATTAGACCAGGGGCTGGCTGCTGGGCAATTTACCCCACCAAGCCCAAAAGGTTTGACCCCTCAAAGTTGCTGGGACCACCCTCCTCATTGAAAAAATAGGCGTCAGCCTGGTACCTGAGGTTGGGTTCGGCCCCCAGGGACCCCCCGAAAAGGCCCTCCGGCGGGTGTAATTTACCCCACGGAGCCCATGGATCAAACTTGGCCTAAATGAATGTCCTATGGGTGTACATAATCAAAATTTAAAAACTGACAGAATATCTGGTTGGGAAAGGGGTTGCCAGACCGTTTGTTTGCAGGTACAAAACCTCGTTTTTGGTCAAGGAGTCTGCGCCAAGACTACACTGTCCCATAGGCCCTGTACTGTAGCGTCTCCCAACAGTCTGAGGGACAGTGCCAGTTAGTGCTTGTAGTAGTCTTGGCGCAGACTCCTTAACGCTCAACAAGGGTTTGTGCCTGCAAACTACCCGTTAAACCCTGGGACCCAGGGTAGTTTGCACCCAGAAATTCACCACACACACACACACACACACACACACACACGCACACACACACACACACACATACGTTCACACATGACTCCATGTAACACAAAACATGTTCACTGGTTTCTCCATACAGCCATGATACCTTGCATGTATAAAATGTCCGACCTATAAAGATGTTCATACATTTTGAATTTTTATATGGATACTCTCAATACACCTTTAAGCAGGAGCAGTGAAGAGATTTTGAAATTTCAGTGCAATTGTACGGTGTTCTACTGGCCACACAACCTGGTTATATACTCTTATTATATCCACCTTATGTGACCAAAAATACGGATAATATTATGATACATATATATTTTTGGAAAATGCTGAAATAGACCCTTTGTTGTGAGTAGACATCAGTTATATAATAGATAAAATCAAACATCATTGATAGACCAATATGTTTAGTATTTGTATGAAAACAAATCCATTCCAAATACTGGTCAGTTCAGGAATCATATAGGCCCCTAGATTGTGACTGAAACATGTGCAATGCTTATTAGGCCTACATTATACATAATTTATGTAAGCTTTAGTCTACCACAGAGTGTGATACATGACTTCATGTGTAATTTCCACTAATTTCCACTAAATCATAAACATTAACTGCATTGTTCTATATATGGTATGTGACACCCTGAAAGTGTAATATCTTCTTCTTTTTTTTGGGGGGGGGGGAGGGGACGTAGACGAAATATCTCTTTAATGAGGAGTTGACAAAAATTCTGATATAAAAGAGAACACAAGAACACTACATGTAAATGCTCTCAACGTGCATGCTATTGTTAAAGAAAGAAATTAAGCTAGCATAACTTTCAGCTGGTAATTTCATGTTTCAATGTTGTGTGTATATGTCCAGGGTTTATGACAATCATACTATGATGTGCCATTTGCAGTATATGTGACACATATATATATATATATATATATATATAGGTTGAGTTTTGTTTGTGTTGGGCTGGGGAACTGAAGATGAAGTATCTCCAGAAATAAGAAGTTGACAAAAGTGCTGAAGAAATAAAGGGACCACAAGACCAAGTTAATGCTCTTAGCCTATATGCTATAAAAAAAGAGAGCTATTTCAGTAAGCTGATGATTTCATGTTTTAACTCGGTGTGTAGGCGTAATGGTCATTGTCAATGACAGTGTTTGCAGTATGTCCACCATTTGTGTGGGTATGGGAACTATCACAAATAAAAAATTACAATGTATCTCCAGAAATAAGAAGTTGACCCAAAAAAAAGTGCTGAAGAAATAGAGAGAACACAAGATCAAAGTAAATGCTCTTAGCCTGTTAATTTCATTACAGAAAGTTAGCATTCTATTGTGAAGCTTGTTATTCGATGTTTCAAGGAAGTTCAGCAAAATACATGTATATAAGGTTATTCTATTATAGTGACCATAATTATGTTCATCACTCTTATCAATATGCAAATATTTGTCCAAAACTATGAGGTCACATGCACTACTGAGTATGAAATTGGATAGATATCATTTTCAAAACCATTAAGCTCCATTTCTTAATGTAATGTTGCAGTTATTCTGATTTGGAATTCATTAGAGTCAAATAAAGGAAATGTTGCCATGGATGCTGTAATCCTTGCCTATTTCATGCATCGTAGGTGGTTTATATCAGCCAAATACACAAGTTTTTAGTTTGAGGTTTTCAAAAGAATCTTATATTATATGAGGATTGAGACTTGCCATTTGTATTCAAAAGAGGATATCAAGCAGGAAAAAAGAAAGTAATCCAAGCTATATCCGACTTCCTCTTGTTGACAAAATTTATTAAAGGTATGTTTGATGCACTGTTGATGAAAAATTAATGTTTACTTAAATCTGTCATACAACTGGCCTTTAGTGCTGTTGTGGTTGGTCTGCAACTGAAGTCTACTCACAACAAAGGTTTTATTTCAGCATTTTCTGAAAAGCTCTATTTGTGTCTCATAAGGTGAAAACATCATACAGAATAGGCTGGGTGGCCAGTAAAACATTTTATACAACTCCACACGAATTTCAAATTTCTTCAGTGTTCCTTGGTGTTTTGATATCAGTATCCATGTAAAACATTCAAAAGGTATGAACATCTACATTTACTGTGTGCAAGATATAATGTCTGTATTAATAGTACAACTGTACATTGTATTGAGAAAGCTACGTATCATAGAGTCATGTGTGTATGTGTGTGTGTATGTGTGTGTGTGTCTGTGTGTGTGTGTGTGTGTGTGTGTGTGTGTGTGTGTGTGTGTGTGTGTGTGTGCGTGGTGAATTTCTGGATGCAAACTACCCTGGGTCCCAGGGTTTAACGGGTAGTTTGCAGGCACAAACCCTTGTTGAGCGTTAAGGAGTCTGCGCCAAGACTACTACATGCACTAACTGGCACTGTCCCTCAGACTGTTGGGAGACGCTACAGTGCAGGGCCTATGGGACAGTGTAGTCTTGGCGCAGACTCCTTGACCAAAAACGAGGTTTTCTACCTGCAAACAAGTGGTCTGGCAACCCCTTTCCCAACCAGATATTTTGTCAGTCTTTATATTTTGATTATGTACACCCATAGGACATTCATTTAGGCCAAGTTTGATCCATGGGCTCCATGGGGTAAATTACACCCGCCGGAGGGCCTTTTCGGGGGCCGAACCCAACCTCAGGGACCAGGCAGACGCCCATTTTTTTAATGAGGAGGGTGGTCCCAACAACTCTGAAGGGTCAAACCTTTTGGGCTTGGTGGGATAAATTGACCAGCAGCCAGCTCCTGGTCTATATGTTTGGCCTGGCTCTCTTTACGCAAATCCACATCAACCTACTAATTGTAATTCATTTTGTTTAACAAAATATGTTCTCGCATTTTGGGAGTATTTTTAAGACATGATTAAGGGAGAAAACATTCGTCAGAAAGTCAGAAAAAAAAAAGCCTGGATCAAAATATCAACCTGTAGTGATTGGTTGAAAGAGCTTCACGTGATCATAGTTATTTTCAACTATGCCAGAATTTTGGCATGTCTGACACTCCACGTAGTACTATTTGAAACGTGACGTCACTTCTATGACGACACTTTGTAAATAGTATACTATTCTCAAAATGATGTCACAAAGCGATCCTAAACATGTGCGCAGCTTTGTTCCGTCACTGTTTGAAATGTTATAATTTCTATCAAAAACAATTGTGACGTCATAAAACAATTGTTGCATTGCGTACAGCTTTGTACCGTCACTCTTTGAAATGTAACATTTTCGAACAAAACTAATTTTCACATCACAAAGCAATTCTGACATCGCCGCCTGGGATCAATAAAGGGTCCCTTTTAACACAGCGTCGCATCCAGGATACGATCAAAGAGGTTCTATGTAATAGAGCGCGCGCTCGCATATAGAAGCGGGGCCAATTGAACGACCCGCCGGCATATGGACAAATATTGATTTTCCTTGAAATTAGAATGATTTTTCCAACCCAACCCCATCTTCGAAGCTGTACTTTACGTGTATTACTATAGGCACTTCCGGGTTGAGGCTTCTGGTAGGCGACCTCTTTCGTGCGCGCGCGCCACTATTTTCATTTGTACGCACTGAATGGTGAGCGCTTACTCTATTACATATTATAAAACCTCTTTGGATACGATCTTCTTGCCTCACATTTTTATGCCTCCGCCACGAAGTGGTGCCGGAGGCATTCTGTTTTCTGGTTGTCCGTCCGTCCGTCCGTCCTTCCGTCCGTAATGAATTTTGTGGACAGCATAACTAAA
This sequence comes from Diadema antillarum, assembly GCF_040938485.1. Taxonomy (NCBI): domain Eukaryota; kingdom Metazoa; phylum Echinodermata; class Echinoidea; order Diadematoida; family Diadematidae; genus Diadema; species Diadema antillarum. The sequence goes on from NW_027271680.1 coordinate 1,532,708, forward strand.
AAACCTTTTTAGCTATCCTAATGAAACTTGGCATGTATGTGTATTAGGGGGTGAAGTTGTGCCTCTCAACTTTTGGATGCACTTGCTCAAGATCAAAGGTCAAGAGGTCAAGGTCAAATACGTAAAATTCCACTATTTTAACAATATCTATGCAATGCCTGAAGATATTTTCTTGAAACTTAGTGTATACATGTATTACCCAATTAAGATTCTCTGGTGAACGTTTGGGGTCATGAGGTCAAAGGTCAAAGGTCAAAAGGTCAAGTAAAATATTAAAACTTCCCTTTTTTCTCCATAACTTGGAAATTGTTCAAGGTATCTTCATGGAACATAGTATACATGTACTGACTGGCAGTGATTATGTAGAGCATTTAGGGTTCATGGGGTCAAAGGTCAGGGGTCAAAGGTCAAGGTAAACACTTCAAAATCTTACTATTTTCCTCATATTTATGCAATGCCATCAGGATTATTTTTTTAACGCTTGGTGCAGGCATGTATAACCTCATAGAGATTCTCTGGATTTTTTTTTGCCTCAAAGGTCAAAAGGTCAAAGATCAAGGGAAAGTGTTGAACTAACTTTTTCCTCCATATCTCGGAAGTGGCTCAAGTTATCTTGACTCTTTCTACATATTTCTATACATGTTCTGCCTGACAGTGATTATCCTATGAATTTTAGGGTCAAAGGCCAAATGAAAATGGTAACAATGTACTTTTCAATATAGAAATTGCACTTTTTCTCCATACCTTGAAAATTACTCAATGAATGAAATTATTAATGGGTCAAATTCAAGTTAAAGTCCTTAATTTCCCAAATGCATGCTCTCCTATTCATCCAAGTAGACCTAGGTCAAGGAAGGTGAACATTCAACACATTTGTGACAAACTTGTCCTTTTAATATTTTTTCCAATCATTTTGGGAAATGTAATCACACATTGTCCACATGTACTATAGACCTATTAGGAGAATCATGCATTATGGCGGAGGCATACCAGTCGCCATGGCGACATTTCTAGTTTTTCTTTTTCCTCTTCTTGTGTTTATCTTTTTTAATCCAAACTATAAAACCGAAATGCCCTGCCTAATTTCTAGTTTCTGGATAGGCCTCGATGACTCCAAAAGAACTATTCTCTGTGGGGCATATGCAGCCCTTAAGTAGCCCCGGTGACTCCAAAAGAACTATTCTCTGTGGGGCACATGCAGCCCCTAAGTAGCCCCGGTGACTCCAAAAGAACTAAAATACAGTTCTTTTGGAGTTAACTCTGCCTATGCAATAGTTTTAACCAGAAGCTCTCAAGGCAAAGTATATTTGTACACTAAAACACATTCAACCACTCCATACTTCCACGAATCACGCAAAGTACTTCTCATAGGGCTTCTGTGGCTGGAATATATGCAGTCATAAAGTTGAAACCAGACATCACAATCTTTACCACCATAATATCTATGTAACTCGTTATTTGCAATTTGTTAACATTCCAATTCATACACCTAGGATTGTTACACGAATCAGCTGATTTGATGTTGTTATTTTATTTGTCAAAATAAAATCACAATTGTTTTTTAATTGTCTGAACTTTAGTATCGTGGTATGTTTTCTGTGACGTGTTGACTACATGTAGTCACAATATTCTACTCTTAACAAGAAAAGGAAGTGCAAGAACAGCCTGGTTTTTATACCAAGTTGTATTTCAGCAGGAGTAGAAATAAAATCCCTTTCTTGCCACGTTAAAATCATGGACAGCGATCCGGATATGATATTCCATCACATATGTTTTACAAATAAATCCCTGCGATAGCTCCAATCCCTACCATGAACACGCTCTCAAATTACTCTTCAGAAAAAAAAAATATGGGGAACTACCTTCATGAGTCAATCGGGTTGAAGTGTAGGTATATAAACGTATTAGTGCCTTGAATTCGTTGATGACAGTAGAGGAAGACGAATTGATTCGAAATGCATTAAATGCATCAATTAATAATGATCTGATTAAAGGAAACCAGAACCCAAAGAAAAATGTGGATGAATTGACAACAATATTATAAAGAAAATATAAGGGGAATTCCACAAAAAAAAATACTTTTCTAGCATAATAAAAGAGCACTTGACTATAACTGCTTTCAGAAAGCAGGGGGGAATAATTGCTACCCTTAACATGTGTCAATATGAAGTTGATGGAATGTGTAATTATCATGAAAAACGATTTTTTTAAATTCCCTTTACATTTTCTTTATAATTATTGTTGTCCACACAAGACGTCATAACCTCTAGTAGTCTCCTCATCCAATGGTTCCAACATCTAAACTTTGAAAATTCATAACTTTTGCATCGATTATCTGATTTTCCTCAAACTTTTACTGATATGTTCTACTAAATAATGTTGCTGCTTTAAAATCCACATTTCTCTTTGGATTTTGGTTTGGTTTAACAGGAAATTTAGTGCATGCACCCCCCTTTTTTGTAAGAAAACAATAGGCCTACTCCTATTTAAGAAGAAAAAGACCTTTGATTAAGAATTAGATCTCATCGTCTCTTATTACTCTATTTGACACGACTCTGTCACCAGAACATGAAGAACAATTAATTAACGGTCAGCTATACAAAATAATTCATGAACAAAGGTGAAAGCAAGGGTGATTTAAGATTCATCAATCAAATTACGAACGTAAAAACGGAAAATGCTGTACTTTTGCAGATATAGCTTGATGCAAAAATTTATAAAAAGATAAAAGTTAGTATTTATCAGCATTAATACTGTAGACTTGTGATGGAGTTTGCTGTGTTTATGAATGTTGCCATTTTAGAATGAATATCGCGAACTCGCCAAGCAGTGCAAAGAGTTTGCGTCAGACCTTCTCGACATGTGCCAGACGACGGATGAGGTAAAGACTATTCTGACGCAAGAGGCCACCACCGCCATCGAGAGTCAGGCGGCAGAGGGCGCAAACACACTCCGTAAACACAAGGCACCCGGTAAACCCACGACGGAGGGGAAGGACAAAGATTTCTCCCTCCCACGACTCGATCTGGCCATCAAATACAAACAAAAGCAGGTATTTCTCATTCTGTTTCATCTCTCCGATTCATGTCATTTAGTCGACCTTTTCAATTTTGTTTTGTTTGTTCATTTTCCATCTGAGAAGATGGCTGGATAGCCCATATTCAGCTACACTATATAAGCTGATCTTCCATGGGGTCCATTTGAGTGTGAGGCGGGACCACTTCACCGGGTTAAACACCCTGCTCTTTGCGATGAATGAATGAATTTGATGAATGAATGAATGAATTTGAATTTTGAGCTTTCAGCCTCACACGTTTAAAAAAGAAATCCACTCCAAAATTTATTAAATTTCACAAATGATAGATAAACGGGGCGATCGTTAGCGGGGCCGTTAACGATCGCCCCGTTACTGTACAGGCATGCTAACCTGGAAACATTAAACTGCACATTACTTGAATATGAGACCATTCTGAAGCAAATAATTTTCACACAACAATGGATATGTAATGTACTTTTAAATGAATCCCACAAGGATTGGAACAATCATCCCCCAGCATTCCCACTGATCAGTTACTAGCCATCCAGTTTAAGACCTTATTAGCATTAAAGTCTTATCATGTTATGGTGTTTGAGTGTTTGATTTCAGAACCTGACATTGGGAGTGACGAGAAGTAATAATTTTCAGTATTATTGTTTATAAACATGCATAAACGCGCACACACAGTCTTCATGCATATTTGATATACATATTACGCATAAAGACATACCTTATGTATGTATATTATGTGTGATTTATGTACGTGTAAAACTTCATGTCTTTATGTGTTTATGACTTTGTTATAAACAGGTGAAGACATGAACTTTACCACCTGTCTGCAGGGGATAAAAGAGTCACACTACATTACTCTAATGCTAAAAAAGAATGACTTTGAGAACTGTAAAGATGTGTAAAGAGAAAAGATGGTGATGGTGATATATTAATGATTACAATGTATCATTGCAGAGCCGTTTGGAATATTCTTTAATAGTTTTTGTTATCGTAATGATCTGAAGATTCCAACCCAATCTGTTTCTTCATGTTCCTTTCATAACAATAAACAACTGTACAAGACAAGCCTATACACAGTGAAGAATTAAAATCGAAACGTAAGAATAGCATAGTTCGTACAGACTCCAAAAAATATAATCAATGATGATAAAAAGACTCTAACTTTGTGTGTATCTATATCTATACTTCAGTTCGTCGCCCACCCTCACTGTCAACATCACTTAGCCACCCTTTGGTATAAGGGAACGCCCAGCCTTGCTCGCCAGTGGCATCCACTCATCAAGTGTGTCATCACACTCGGCCTCATGGCCCTGCTGCCAGTCTTAACCCTCATCTATTGGACGTATCCCTTCGGAAAGGTAAATGACTTGTTTCACCCTTTGATTGCTTTGAGCGCTATTGTGGCAAGAAGGAATCCCCCATACCATCCTACACACTGTCCAAAGTCCCTGGCACATAAACGATTAATTGGAATTTGCTGGTGGTATTCTGACTATTTGGCAATGTAAACCTATAGATCTAGTCAAGGTTCTAGTCAGTATCAATATCTGGATCCGTAAACTTGGATGTAACCCTATATTGTTCTCGGTTTCATTTGAGATTTGCTCCTGCAACAATTGCTAGCATGAAACATCTGCAAGGTACACCAAACATAAAGTTCACCCAAAAACATATAACTAACTCTAATCCTAATCCTCACATCAAACTATTAAGATCTAAAATCCTATCACAACCCTAACCCTAACCCTAAGTCCTTCGAGAAAAGAAGACCGGAGCATGTCGCAGGATCAAATATCGTGTCGCCATTGTTCTTACCCCCAGGCTAGATAAGAATACCCCCAGGCTAGATAAGAATATGTATCAGTGGTTCCATCCCATGGGTCAGGATAAATGACTGCCGAGATAGTTACTCATACATACGGAGAGATACGAGTTTGTACATCACATGAAGAAGGCACCTGACCGACCCGTTTAAATCCAAAAGGCTCTAAAGACGAAAAGAATACCCTTTGAGGCCAGGCTAGCCAAAAATCACTGTGATGCATAATGTTGGATGTTGGTCCTATTCCCTCAGAAAAGAAAAAAGGGAAAAAAAAACTACATGATTGTTATCATCCCTTTGGTCTTGAGGTGAATAATACATTTTCCTTGTGCCGACACTGCCCTTTAGCGAGATAAAATCAAATGTATTGCCGTTCTATGATATCCCTTGGTAAGATCTATAATATATCGATCACAGTTATAGTCCCATTTGTTGTACCCCTACTTCCATCTTATGTCAAGTTAAAACTGCACATTTGCCCTTTCTCTGTGAGAATTTCATATACATATTCAGAACATATCAAAACTAGGCAACTCATATCAACCCCTACCCCCCCCCCCCCCCCAAAAAAAAAAAATGAAAAATCAAATTTCAACAGGTCACGTTGGTTCTGATGGACTATATTGCTTACTGTTATATGTGAACCGTTAATATTTCCAGTCACATTACAGTTGCTGATATTATGTTAGTGTTTCTTAAATCCATTCTCTTACACTGTTGCTGTAATGTATGTCCCAATGAAAATACTTTAAAAAGACTGCAGACATAGCATACCCATCAGCAAGATGTCAAAACACACGAATGCAATGAACTTCATCTGCCGAGTATCCGCTGTGAATGATTTCTAGGCTGTGAATTCCCTCTAGATTGCGGAGTACATGAGGAGCCCGAGAACGAAGTTCATGACGCATGCGTCGATGTACGTGTGCTTCCTGCTCATCCTCTTCCTCGAGTCCGTGATCTCCCAGGACCTCTTGGGACCTCGTCACGGGCCCCAGACCATCGAGGACGACGGACGCTGTCCTCTCCTATGCGAAAGTCTGCAAGCACTCGAAGGGTCGCCGGGAAAGTTTCTTGTGAGACAAACTAACCTCTCCTTCTTGCAGTGGATTATGGCGATATTTGTATTAGGTTCGTTGTTCCTCACGAGAGAATACAAGTCCATTGTTAATCATAATAGAAAGGCAGGTATGAACAAATCTTCACACACACGCTTATATACACACACGCGGGCGCGCGCTCGCACACACATGCATGCACATACACAAACACATACTTTAGTCAAGAATTGTTTTCACTCAATTTAATTTAGGTGATTATGTGAAACGTCTGCTTGATTTGTAGCCGAAAGCCTAGTTTTTCTTGTGGCAGGATGTTCAAAGATCACTTTTTGAAAAGTACTGAGAGGATACATGTATCTTTACTCAACACGTTGTCATGAAACTTGACTTCAGTCACAAAGCAATCCATCAATAATGGTTGAAATTTTCGGTTTACATTGGTTTGCGGGAGAACGTATCGTAGTGCAGCTAATCACGCTAACAGCCTAAATATTAATGCGTTTCCCTATTGAGGAATCAATGTAACGGATAAGGTAAACGGGATATGGTTCGCCGCAGTTAATACAGCTGAAGTCAAAGGATAATGGAATGACGGGAGTTCTTTTTTTTTCTACCACTTCTCTATTTTGAATGATCAACTCTCTTGTTTACCCTCACGTCCCCTCTTCTGCGCATATTATAGGGCTCTTGTGGGGAGAAATCAAGCAGATCTTCCAAGAAGGGTACAGGAACTACCTGAGCTCGGTGTGGAACTGGATCGATATCGCCATGCTGAATCTCCTGATATCTTCGCTCCTCCTCCGCGGAGCCGTGTCCGCGAAGGCGACCGCTGCCATGGGCTACTTCAACACCAACGGTACCTGCGAGGCGCTGGAGAGAAATAAAACTCAGGCTGTCAATTTTCTCTACTGGCTCAACACTGGTACGTGTCACGTAAGGCATATTTGTATTAGTTTGATTTTTTTCCCTGGATGATAGTAATAACTATGCATAACATTTATGAAGCGCTTAATATCATATTTGTAAGCGCTGGAGGAAAAACAAACATAGACAACAAGTGAAGAGGAAAACAATGAGTAAGGACATCCACATAATAAAGTAACTACAGTAAACAATCATGTATAACAATTATTACAAATACAACTACTACTACTAACACAAATGACACTGCCTAAAGAGATATGGTTTGAGGAGTGACTTAAATGAATCTAGTGTGTTGGCTTGTCGGATGCTGATGTGGAGATTGTTCCATAGTTTAGGGGCAAGAAAAGGAAAGGCACGGTAAGCATAACGTGTGTTGGTACGAGGTCGGGAGGATAACTGAAGATTGGCAGTGGTGGCGGAACGAAGACGTCTGGTGTGGAGGATGTGGATGCAGAGCGGAGAGAAACAAGATCTTGAAGGTAGGGTGGTGCAAGGTTGGGGTTGATTTTGAAGATGAGAAGGAGAACTTTGAAGATGATTCTGTCTTGTATCTGTAGCCAGTGAAGGGACTGTAAGATTGGCTTTATATGATCTGACTTTTTAGTTCGAATGGCAAGTCTTGCTGCAGTATTTTGTATACGTTGAAAGGGTGCAATGTGGGAGTGCGGGAGACCAGCAAGGAGACAATTGCAGTAATCCAAACGTGATGAGACGAAGGCATGGACTAATCGTTCCGTGGATGACTTATCGAGATAACGCCTTATCTTTCCGATTTTGCAGACACCCCGTGAGGCAGATCGACAGATACTTTTAATTTGATGATTGAGAGTCAGGTTCTTGTCGAGAGTGACCCCGAGTTCTGGAATACTCTCTGACGAAGAAATGCTTCCAGATTCAAAGTTAAGAGATACCAGGCGGTCTGTATTACGGAACTTGGATGACAGATGAAGCATTTCAACTTTGAGCTCATTAAGCTTCGGTTTATGCTCAAATGACATTCTCTTTATATCATTGATACAGGCGGAGAGTCTCAGCATCGCCCCCCCCCCCCCCATGATCTGATGAGCTCATGATGAGGTATATTTGAGTCTCATCAGCGTAGGTTGCATGTTGCATTCCATGATGAGAGTTGATAAGTCTTCCCAAAGGACCGGTGTACAGGATATACATCAGGGGTCTCACAAGTTACTGATCCTTGAGGGACCCCATAAGGAAGGGAAAATGGTCTGAAGTGCCATTATGTACAAGACTCTCCTGATTGCGTCCTTCCAGATTAGATTCTATCCAATGGAGAACAGTTCCTTTGATACAATAATCAGACTCAAGGAGATGAAGGAGACTGTGATGATCTAGCGTATCAAACGCAGCGAAGTAGTCTAGAATAATGAGGACAGCTTCCTGACCCTTGTCCAGAGCAAGCAGAAGATCATTGAAGACTCCTTACAGAGTGGTTTCAGTAGAATGAAAATGACGATAAGCCGATTGATGAGGTGGAAACAAGCCGTTTTCATTCAGATAAGTCCTTAGTTGAGCTGCAACAAGTTTCTCAAGGATCTTCCTTGCTAAGAAATGGTAAGTTAGCGATAGGCCTGTAGTTTTTTTAATCATTCCGTTCAAGACCAGGTTTCTTTAGTAAAGGTACCACATGCGCTGTCTTGAACTGCTCAGGAACCACTCCTGAGGAAAGAGAGAGGCTGATGATTTGTGTCATAAGAGGCAGAAGTTCATCAAGGCATGCCTTTACCAGCCATGTGGGGATTATATCTAAGCTGGAAGACTTTGAGGATAGTGATTTGATGAGGGATTTCACTCGGCTTTCAGAAACAGGATCAAACTCTGACAGATTGCAGTCAGGTGAAATCCCAGGTTGTGCAGGCAAACAGGAGAACTCATGAGAAGAATCATCAAAGGAAGAAAGAATTGAGCTGATCTTGATCTCAAAGAACTCCCCAAAGTTATTGGCTAGGTCCTCATCAGAAGAGTGATCAGGAAGTGCTGGGGAACGATTAGGGGTCGAAAACCTTTTCACTACCTAAATAAAAACTGCTTGGTATTTGATCCCTTGATCTCACACTTGAATTACTTTGATTTGGCTTCAAACAGTATATTGAAGTAAGCTTCACATTCCTTCTTATACAATTGTTTATGGATGCAAAATCCGGATTTAACCATTCGACCCTCTTCCCGCCGCCTGACCTCTTAGCCTCGATCCCTAACCTCTTCGTTATACCATGGTGCATGCGGCTTAATGGTAATGACCTTGCTTTCAGCGGGAGCATTCTTGTCAAGTAGTTGAATCAACGTCTCATTATACACGTCGACAGCCGTGGAAAGATGAGATGAAAGTGAAGTGGCATAAACCCTCAGAACAGATGCGGGTGAGAATCTGATGTTGAAGTCCATGAGCTCAAACGATAAGTAGGTCTTTGCATCATCCAAAGAGATGGAAGCAGAAGAACGGTGGATGACACAGATTCCCCCTCATTTGGAACCGTTGCGGGGACAATGTGAGATGCTACAATTTGGAAGTGTAAGCTTTAAGATCGGCTAAAACATGGTTATCCCTGTGATCACCAGTAAGCCAAGACTCTGTAATAACTAGAGCATCAAGATTGCATTCCTGTATCAGATCACTGATACACGTTGAATTGTTACCGATAGAAAGGCAGTCCACAGACCGATTGGGCTTGGGTGTTATTTGTCACTTTCTGACGGTTAATTTGTGTTTTTCCCTCGATTCTGACACTCTCAAAATATTAACCTGGTTGCTTAATGTGCTTTTCTTCTGGCTGATGCTTCCTTTTTCCATCCATACGTGTAGGGGCTTGTGTAGAGCTCCAGGTGTAAGAGAAAGTTGGTTCCTCCGTCCCACCCCTGCTCTTCTACGACGTCGTGTTGACTTTCGGTGGGAGATCCCCAGGAAAGTGAGCTTCTTCCATAAGATAGGAGACAGCCTCTGATGGCAAGTGTCATGAAGGCTAACATCAAACAATTGTTCACGTGTATAGGATATGCTTTCTCTGACAGGTTGTGTGTGTTCAGATCTGACTTCAACACCAGGATTGGGAATAATGTCACCATTCTTTAGAAGCAAACTGTGGTGATACGCATCAGAGTTGGGGTAATAGCTGATTCGGTTGCCATAAAATATCCAAACAGGTCTGGAAAATGAGAGTCCAATTCACATGCAGTAAAAACAGGCTTGTACACACATAAAGCAGCTTGCTGTCCATTGAAATTGGAGCTATCCAACAGACTCACCCCCACCAGGAGCACTATAGAATAACACGTAGTTGCCTCCATTGTCACCAAGGGTTCTCCTTGTCCTTCACATTGTAGTCAGGCTTCAGTGAGTATCAATGCCACTGTGTTGCATGGAGGAGCTGTAACATGGCTGCACTTGACCAGTGTACACATGAAGCAGTATGACCAGGTGCAAGGCTAAATCTTCTCAAGATGTAGTTGAATCACTCTTACAAGTCCAGAAGAACCCTGAGATGACTACAAAAACACTGGTACAGTTTTTGATCAGCAAAACACATGAAACCCAACAAATATTAGGTGAAAAGGGGAGAGCGGTCAGGAGAGCTGCCCGCAGGATGGGCGCTCCATGGGAATGAACCACTACATCTGTAATGTATGAGATTCTATGCATGCATTGTTCGCAAAGGTCATTCAATACCTAGTCACAGTAGCCGGTAGCCTTGGGAAACGTGAGTGGCTACATCAATCTGCATTTATAATACAATTGTAGTTGCCCACTTGGGTACATCAGGGAGTTTTCGCAAGCACGGTGCGGCCGGGAGTTGAGCAAGTCGTGTGGAAAATTTGCTTCTGCGCATGATCAAAGCCGAGAAACGTCCCGTCCAGGGGAAAACGAGTACGGTACTCGGCCGAAATAGCGTTCGGTGGGCAGCGAGTGAGCCAGCCAGCCAGCCAGCCAGCCAGCCAGCCAGCCAGCCAATCTGTGATCTTGTCCATACGCCGGGGTATGGGGAATGTCACAGCTGATTGCTTCCGCGTATTCTCAGTCTTCCCGTCGTGTAGCGAAAACTCCCTATTAAAAAAAAAAAAATCGTGAAAAACACGTGACGTTGAATAGTGCATTAAATCTTATGCTCATCGGTAACCGTCAGCTCCAGTCGAGATTTTTCGCCTGTGTCTGTGGTTACTTTCTGACACACAGAGATTAGTGATAAGAATCTTTCCACAATTCGTTCCCGGGATTCACGATTATATCCGAGCCGGACCAACCTTCCCGCTCCAAGTTATCTAGTCTTTTAACGTCACAGAGCTTTACAGAGTGTTGTCGTACTTGGCAACAACTTTGTTAATGCCTTCCTGTGAATCTTAATTTGAGGAAGCGGGTGAATGAAGTGGTTCTCTACTATGCTGTATTAAATAACGTTTAATGTTAATCAATTTTAATGCATTTCAGAAACGGTCCATTTTCAAAGCAGCAGTTTCTTTTTTAACTATCCATGATTTTATTTCTGGCAATTACTACACGTCACAGATTATTATAATGTAACGAGATATATTGTGCGTATCTTTTAGCCTTACTGCAGAAAGAAGAAGAAGGAAGAGAAAACATTATGAAGTGTGAGACTATTTCACCTTGTTTTATCTTCTTCGTTTTATGGACATTCAATAATTTGCTAAACTCTAACTTTATTTTTTGCGTTCGTCTCCCAAGATCGTAAAGACTGGCACGACTACGACCCACAGCTGATCGCTGAGTCGCTCTTCGCAATGGCAAACATCCTCAGCTTTTCTCGCATCACCTACATTCTTCCGGTCAACCAGTTCCTGGGCCCGCTCCAGATCTCCCTCATGAGGATGATTGGTCAAATCATGCGCTTCGGAGCCGTCTTCATCGTTGTGTTTCTGGCCTTCTTCTGCGCGCTGACCAACCTCTACTGGAACTACCCGGACGACACCAAGTTTGGCAGGTCTGCTACTTTGGTCCTTTCTTTGCGTCTTAAATACCATAGGGTGGGAAAAATAAATGGCCCGTTTCGGATGTATTCGAGATTCCCCGTAACGAATCGTGTGCAACTTTACCACTGATCTCTTTGTATTAAAGTGCACACACAACCGAACGATCTCGACTTGTTGACTGGAGTAGAGCGTTACCGATGACGTTCGACTCTGGACAGTCGACATATTTCGGCTGCTTGTGTTCCACCGTAAAGCTGCACACAGTTCTTAATACTTAGTACATCCGAGTCGCTGGCCATCCTGGCCAGGGCCATCTTGGCCAGCCTTTTCACGCTACCACGCTACCAGGTTTTCAACTCATCAAGTTCTGGCAGAATTTGCTCGTGAAAGAATCATTGACTTGAATTTTACTGGAAAACTTGTATTAGTACAGGATAAGACAGAACTGGTTAAACTCATTTCATCTAAGCAAAATCAGAATTTAATGGGCCAATTTTAAAAAAGAAACTAATTTGATAAAATTCCTTGCCAATTTTAGAATTATTGATTAGTTTAAGATATAACGGGATCTTAAAAATTCTGCAACGGATATGACAGTTTTATGTGAACAGCAAAAGGCCCACTAAAAATGTTTACTGTTACCTTTCGAGACACTTACAATAGTAACAGTCATAATTATAGAAATACAAGGCCAAAACGCAATAACGTGATGTCAGGGATCTGATAGGACTCCACTCAGTCATCATGCATTCAGTCCGATTGTTTCTCGTCGCTAGGGCCGATCGCACCTTGACGACGCTGTTGTGGGCTCTCTTCGGGCTCGCCGAGCAAGAAGACGTCAAGTGCAGCTCGGGGACGACGGAGTGCGGACACACGACCACCGAGATCGTCGGCACCGCTCTCTACATCATGTACCACCTCATCATGGCACTTGTGATGTTGAATATGCTGATCGCGATGATGACGACTTCCTTCCAAGAGATATACGTGAGTTAAACAAACCCATGCTGCTATAAACCCACTGAACTCTATACCTCCTCCAGAGATCAGTATAGCCCATAAAATTTTGATACATTTTTCAGTTGATACTACCCTTATATTGAAAGTTCGTCTTGACAAATCAAGTATGTCGCTTTGTAAGGAAACAGAAAATGAGAAGTATAAAAACCAGTGGGAATTTTTGTTGAATAATCGAACTCATATAACAAAAATATGATAATTCTATGTAAAAGTTTCCAGCGTAGAGTAAAATTTTTGATGAGCAATTCGCTATTTGTTTTGTACACAAAGTTTCACTAATTTTCATTTTCTCATATATTTTGATATAGGCAGAAGATGTCGGCCGGGAATGATATGCAGAAACATAATGTTTCTGCATGTCATTTTTATATTTAATAAAATATTATGACCAAAAACTGGTCTGAATTCTTGTGTATAATCCGTATGGAGAGCTGCTCAATACGTGTACCTATATCACACAGATTTTCCAATAGTCCTTACTCCACTGTACTCTCTAAAACTTTTACAGTTCATGGCTTTTTGTGTGTGTCCATTTTCCCACAATTTTCACTTATATATACTTATTTCACTGTTATGTGGTCATACAAAGCTACACAGTATCAGGATTGCTTTCTCTTTAAAGTCGTTCCTCCCCTAATCCTAAGCAACATCAGACTACATCTCTTCATAGTCCATCCCTTGACAATATAATGATGGCATGAGAGTTTGATGCGTTGAATATTTTAAACGTGTCGACCGAATTACAGGACGATCAAGATGTCGAATGGAAGTTCGCTCGCTCCAAACTTTGGATGGTGTATTTCGAACGAGGAGCCACTCTCCCGCCGCCTTTCAATATCATTCCCAGTCCCAAGACAGTGGTGCACTTTATCAAATTTGTGAAGAAACAGTTCTCCCGCTCGATTAGAAGGTCGTCAATGGAGTTGAGACTAGAGGTAAGACGATTGTTTTGAGACGGGCTTTACAGCCCACGAGTCGTACAGCTCACAAATCGTACAACCCATGAGGTATACAGCTCACGAGTCATACAGCCCATTAGTTCGTAACTAAACTTACAAGGCCCACGAGACCGACACATTAAGCACCGGGTTATATCTGTCGAACTCTTGGGCTGTTTCTACCTAGGGTCAAACTAATGGGCTTTACTTGCCTAGTGTCGAACTCATGGGCTGTATGACTCGTGAGTTGTATGATTCATGAACCTGTTTTCAATGCCGAACTCGTCGGCTGTATGACTCGTGGGTGTCGGTCTGATGGGACAACCCCTTTGAGACACAGCCATAATAATCCAATTCACAGTTAGCAATAGTCTGCAATGACCTGTTGAACCACAGACGTTTTAAAGCATGGATCAATCTTTAAGAAGAGCTGTTGAAAAAAGTCAAGCAAGGCGTGATAATTTACATACAAGCGATGCCATTGATAAATGCCTTTTGTTATTTTGGTTGAAAAGAATGCACATTCACCTGTAATTTCCAAAATGCCCCTTGTTCATCAAATATGAATATTCATAACATGATTTTCATGAAGACCTACCGAGATTTCTTTAAAAAAATGAAATCTCAGTTACAAGTCACTTTCCAAGATTTGTACATGTGAACTGGTTTATTGAGATACGAACACACACGTACACACAAATTGACATTTTGCCAGACGTTTAACGGTAATATATTACAACTTATCTGCATTCTAATTACGAATGAAGCAGAGTCAGCAATCCGACAGTTAAGAAAGGCGATGATATCGGTCTTTTACGAATAAAAGGTGACCAATTTTATCATATATATATTAGGAGCAAAAACTACTGATGAACTTAAACAATAGAGAACGGCTAAATATATATTATGATAATGATATGTGTTCTAAGTCTCAGAGTGAATGGTGCTACACCAGGTGTTTTCTACAGATTAGGGTTTGCGCATGCAAATGTTCAGTCTCCTGTTGCTTTTTTTTTTCATGTTTTGATGTGTACAAGTCGTAGAAGCTTATGTCATGACTGTGTTTGTGAGATTTGAACAGTAATCCCTCATGATAGTGTAGATAGTGATAGTTGATAGTCAATGAGCAAACGTCTGATGATATTCTGAAAAGTGTGCCGCCAAAGAACGCTGACTAAATTTCCAATGTAAACTACGATAGATCTTTCTCTGTGCAGATATTATTTCCAATGTTGTACATTCAATTTATCACAGGGAAACCTGAACCTAAATCGACGGGCTGGTATGCGAAAACAAGTAGCGTCTCATGAGGTATTTGTATACAAAACTACTCTCAAAATTATTACTCCAAACTTCCACATCCTCTTTCTTTATTCTTCTTCATCTACTCCTCCTTCTTCATCATCGTCGTCGTTATCATCTGCTTCTTCTTCTTCTTCTTTTCATCACCATCATCATCTTCTTCCTCAGTGCGATTCAACGCAATACAGTCGCTGATTATTTTCATTCATAAAAAGGGTAAAACACTATCATGACTTGGCAAAGCATACCTTTCACAAGTCATAATGTTTGAACAATCAAGAAATTAGTACAATGATATATTATTTAATATATATATATATATATATATATATATATGTGTGTGTGTGTGTGTGATTGAATGACAAGAAAACAATGCATTCTTTGCGACGTCGATAAAAAGTAAATCATGATCTGATGGTGATGTGCGTTAAAAGCAGGACCTGTAACATGTGGATCACTCAAAATCTCTGAATTCATACTGATATTTTCTGTGAAGGTACTAGCTTTTAACTCCTGTCGACGATACACTTTCATTACTGTATAATTATCCTACCATTTCTGCTGGTATGAATAATCTCTTTTTATTCGATGTACCAGCCATATAAAAATAAATTCTGTATTCATCATTTTATTGTCTCGGAGCTCTTATTGGGTAATTTGTACTGATTGGTATAAGTTCAAGTTCAAGTTCAAGTTCAACTTTATTTTAATTTCCATTAGATAAACAGGAGAAATTATATTCAATGCATAAACAAAACAAATTTGTAGTAATTTCGATAAACGTACATTAACAAGATACATGTGATGATAGTATCAATATTTATTGTCATCTTTATTTCATTTTGCATATCATGTCCTTTTTTTGTGAATGATGGAAATAAATGAAATAAAATGAAGTGAAATTAAATAATATTGATAATAATAATAATAATGATAATAACAATGATTATAATTATTATTATTATAATTATAATTATAAAATAAAACATATAAACAATAATACATAATACAATAGTGTCTTCTTTATCCAGTTTAGCCTCTTCAGTGTTGCCACTGCTCTACCAGAGGGCCCTGCATTATCCATTGTAATTACCCTAGCTTTCTAAAGGTACTGGGTGGGAATCGAACTCGGGTCCTCCGATTGGGAGTCGGGAGTCTTATCCATTATGCCACATCGCCCCCATGAAATACGCATGTGTAATGCACTTATTATGTTCCATTTTTCTCCCCAATTCCGACAGAGTCTAATGAAGAAGGTGATCAAACGTTACCTCTTCAAACTACAGAACGAAAAGGAGGGAGAGGATGGTGGTGAAGGTACGGATGAGAGAAAAAAACAACAACAAATGTAGGCCTACTTGTTTAACACTCAATCTCATGAAGATTAACTTTGGTCAAATTTCTTTGTTTGCTTGTTTTTTTAACGGAGGCCAATTTGTGTTTTCGTGTTGCTAACTAAATGTCTTTTTTTTTTTGTTGTTACTTGTTCTTTCTTTTGCACATGTGACGATACATTTTTGTTCGAACCTGTTGAACTTGTTTATTTGTTGATGGGTTGTGTTTATGTTTATTTGTTTGTTTGTTTGTTTGTTTGTTTTTTGATAATGATAATAATAATGATAATAACTTAGTGCGTAATACTGACATTTCTAAGCGCATTAATACGGAAAAAACTGAATTAGAATACAGCATGATATATATACATAATATGACAACAACCACAACAATTACGATTGAGTAAAGATAAGTTTTCAGCAATGATCTAAACTTATCAACACTTCCAGTATTTCGAATACAAGTAGTCGTTCTCTCTTGTGGTCATTGTTACGCTGTGGAAAGGGGTAGTAAAAAGAAAATGACGAGTCCGTCTTGTTGTTTAACGTGTAGGAGAAATTGAAGAACTGAAGAACGACATTTCGAGCTTCAGATGCGAGGTGATGGAGCGCCTCAAACAGGTGGCACCGGGTGCCTTCTCCGATGGTTCCCTCTCGGCCAATCGCCTGCAGACTTTCCCCAGTGTTTTCGCCAGCACCGAGTCACTCGCGGGCCCCAAGGCACAGCGACAAATGAGCGAAGTCAACGCGCGGTTGGACGTACTGGAGAGGAACGTGCAACAGATCACGGACTCCTTCGCCGAGTTCTTCGTGCATGCCAACCAGCTCTTGCGCGCCAAATCAGACGCCGGCTCGGGGGATAGCCTGCAGCAGATGTGTAACACGCAATGAGTTTGCGCTACAGGATCAGAATAGCAGAATAGCAAAGGCTCCATCTGAAGTAACCTACGTCGGAAATCGGTATTTTCCAGGAGGTTTTTTTTTTCTCCGAGAAAACCGAAGAACATCAGAAACTGTGTAAAATCTTCTTGTGTAGTGTGTATATTTTCTTGAGAGAGAGGTGTATCATTAGGCAGGATATGTTGCCTTTCAGAAAGCCATTGTGAGATGAAAGCGTGACTATTGCAGTTTTTCTGATGAATGATTATCAAGTTTATTCAAATCTAATGATGAATCTCTCCTTGTAATCGCGTCTTTAAAAACAGGAAATATTGCATAGAATTTTGCTTCTTTTTGGCACTTTTGCCGAGCCATATGATTGAATATCTGATATATGTATAAAGGTGTATTTAGCACATATCTTTAAGATCTATCTATAATTTATGACACGTTTCTTCTATAGGAACGAAAAAGAATTAACTGTTTTCAGGTTTAAATGTTCAGGAATCGTGTTTACTTCTTTTTGACCTTCATCTTGCATCGCATAAAAGTCGATTTGTTTGATTTACTGTGAATATTAATGTCCGGCAAATCAAACAAAATCAGCAACTTCAACGAAGTAGGGGATCAAATTTCCTAAAAGTGTTTTTTCGATTTCTCTAAAATGCTTCGGGTTTGCTGAAGACAACGAAAAACTATTAATGACTCGATTGTATAGATTACATCATGAATATTATTTCAAATACGTGCACACAAAATCTAAATTTTCATTCCTTAATGTGAATACACCAAGGTGGTGTAATTATCTTTGATAAATTATTTGTCTTGTTTTATGGTAGCTGGGTTGTGCTGCTCTCTTTTTGTTTTTAGATGGAGGGGGTTGTCGTTATATCTGTTCAATTCACAAAACAAAGTTCGACAAGTCGAGTCTGATATTCTGTGCGTAACAAAGAAACTAATCTTACATGACATCGGGGATCCAAAGTTTACACGTATCGAATGAATCCAACCTGCCAAATATCTGTTTATGTTTCTGGCTCGTATAATGTGCAATTATATCAGTAAACAAGACATCTGAGTTGGTTTACGTGATACAAAATTGTGCTTCGATCGAATCGAGACGCATTGTATATGTATAGTTTTTCCTTTTACTGGTATACGTAGAGCTGTTGATACATTATTTTTTGTACAGAATACTATCACGTGAATATGAAGAGTATGGTGGCGTAAAGAGTTAAGTCCATTTTTGTTAATTTGAGATATTTACGATTAAAGCTGCAACACACACACACGCACACACACACACACACACAAAGCAGTTAAGAGAAAAATACATGCTATCTTTAATCGTAACTTAGAGAATATTCCGTGTTATTTGCCAAGTACGTTATAACTGGAGGGGCTTTATTTCGCTCTATGTGACGATGGGCGTGTTTTAAAATATATGTTTTGTTCTTTTTTTTTATAAAAGGCGCTTGACCCGTTATTAGATCAATCTCTTTGGATCTGGAGATTGCCACTGGTAGAGACGCGTTGGGTTAATCGACTCCTAAGTTGTACCATACACTATTCTCACTTACATATCTCAAACTTTGACATAGAGTGACACACATCGACGATACTGCAGTACGCATCAGCGAGTGAATATGCCGTCATTTTCAAGTGTGCAGGATAGCCATGTTTTATTTCATTTCATATATTTCATTGATTAAGTTATTTCCGCAAATTGCATCCGTCACATACTCAGATCAAACCGTAGTTACAAGAGTAGCAATAGTTATCAAAACATCGTGTATATAGAATAAACAGCAGATAAAGATCGAAGTTACAGGAAATACATCAGTCTATGCCATATCATGCCATAATATGCCATATTCATTTTATTTATGTGTGGAATTAATGGTTCATATTTCTATTTGGAATTAATGTGTGGGGGAATCTAAAGAAAAGCAGAGTATTGATGCTTGTAGGGTATAAAGGTTCCAAGAAAATAGTCCTAGCACACAAATCTGCGCAGACGGAAATGCACACACACACACACACACACACACACACACCATGCACACCACCCACACAAGTACACCTGGGGGTGTTTCATCAATTTAGTCAGCGCTTACAATTTCAGCAAAATCTTCAGTTTTGATTGGCTGAGAAGCTCTTGTCACTGACTGTTACCATGGTAATTGTCAGTGACTGACAACTTGTCAGGGCTGACAACTTTCATGAAACGGTTCCCTGAACAGGCGTGCGTGCACACATAGACACACAACAACAAAAATGGCAGAAAGGGAAGAGCATTGTCATTAATGTCATCTTTGATGTCGTCATTGCTGTTATAACTAACAATTTGTTATCAGTATAACGGCTATATGATAATTGCCTTCACAATCACTTCTGTCAGTTATAGTATAACATGAGAGATATAAGAGGATTTGAATCAGGACTTTTTCTGTCACAGGACTTTCGTGAGATGTCGATGCCGCCTTGTACACTTAAATGAAGCTTTCATAATTGTATCATGGAAAAGATTCGACAGAGAACGAATAGTCTGAGCTTAAAATGTTACCTTGATATGCTAAAAACAATGATGGCTAGAAATATGTAGTACTGTCAGATCCGTAGTGCAAAATGTTCGTTGACACATCATATCTCTACCACATGTTTACACTAAAGAAACGGCTGAAAGGAAAACACGAATACCCCAAAACTGCCCAAAATGGGTGTACTATCATTTCATGCTCTCCTCTTTTGATCGATAGCTTCATGTACTTCCCCGATGTAAATAAACAGTAACAATAAGCAAGTACAGTCTCGTTTAGTCGTACCTGTATATCACCATTGGTAATACGTTCAAGGTTACTACGAGCCCGTTTATTTCTGTCTCATCTTGTTTAGGTAGCAGCACAACATGTCATGATTAAACGATAGTCGCTTACAGCAGCAAGTTAAGCACGACTGCGGTTGTACATGACGTCACAATGCTCTTTGCACAAGAAAAACTCCATGCCTATGCTGCACAAAGCTGTAAGCACATCACTAAAAGTGTTCATTGACGTGATAAACTAGCCAAAAAAGCATGTTTATGTACATGTAATAATCATTTGCATCCCTATGAAATACAAGTGTTGTGCAATTCAACATATTAAGTTTGCTATTTATAAGATAGAACAGGTGGTAATATTTTTCTTATGTGTTTATTAAGAATATAGCAATATAGATCGCTCTAATTATTTTGTGAGCTGTCAGACTACAATTCTATTAGCATACAATGAACAGATGCATAAAAAGGATTTTCCCCGTCCGGTTTAAGTATTGATAGGTATGACTGTCAGTGAGAAATAAATAACAAGATACAAAGGTCGGAGATAAACATGTGCACCAATAAAAGTGTAATATGTCGAACAAGTACGATGTTTGCACTGATACTTGTGTCAAAATTAATGTCCAACGACCTTCTACCTCTGACCTACTTTGCCTGTGACAAGTAACAAGTATAATATTTGGATTGATATTCATATCAAATGTCCAATGACCTTTTACCTTTGACTCATTTTGCCTCCGACTTATCTTTCCCCTCGCGCTGTTTACTCAACGTACCCCCAAGACTAAGTTTCCCTAGAGGTCCGGCGGGTCTTTGGGTCTTTAGCCCACTCCTCCTCCTCCCCGCTCCCGATTAAGCAGTAGACCACGGCTCCGAATACATTCAAAGCAGCTGCAATCCAAAATACCTTTTGCCAACCCTCGATGTCGGCCTGGAGAAAATTAGAAGGCAAGCAAACGTTTGAGTGGTCGATGATCTCTAAAAAAAAATGAAAACGTACAAGAACTGAAATTGACAGAAACTTAAGATGAAATGAAATGAAATTCATTTACAATTGATAATCCGCATTGTGGGCAATGTGAATATACAACATATTGTGACTTTTTTTGCATATTATTATTGCGGAAAAGCAACGCTTGTGAAATGTAGACCCCCAACGGAAGACAGACAAATACAAAATGATTTTTACAATTTCGAAAGAAAGTAGAACTTCTATTTTGAATGTTATAGCTAAAGCTGCGAAATGTCGCATGTTTTTTTTTTTAAGAAATATAGTTAAATTCATCTTAAACTACAGTATGCATTCATGCTGATAGCGCCAATCAAACAATGTCAAAACTTAGTTAACTGAAGTTGAATCTATTTCTCATCTTTCACAACAGCAAGTACTATACATATCACTAGACAAACGATATAAAAATAATCATGATACAATACCAACATTGAAAGTAGCTACAAAAGTAAATACCATGAAATTGTGAGCAAATAAATGAAATAGTGCGACTTCTAAAAATGAAAGCCGGAACCAAAGCTTAAGGTCGAACACGAATCAGGAGTGTGAAAAATTACCGAACGAGCTGAAACATTTGGTGAAGCGGGTCCTTAGATTGTATTATAGAGAACAATTTTTAAAGCATGAATTATTGGTAAGCACAAGATAGTGTTTGCTGGTATAGGAAAAAAGAAATGTGACGTGACATAGCTCCTATTGTATGGTTGATTATGCATTATTATGCATAATTTTAAACATTGTAGAATGGACAAAAACTCTTCTTTTGACGTTTTCTTGTTTAGATTTCTGGCAGTCTAAAACTGCATTACGAGCTTCTGCATGAGTAATATCTGCGATAACTTGATGGATACATGCAAGCTAGATTAAAGGGACTGTACAGTACTGGTTTAGGTAGGAATTCATGTTTTGAACATTCCTAAGTGAGATAATGAAAAACCTCTTATGAAATATGAAAGAGCATGTAATTTCAAGAAGGATTCAATGTTTATTTGATGAAAATTGGTTTTCAAATGGCTGAGATGTCCAAAAAAGTGCTAATAATAAAAGGCGACATGCCACAACTTTATTAGATCTCTTTGTTTTACCTTGTTTTTGGATATCTCGGCCATTTCAAAACTGATTTTCATCGAATAAACTTTTGATACCCCTTAGAACTGCATGCTCTTTGACATCTCATAGAGTGGTTTCTGGATATCTCGCAAAACGTTAAAAGCTAGATCTACACCTCGACCAGAACTGTACACACCCTTTAAAATCACGATACTCCTGAAACTGTAAGAGAGAGAACCGCATGTTGCTGAATTAAAGTTTTTAACAAACATTGTTATCTCTTTAAAGCTGTACATATGATCACACATATTTTCCTTCTATGCTCGATTATATCATTTATGTTTTACGTCTTTGATAAGCAGTGTTGTTTAAAATAATTCAAAGATATCACTTCCTCAGATGCGGATGTTTTCAGACTTCTCTATGCTATGCCACGCAGGGGTCATTTCGATCTTTGTTTTCTAGTATGTAACCCATACTGGGTCCCATTTCATTAAAAAAAATGATATTATAGCAACTCTTACTGGAATGGCAATTGTCATGGTAACGACAAGAATCCAGCTTCCTGATTGGCTGTTCATATGGGGAAATGTCATTCCAGGAGGAGTTGCTATCCTAACAATCTTTTATGAAGTGGGGCCTAGATGTGTTCAATGATAAGTGTTAATCTAATTGCGACAAATAATTATGAATCCTTTGAAGTGAGCAAGTTTCAGCCAACTTTCTCTATTCTTATAGTAACGAGTGGCATCACATTTAGACTTTAGTAACACGTGAAGATATGAATAGGGGGATCAAAAGAAAATAATAATAAAAACAAATCAGTACAAAACTTTACAATTGCAAACACGGATTGATTCACGTGTTAGGCAATGTTAGGGCAACTATAAAAGACGCAAGTAAAAGACCTTAGTGATAAGACTTGGTTGATATACAATCTATTCCTTTTATATCAGGAAGATTCTAAATGGCAAAATCATTTTGGACTATTCTGTTACTTTTTTTTGGCTGGATTTTCTATCAGAAAGTTATTAAGGTTTACAATATAGTTGTGTGTATATAATGCCTTAATTTGTTTGTCAGGAAAAGACAAATAAACATGTACTGTGTAATTGTGTAATTGTACTGTAAATTGTGACTAGTATAGCACTGTAGTCTGAAAATCTTATACTGTTGTTTTTCTGTTATTGTGAAAAGAAAATGGAATTCATGTATCCACATAGTTTGAAAATGTGTAGTGTACTTTTTTCTATAGAGGTCTTGTTTGCACAGCAGCTAACCCAGCCACTTGATACGGAAACCGCATATGAGTTGGCATCTGCGCCTTGTTTCTCAAAGTATTATTTTGCTTGTATGTATGAAGTTCTGTTTGTTTGTTTGTTTGTTTGTTTGTTTAATTGTTTGTTTGTTTGTTTGCTTGTTTGCTTGTTTGTTTGTTTGTTTGTTTGTCTGTTTGTTTGTTTTCACCTGGTTTGTTGTGAAAACACTGATGACGAGCGGGACTGTGAAGCCTGCTATCCCGGTTGCTGTGTTGACCACTCCTACCAAACTTCCCGCCAGCCTGGGCGCAATGTCCAGCAGGTTGACGAAATAGCCGCTGGTGCAGATACCGTTGAATCCCACAGCGCATGTGACCAGAAGTATGGAGAGGCCTCCATTGCAGTCGGCGAAAACCAGGGCGATGAAAGCTAGGGCGGACAATATCAATCCTGGATATGTTGTTGTTGTTGTTGTTGTTGTTGTTGTTGTTGTTGTTGTTTTGTTTTGTTTTTTGGAAGTGGAGGGGGCGAAGGGAGAGTGGGTTTAGGGGAAAGGGGGAGGAGAGAAAGATAGACGAAATAAAGGAAGGGAGAGAGGGAAAACAAAAAACAAAAGGTTTAAAAGAAGAGTGGAAAAGTGTTCTAAAAAAAACCACAGCCCACAAAATGAAAAAAAAAAAAACAGTGCGACAAGCATTGACGAGGACTTCAGAGAATATTGATAGAGGACATTAATATGGCACTTAAATGACATAACTCTAAGAATTTAGCTATACCGTTCCAATTTCAGTGAAATATAAAATGTTTCCTTTAATTCTGTCCGAGGTGACACACAAGATAAATGTGCACTACAAAATTATTTACTTTATCATAGTTTGACATATTTCTCATTGTTTCACGTTTACCTTACACAAACCTGCGTTTACGCTATATGCAGAACTTTACTGGCTATGTGAAGCATACTATATTTCACATTTTTATAGCTCTTGCGATTAAAAAAATAATACGAATGTCCCACGAATTCCCCTTTAACACTTTCACGGGTCTCGTCACGGATCACCCCGGATCGTCTACGCGGGATGACCCGTGTTGATTCCGGTATTGCTGTGTAAACACCAATGAAGCATCCGGCGGTTATCCTTGGCGTACCGGTTTATCAGTGGCGGAAAAAAAAAATAGCCTATCTCAGGTTTTCATCCGGGAGTTCGTGAATGAAAAACGATCGATATTTTTCCTTGAAGGCATTGCGTACTTCCGTATCGCTTACGAATACATTCTGAACACTCCGTCGCGAAACAGGGTTAGTATATCAGTACAATATATAACCATCACTTTCATTAGGGTTCGAAATTGCGTGTATTTTGCTTTATATCTTACTTATCACATGTTATAAACGAATGGTTTATTCAAAATAACGATTCCTGCGTCGAGTTATTCTTATTGCAATTTATTAATCAATTGCCCTGGTCGACGTAATTTTATACACCGATTAATCAGTTATTTTCTTTTTTTATAATAGCCATGAGAAAAAAAAAATGGCCATAATGTTCTCTGGTATAAAATACGTTTTATATAACACATAGATAGATCCTTGTCATTTGATTGGTTATTTGCTATTATTCATTCGTCCCATCTTATTATTACGTCATCATTCGTGCGATTGCTGCTCCATCTACCTTGCAATCTTGGATCCTTACGATTTGCCCCATTGCATGTTCACACACGCCGAGAGCTCGGCGAGAGCTCACACTACGCATGTAAAACGCTTTGCACTTGCAGTCTGTATCGATCGCAGATGCCGCACATGCTCTCTTGTTTCTAACATCATAAAACATCAAATGAAAAGGATCTATTTTAGGTATTATATAAAAACAAATAATGAACGTTTTCATTCGAGCAATGGACAGAATATTTCATTCGGCGAAAGATGAAATTTGTGATCCATTCAACTCGGCTGCTCCTTGAATGGATCATGTCATTATTCACCTCATGAATTATTCTGTCCATTGCATTTATGAACACTCATTATTTGTATACTAGAATTAGCAATCAAATTAATTTGAAATCAAATCAAAATCAATCAAAGGTGGAAGAATGATGCCTGCACCTACCAAGACCTGTCATGAGTTTGCGAGTTGCAGTGATGGAGAGCATTCGGCGAGCGATCAACTGGTTTCCTGTGAAACCTGATACAATAAGCGACAACCCCTCAACAACGTAGGGAATGGCGAAGAGGTAACCTATCTGTAAATCATAAAAACGAAGAGAATTCATAACTCATAACCTAATAATAGTACTATGATTTCGAAATGAAAACACAAAAAGATGAAATAAAAAGATAAAATGATGTATTATTATTTTGTGACCGTGCATCACAAAACGAACAAAAAGTCGCATCCCTTGGTTTTACGTGAGGACTCAAAAAAAAAAACCAAACAAACATGAAATGGGTCAACTTAGTCAATCTTGATTTTTTTTTTTGAAAGAGCTGTCCTTCTTCTACATTATTTTTTTAGTTTGGGATCATAACATGAATGGGAAAGTGTGTTTTCGTCAGTTTTTCTGCAACCCTTATTGGGGGGAGAGTATAATCAGATATGTCTTAGAGGCCCCTTTTCATTTCTTGAAATCCTTTGCACACTCTTCACTTTCAAGTCTAATAACTTTTGACAGGATGAGGCTACTGCTTTGAAAGTTGGCATAAATCATGGACAGAATGTTTTGATAGAACATGCTCAATTTCAATTTATTTTATTAATCCCTTCATTGTTGTTGCTCCAGTGCTTTAGATCCTGTGTTTTGTCCCTTTCATTGTACAGCTAACACGGCTTGCTAAAGAGCGCTTGAATACACCCTGTACTTCAAAGCCCCTTTTCTCAGTTCACACTTTTCCAGAGTGTGTGCTTTCTTTCCATTGTTTAGATAGGTTAGGGGAGTCCATTTGAATTGAGTTATACATCATTTCAAAGCTTACTGTCTGCTTTTCCAGAATCTGTCCTTAACTAACATGTTTCTAGCGACTTTTAGTTGGTTTTGTGATGCAGGGTCACATACTCTCGACATGTTTTATCATTTTGGGTGAGTATCGTTGTGTTGCGTACATTTTAACTCTGGAAGGAATTGAAAGTACGAATACATGATTACCCATTCTAGATAGGCGCTTACAGTGATACTAACATGACTCTGATAATTGTACAGTGTTAAAAACGCAAATATAACCGAAGCAATTTTTAGTGATGCATTTTGAGTAAATATTTGACAGTAGTTTCATCAATCGCGTAGGCATCATTCATTTTGCAAAAGCAGTTGTGATATCTCTAAGGTCCTGAATAATATGTCTTTGATCACACGACTGTCATTGAGCTGTAATCTTTTATTTGTTCTTTTGCAGCAATCCAGTTTGATTTCCGTTTTTCAACCTTTTCTAGGTAACTTTGCGCTCTCTGGATATCCGTAATGCGTACTCAGTTTGTTTTGTGATGATATAAAAAATATGTAAAACATCATGCCAAGTGCAGTGTGGTGGTTTATATCTTGCTCGTGTCATTATCGTTCATTTCTGAAGATTCAAAGCCGTGGTATAAATCTCCATTTTAAATATGAGTTTGATGTTCATTAGGTTCACAGGAAAGCACGACAAGTCTTATATGCCCAAAAAGCCAACACTTTATACGATATGGTACTGTATTCTCAAAGAATATGTTAACTGAAGACCCCTGTGTGACATTGCGTATGGTCAATTCCAAAAAAAATCAAACTTTGATTTCACTGAACCCAACGGCGTAGCCAGGATTTCATCTTAGGGGGGGGGCGGTTAGTGTGCGAGGGAGCGAAGCGAGCGAGGGGGGGGGGGGGGGGGAGGGTGTGGGAGGGGGGTGTCCCCCCTCCCACGGTAAGAACTTTTTGCATTTTGATGTTGTAAATGGTGCAATTTGATGCATGTTTTTGCGCGTTATATCGACGTGAAACAGTCCCACTTGTTTAAGGTAGCAGTTTATTTTGATGGAGATTATTATTGAACAATTTGCCTATAAAATGCTATAAGTGAAATACACTTCTTGTATTAATTCTTTTCACTGAATATCATGAACGCGACTGAACTCGCGAGCGGAGCGAGTGAAGGGGGAGGGGAGGGTGTGGGAGGGGAGTGTCCCCCTCCCACGGTGAGAACTTTTTGCATTTTGATGTTGCAAATGGTGCAATTTGATGCATGTTTTTGCGTGTTTTAACGAGTTGAAACAGTCCCACTTGTTTAAGGTTGCAGTATATTTGATGGAGATTATAATTGAAAAATTTGCCTATAATATGGTATAATTTAAATACACTTCTTGTATTACTTCTTTTCACTGAATATCATGAACGCGACTGAACCCGAGCGAGCGGAGTGAGCGAGGGGGGAGGGGAGGGTGTGTCCCCCTCCCACGGTAAGAATTTTTGCATTTGATGTTGCAAATGATGCAATTAGATGCATGTTTTTGCGCGTTAGTATCGACGTGAAACAGTCCCACTTGTTTAAGGTAGCAGTATAATCTAGTGTTTAGATTATTATTGAACAATTTGCCTATAAAATGGTATACGTTAAATACACTTCTTGTATTAATTATTTTCACTGAATATCATGAACGCGACTGAACCCGAGCGAGCGGAGCGAGTGAAGGGGGAGGGTGTGGGAGGGGGTGTCCCCCCTCCCATGGTGAGAACTTTTTGCATTTTGATGTCGCAAATGGTGCAATTTGATGCATGTTTTTGCGTGTTTTAACGAGTTGAAACAGTCCCACTTGTTTAAGGTTGCAGTATATTTTGATGGAGATTATCATTGAATAATTTGCCTATAATATGATATAATTTAAATACACTTCTTGTATTACTTCTTTTCACTGAATATCATGAACGCGCCTGAACCCGAGCGAGCGGAGTGAGCGAGGGGGGGAGGGGAGGGTGTGGGAGGGGGTGTCCCCCTCCCACGGTGAGAACTTTTTGCATTCTGATGTTGCAAATGGTGCAATTTGATGCATGTTTTTGCGCGTTTTATCGACGTGAAACAGTCCCACTTGTTTAAGGTTGCAGTATATTTTGATGTAGATTATCATTGAACAATATGCCTATAAAATGTTATCATTTAAATACGCTTCTTGTATTACTTCTTTTCACTGAATATCATGAACGCGACTGAACCCGAGAGAGCGGAGAGAGCGAGGGGGAGGGGAGGGTGTGGGAGGGGGTTTCCCCCCTCCCATGGTGAGAACTTTTTGCATTTTGATGTTGCAAATGGTGCAATTTGATGCATGTTGTTGCGTGTTTTAACGAGTTGAAACAGTCCCACTTGTTTAAGGTTGCAGTATATTTTGATGGAGATTATCATTGAATAATTTGCCTATAATATGGTATAGTTTAAATACACTTCTTGTATTACTTCTTTTCACTGAATATCATGAACGCGACTGAACCCGAGCGAGCGGAGTGAGCGAGGGGGGAGGGGAGGGTGTGGGAGGGGGTGTCCCCCTCCCACGGTGAGAACTTTTTGCATTCTGATGTTGCAAATGGTGCAATTTGATGCATGTTTTTGCGCGTTTTATCGACGTGAAACAGTCCCACTTGTTTAAGGTTGCAGTATATTTTGATGTAGATTATCATTGAACAATATGCCTATAAAATGTTATCATTTAAATACGCTTCTTGTATTACTTCTTTTCACTGAATATCATGAACGCGACTGAACCCGAGAGAGCGGAGAGAGCGAGGGGGAGGGGAGGGTGTGGGAGGGAGTGTACCCCCTCCGACGGTGAGAACTTTTTGCATTTTGATGTTGCAAATGGTGCAATTTGATGCATGTTTTTGCGTGTTTTAACGAGATGAAACAGTCCCACTTGTTTAAAGTTGCAGTATAAGTTAGTGTAGATTATTATTGAACAATTTGCCTATAAAATGGTATCATTTAAATAATCTTCTTGTATTAATTCTTACACTGAATATCATGAACACTGTCTGTTCAGCAGTCAAACAGAAAAAGCATGCACACGAGGGTGTAGATAGGGCCATATCCCCTCCCACACGAAGGTGGTTTTGCGTTTTCAGACCTGAAATTCAGCGATCTGTTGCAAATATTTGGTGCAATACTTTTTCATCGAAGTGATAAAATCACGGAATTTAGCTCTTATTCCGAATGTGCACCATCTGTGTGTATGTATAAAGTCTAGTGAGGTATATAGAGGAAGGGGAATTCCTCCTCCCGCTCGCGGAGCTTTTGCGTTTTTAGAATGGAAATAAAGCGATCTGGCTATAGCCACAGTCTATACTTCTATGCATGGTGGAAGGGGGGGGGGCGGGGAGCAGGGAGAAGGCGTGGGCGAGTGTTATCCCCACCCTTCCCTTCCGATCGAGCTTTTGCCTTTTTAAGGTTGAAATTGAGATATCTCATCTACGCATTTTTGATGGAATCAACATCTGGGAAATCACACACACACACACACACACACACACACACAAAACTGATGGGAGGGGGGCTGAGGGAGGAAAGGGTCGATTAAAAGGGGAAATTCCCCTTATACATGAGGGAACCTTGAGTTTTCGGAATATAAGTGATAAGTCTTGTGCACTCAGAATTATTCATAATTTTTTGTAAAGCTAAAAAGTGTACTAAGCTAGGGAAAGAGGCACAGAGGGGGAGGGTTTGGGAGGGGGTATCCCCCTCCCAAGCACGAGAGATTTTGCATATTTTGAATTGAAATTCAACGATCTGGTGCACACTTTGAGTGAAATATTCAAAAAATATCTTATTTGATGAAAGGTTGCAAAGGAGACCCGCTTCATGTGCATGCATATACAGTATACATGCATTTTTTTTTTCCGCCTCCCAAATCCCCGGTCCAAATCTTAGGGGGGGCGATCGCCCCCATCGCCCCCCTGGCTACGCCAGTGACTGAACCGAACAGTGATGTTGAGCTTGATTTGACGACACAAAATTTCCAAGAATGTATCGTTACCTTCGAAACATCTTTGAATAATCACCTTCATGCTATAATATAATGTACAACCACAGCAAACGGGGAATATTGCGTATGATGAATAACATAATATGTTTTCACCTCTTTGAAGTGTCATTTCTAATCGCAATGTTTGATGGTTTCATCTCATGACATATCAAAGACACCGTGCATAATGGCAATGCGTACTATGAGTGTCATTAACCTCTTCAATGTTGTAACCATGCACGTGCTTCAAGAAGAGTGGAAAATTCGTGAACACCATCATGACAGAGAAACTCCCAACCAGCGTGCATATCAGTACAGCCCATACAGGTTTGGAAAGCAGTACAGCCTTGACGGGAATTGTCACTGAAGAAGACTGCAAGGTTAAAAACAAAATAGATAATTCGGCAAAGTAAACAAAAGGAAAACATAAACGCCCTGAATAATAAAAACGATTTCGTCATTTTTCGCGAATCCAAAATTTCGGGCTGCTTGTAACTCAAGGGGTGAGCCAACAAGTCGAAAATAGTGGTTCTTGCGAATTCAGGCGCAACATAATTATTATCACGGACAAGCACGCTGTTTTCAGACAGTTTGCAATTCAAGATGAATTGACTTTGAACAACCATTACGTGCTTATTGCCTTGATAGAAGACCCATCGCGACTTCAAGCACAGCCCATCGATAGATCAATTTAACAACATTTTTTTTTTATCAACGCCCTCACCGTTCCTTACTACAGAGTAGTCTTGAGTATTGCCTGCGATGAAAATTCAGTTCCCATCAACGAGATTAATGCAATTTCAAAGAATGCTCTTCTCAAACAAAGAGTAAAGTGAAGGAGGCCATTCATTATTTACACAAGAATGGGTGATGGGTAGTTGTCTAAAAAATTGAGATTTGAAGACAGACAACGATGAAGAGAGTGCGTAAAACTGCATACTTTATTTCTAACAACTGCGTTCGATTCGATATGGTGTAGCTCGTTGTTTGATATGCGTGGATGACTCTGAGGTGTGTTGTAGATGAGCAATAACCACAGCAACGACCAAGCTACGCCAAAGCCACCTATATACATACAAGGAATACACATGAATGGTAATATGAGGGTACGGAAATTAAATGTTTATATTCTTATGATAAAAGAATAATGCAATAGATGTACCTTTATAAGCATTGTATATGTTTACGAAACAGCAAGGAACATCATGTATCATACATGAAATTAGGGTGTTGTGATACAATATCACTCTTATAACCGATAGAAATAAAACATAAACTAATACACTCGTGTTTAACAAACCTGGCTAAAATAAAAGCCAAACAAAGTTAGAACTGAAAACTCCCACTACTATTTTGTGATAAATGATTACTGAAACGATGAGGGATTTCGTATATCTATTTTGCAGTATTTTACTTTACTCAGTATAACTTGCTTATTTTCCTACAAACGCAGAAAATTGCAGTACTAGGCCTACTTAGACACATATAGACACATACACATTCAAACATACCAACAGACAAATTATTTTTATATATGCACACATGACAAAAGCATTAAGATACATCTTTCAGTCAATGTTGACCATTGTCACTGGTTTGGATTCACGTAGAGCAACGATCTTGTCGATGTCATTCTCACCAAATACATAGAACGTTGATGGCCATCCTCCTAAAAAGCTGGAACCGGCCAGGAATCCAGACGCTATGGTGCCGACAAATGCACCAAATTTAAATCCTTTACTCAAGATGAAAAAGAAAAAAAACGGAACAAAACTGAATATAAGTAGGAACACACATAAAGGGAGCATAATAATGAAGACTTGAGAGAGCTATCCCTACTGGAAAGAACACAGTGACAACAGTGCGAACCACAATGTGAAACACAGTGTCAACACATCGTGAACACAGTGTGAAATCTCGTCATTCGAGCGTTTTATCATTGTGAATATTCAATTCAAAGAGTGAAACAGAACATTTCTATGTGAGCTCTCTGTGGAAAACCACACCATGCACTGTGTGAGGTCATCTTCGCACTATCAAATTCGAGCGTTTTTACATAGCCGACTGCGTGAACACATTGTGAACACACTGTGGGACACTGTGTTCTTTCCATCAGGGCATCTTGCTTAATTAGATACAGAAGTATTGTCATAATTCTGCTAGAAATATCTATATAGAAAAACACAGCAAAGGTATATAGTCCATAATACTATTTTTGGATTTAGGTTTACAAACTAGTAAGCTTCAGCCAGTCAGGAGCAAAATCACATGGTAGAAAATACGATCCGTTGTTATCTCTTTCTTAAGGAATCTTTTGACTCAACGGATTAACTACATCTGTCTAGAGTGCCATAAAGGAATAATTGTCCCAAGACAATAAGAATAGGGCACGAATGTCAATGTTCGCCTCCCACAAGTAAACAAAATGATCATAAAGAATACTCGTGAAAATCAAAACAAGACTAAGCAAAATGGTTCATAATAAAGATGAACACGGATGAATTTTGAACCCCATGTGACACGATATGAACTGACGAACGAGCATATAAAGTTCCTTTTACAGTTTCATAAAATCTTACTGAACATGATTTATACACACTTTAAGCTTCTTGGTGTAAGCTGTCACCTCTCGTACAATACAATAAACTTTAATATTACAAATATTGGGGAGATAGTAATGTTGTTGATAAGAGTAATAGGTAAGGGTAATAATTTCGCATATCTTACATGATTACGCTTATGAAGCATTACGTGATAATGCGTGATTGTAAAAACATTATGATTTATTGCAAATCTTGGCAATTATTCACAAAAAGACTTTTACCTGACAGGACAGTTGAGTAGAACCAGGAATGTTCACACTCTGGAACCCAGCAGGCAATCAGAGAACCAGCAGCGGGATTGATACCTCCCTACACCCCCCCCCCCCCCCAAAAAAAAGAAAATTAAACACGTAAACACACAAACAAACGAACATAAGAAAAGAGAAAAGCAAAGAAAATTACGACAACGCCCTTCGAAAACGAACGGATACAAAAACACATCGAAAGTGAACGTAACAGGTTATCCTCTGCCATATGCACTCAATAAGCTCTTTGCAGAGGCATTTACAAACGATAATTACTTATGTTTACAATGTATAAAAAAAAAGAATGCGATTCAATAGAATTTGTAATTGTCATAGTAGTCAAAGGTCTTCCTATTTCTCGACAGAGGACCGGCGTTGAAGAGAAGTTTTGAGGTTCAAGTGAGATTTGAGCCTAAGAATTAGTGTTCATAGGTCTTTTGTAATTTCCATGCAAAACACTTCAGTGTGTGCGTGTGCGTTTTCATGTGACTTCACCGGGTGATGTTCGTTGCTCCGAAAGTCCGTTTATACCAAAATAAAATGAGATTATGGTCCAAAGGTTCGATATTCAAAAACAAACAACTCTCTATACCTAGAGGTTCACAATCCGAAAATGAAAAAAAAAAATTCATTAAAATAAACATTTGTGGCGCTGTTCAGAAAGATCGCTGTTCCGAATGTTAGTGGTTCCGAACATGAAATAACGTTCGTTATTCCTAAAGCCCCGTTTACAGTTTCGCTTCATGGATCACCACGGACAGTAATCCGTGGTGTTCCGACGAGCAACATTACAGTGTCCCTCTCAATGCCCATGTCGATACCATCCCAATACACGGCAAGTACGGAGTCTAACGGACAAGTACGTTGTCTACAGAGACAAAGAAGGTAGCAACGAGGACCATGCCGGAATCGTATACGGAGCTAACACGGACATCCAGAGTAATAAACATCGATATATGAGAACAAGACGATGTCAGGAAATAGAGAAAAGAAATAAACTTATTCAGGTTTGTATAATTATGAACTAACGGTTTTAAGAGATCATTCGTTTTGATATGAACTCACCTCTGTGACGCCACACAAAATCCGAACAGTCATGAGCACCATCGGTCCACTTTGGGCAGCCACAGGTCCCAGTGTATTCAATACACCCGAGAGCAGCAGCGAAGTTACGAAGACCGGAGAGCCGCCGATCTTGTCCGTTAGCCATCCCATGGGAATTTGACACACACCGTAGCCGTAGAAGAAGCCGGATAGAATCAGTTCCTGCTCATGCGTGGACCACAGGAACTCTCCTTCTGGCTGTGTGACAGATGACCATACAGTGCATTCCCGTTATAACGAAATTCCTCAACGGGTTAAGGCGACGCCGGTTACAACGAAGTAAAAATTCAGACCGCAATATCATCCACTCTATGTTTTTCTATTGTTTGTATTTTGTATTTTGTTCACTTATTTCGATAAAAAGGAAGAAAACTGTCTTTCTCGAGCACTTCGTTATGTTTCCTGTTGTTTGCGTTTTGTTCGGATATTTCGATATAACGAAAGAAAACTGCCTGTCGCCGCCGAGCACTTCCTGATAACGGGATTCCACTCCTGAACGGGAGTCTATCCTGAATCTCCTTTGTCTCGAAGACTGTGTCTTAATCACACCTTATGCCAACAAAATCATATTCTGATGCCCTTTTTGACAATCGTCCAAAGCATCATGATTATTTGCTTGTGTGTGTGTGTGTGTGTGTGTGTGTGTAAATGTGTAAGTGTGTGTAAGTGTGTGTAAGTGTGCGTGTGTGTCCGGAAACTTTGATTCAAAAAGAGGGAAACTATGACCCACAGCGAGTGATCGCGTGAGATTTTGCTCAAGGGCTTCACCAATTCCCAGTAACTTGAAGTTTGACAATGGATCATTGAGGTTACCCGGTGTCAGACTCACCTCATCGTCATGGTTAGACGTTGTTTCGTTCATCGCGCGGCAAAACGACCCGCTTTCATTCCCGGCGCCATCTGTGTTTTCCGTGAAGGTAACATTCGTCATTGCCGGCATGGTAATACTGACGTTGATACGCGAGATAGACGTAATGGCCATGCCCCCGAAAAGCATGACGAGAAGTATGTATCGTTTCTGGACGTAGCAGCGACCTGGCCAAGAAATGAGAAATTATTGGTTTACCATAATACTCGTCACAATAAGGAAAATGACATGAGCCCAGTACTCAAAAGAAAAAAAAAATCTCGCATTTGTGAAATGTTTCTAATTTGATAATTACTTGTATTCTTAGGTATAAAAAAATCTCTTAACCTGAAATCTTATGAAGTTTTAGATAATACGGGCACTAGCTCTGTTTGTGAGACAAAATAATCTTGACTGATAAGTTTTGTTTCTTCCCTTTGTATCTTTGTCGGGGTTTTTTTCTGTTTATATATGAGAATTCCTGAGACTAGTTATGACACGATTCCACAAGTGAGCCCCGAGTCCAATGGCATCATCACCACTTAACACCAATGCAACCATTTTCATGACAACCCTGTCGCATTGTTGTAAAATAATGGAGATATCACAAACGTGATGTACGTATGTCTTCCATTTTACCTTCATCCCTTTTGTCTCCTTCCTTCCCTTTACGAAGAAGAGCAGTGGTTTCACTGGCTTGAAAATTGTTGACTCCATCACTGCTGCCTTCAAGGGAAGATGTCCGCGAAGAGATCTTGAAGCCGATGGCGACAGCGCCATCCCCTTCGTCACTGACATCCTGCGATACCATTACCTTCACGAATCCGAGTACTCGGGTTTCGAAGGGATGGCTCTACCTCTATAGAGCTCTGGACATGAAACGCATTAGCCGAGTTGAAAACAAAGTGATTCGCGAAAGTTTAACTATTATTAAAAAGGAAAACTCTTCCTTTAATGTGGAGCTCATGGTTGCTTACGTAATTTATTCGCAATTCCTTTCCATGCTATTTTCTGATACCTTTGTATATTCACTGTAAACGTTTGTAGTTCAACGAAGAAGCATTCTTTTAGGGTTACAGCAGAACATTTTGAATATACTTTTTGGTGCGATATAAAGACCGTGTTCATTTTATTATCTTCATGATGAGAAAAGCCATATGGAAAACTTACCCGATTATGGGAAGCGTTACACACCACCTGTGCCTCTCAGTTAGCGGTAGTCTTCGGGGTAGGTTTGTCGTCACACTTTCTTGGTATAGGCCTAAAGGAAGCGATGTGGCTGCCTGCCAAGATATTTATCAGGGAAATCAATCTTTTTTTTTTGTGCTGTCGTTGTATGATTGTATACATTGTCTCTCTGAAAACAACAACAAAACAGCCTTACATGGTTGATAGATGGTACTTTATCCCTTGAAGAAACAAGTTAAGTGCAAATTGATTTCGTTTTCCACAGTTTATCATGTAAACATAAATCTCAATTTCTTCAGTGACAGAAAGAAGCGTGTAAAATAAGATAAGCAAATCAATCCGTTGCTGACATTCTTTCAACAATAAGAAGAAGGAAAATAACTGAAAAGAACTAGCACTGAAAGGTTTGTACGGTTATGCCAACACTCCATTAATATCGTTGGTGACCTGACAGCCTGAGATGGATGCCTAGTTTGTCCCCTACGCCAGCCGTTGTCCCTCTTGTGCACAAGTTCCAGCGGTACAGCGAACAACGATCGGATTTCGAAATTGCAAACCTGGCGAACCTAAATGAAAAGAAGATGTGGAACACAGAATCCAAACACATTACTTTTATAAAAGACAAGAAAACATCCTCTATTCAACGGCACAACAATTACCATAATATACTCGAAAACAAACTGCCGATTAAAAATGGAATCGGTTCCTTTCAAAGGTATGGAGCACAACCCTAAGCTTAGAGTCCAAATATCCACGAGTGAACTAGATTCGAGAACTCGGGCTGGTCTCTGAAATGCTGCTATCTTCAAAAATGCGTCGGGTTTTATTAATTCACGAACCAAAGGGGTAACCTCGGTCGTGTCGCACATAGCGTTTTCTGACAGTAAGATTATGTAGTGGAATTTGACCACCAATGCACGTAGCAAGGGAATGATAAAGTGGAATAAAATGAGCAAACAATCATGTCGTAAACAAGAAACCTTGTGTGATATTGTATTAGGAAATAATTTGCTCTATTTTGACCGAGCTTCCCACACAACGTCAGGAGAGGGACGCACCATTTAGCTGAATAAGCATTATTCCTACCATATGGAAATTGAGAATGCTTTTTTTTTGTGACTTCGCAAAACATCTTTTTTTTTTTTTTGGCCGGTGCTAATATAAGCATTCCATGTCATGAGCAAAGCAATTCGTTTCTTTGAAACATACTTCGTTATTCCTAATGTAAGTAGAATCCATAAATACTCACTTACCGTGCACGTAATAACTGCTTCACTTTATCTCGGCTTTAATAATTATTACAGTGCACTCCCATTATGACGAACACGGTTGTAATGAAATTTCGGCTACAGCAAATATAAATTCAGTCCGCAATATTATCC
Source organism: Diadema antillarum (assembly GCF_040938485.1). Lineage (NCBI taxonomy): Eukaryota > Metazoa > Echinodermata > Echinoidea > Diadematoida > Diadematidae > Diadema > Diadema antillarum. Next base: position 1,570,460 of record NW_027271680.1, read on the forward strand.
CCTGTATGTCTTTTTATTGTTTTCTGTTCGGTTATAACGAAATTGCTATATAACGGGGGTCCATAACATTGTGAACAATACGTTCCCAACAAATCATTTACAGTTAATAGTAATAGTTAATAGTTAATAGTAGTTAATAGTTAATAGTTAATAGTAAAGTTTGCTGTTAGTGGAGCGGCATAGCTTGAAAAATTAGAGGAATTTTGCATTTTATGATAAAAGTACCAAATTTCGCACACATGTTGACAATGACATTTGAAATAAATTCAGATATTGGGCCATCGTAAATAGCGCCCTCAGCGGCCATGGCAGCCATTTTTCAAAATGGCCGCCATAACATGCCATTTTTCATAAAAATTTACAAATTTCAGAAGGGAAAATCAATAAGATTATGCAAACGGGTGGGAAATAACATTTGAAATAAATTTAGATAATGGGCCACCGCAGATTGCGCCCTCAACGGCCATGGCAGCCATTTTTCAAACTGGCCGCCATAAATGCCATTTTTTCGTAAAAAATTAAAAATTTCAGAAGGGAAGATCAGGAAGATTTTGCAAACGAGTGGGAAATAACATTAGAAATAAATTCAGATATTGGGCCATCGTAAATAGCGCCCTCAACGGCCATAGCAGCCATTTTTACAAAATGGCCACCATAAATGCCATTTTTCGTAAAAATTTACAAATTTCAGAAGGGAAAATCAATAAGATTTTGTAAACGACTGGAATATAGCATTTAAAATAAATTTAGATATTGGGCCATCACAAATTGCGCCCTCAACGGCCATGGCAGGGATTTTTCAAAATGGCCACCATAAATGCCAGTTTTCGTAAAATTTTACAAATTTCAGAAGGGAAATCAGTAAGATTTCGAAAACGAGTGGGAAATAACATTCAAGATAAATTTAGATTTTGGACCATCGCAAATTGCGCCCCCTAACGGTCATGGCAGCCATTTTTTCAAAATGGTCGCCATAAATGCAATTTTTTATAAAAATTAATATCAGAAGGGAAAATCAACAAGATTTTGCAAACGAGTGGGAAATAAAATTCAAAATAAATTTAGATGTTGGGCCATTGCAAATTGCGCCCTCAACGCCAGTCATGTTTAAAATTGGCTGCAATAAATACCACCTTTTTCTCTGAATTTACTAATTCCAGAAGGAAAAGTCAATAAGATCTTGCACTCAATTCAAAAATTTCGTTTGAAATGTATCTTGCGCCTATGTATTACATTATTGTAAATGGCGCCATCAATGGCCATTGCAGCCATTTTTCAAAATGGCCACCATGGATTCAATTATTTTTTATTTCCTGATTTCACCAAAAGAAAAGTCAATAAGATTTTGCGCACAATTTGAAAATTATGTTTGAAATAAATGCTTGTATTAGATTATTATAATACTGCTCTCAACGGCCATGGCTGCCATATTCCAAAATGGCTGCGATTGTCATAATCATTTTGTTTTAAAAAATGGTAATTTCTGAGAGAAAAGTTAGCAAATGTGTATATAAAATGAAAAATCATGTTTAAAATCAAACAATATATCTAGATTGCATTAACTCTAGAAATTGTTCCTTCACAAATTTTCAAGAAGAAAAAATTGTTAATAACGGAAATTGCAGCCATTTTTCAAAATGGCTGTCATAGATGCCATTTTTTTTTTAATGAAGATGTTCTAATGCCGGAAGAAGACAATAAACATGTTTTGTTTTTTTTTGCGCAAGTTGACAATTACAAACAAAGCAGTTTAGACATTTAGCCATCATAAGCTGTGTTCTCAATTGCTATTTCAGCTATTTGTCAAAATGGCTACAATACACTCTTCTTTTTTCTATCAAAAAGAAAAAGAAAAAAAGAAGCAGACATCCATGGCGGTCAGCATGGCCCTTGAGGGCGCCTTCTAAGAAGACCCTATACTTAAATTTATTTTTGAGCATAATTTCCAACTTGTTTGCAAAGTCTTATTGACTTTTCCTTCTGACATCAGCAAATTTTTGCAAAAAAACAAAAACGGGGGGGGGGGGAGCATCCATGGCAGCTGTTTTGAAACTTAGCTGCTACGGCTGTTGAGGGTGCACTTTTGGATGGCCTATTATCAAATTCAGTTTGAATGTAATTTTTCACCTTTGTGGAAATTCTGATTGACGTCTGCAACACTTTACGAAAAAAATGCATTCATGGTGGCCATTTTGAAAAATGGCTGGAATGGCCATTAAGGGGGCAATTTGCAATGGCCCAATAAGTTTACTGTTCAATGTAATTTCCCACCTGTTTGCAAAATCTCGTTGGCTTTCCCTTCTGATTTCAGCAAATCTTTTCGAATATATAGCATTTATGGCGGCCATTTTGAAAAATGGCTGTCATGACCCTTGAGGGCGCAGTTTCCGATGGCCCAATATCGAGATTTGTTTTAAATGTCATTTCCCATTTATAACCAAAATTTCATTCACTTTTCCTTTTGAAATTAGCTTTTTTTTTTTAATGAAACAGTGACACTTATGGTGCCCATTAATAAAAAGATTGGCTGCCATAGCCATTGAGAGCGCAATTTTCAATTGCCCAATACCTGTATTTATTTTGAATGTAATTTCCCGCTTGTTTGCAAAAAAATGAAAAAATTGCTTTCCCTTCTGAAATCTGCATTTTTTAACAAAAAATGGCATTTATGGCGGCCATTTTGAAACAAAATGGCTACCATGGCCGTTGAGGGCGCAATTTCCGATAGCTAAATATCTAGATTTATTTTGAATGTAATCAACATTTATGGGCGAAATCTTATTTACTTTTCCCTTCTGAAATTTTCAAAATCATCGAAGAAGTGGCACATTATTAGACAGATGGACGTTGAGGGCGCAATTAATAATGGCCAAATATTTAGATGCATTTTGAATGTAATTTCGAAGTTTGCAAATATTTTGAAAAAATGACATTTATGGCGGCCATTTTGAAAAATGGCTGCCATGGCCGTTGAGGGCGCTATTTCCGATGGCCAGATATCTAGATTTATTTTGAATGTAATTTCCCATTTGTAACCAAAATCTTATTGACTTTTCTCTCCTAAAATTAGCAAATTTTACGAAAACATGGCATTTATGGCAGCCATTTTGAAAAATGGCTGCCATGGACGTTGAGGGCGCTATTTACGATGGCCCAATATCTAAATTTGATCTGAACGTGATTGTCAACCTGTGTACGAAATTTGGTGCTTTTATCACAAAATGCACAATTTTTCGGCTATGCCGCTCCACTATGTATCATTTTTAGAACGACGGAGAAGCTATTCTTATTTCCGCAGCTATATTTACCTTTCCCTTCTGTCCACAATTCGTATCTCATTGACAAGCTGCACAGACAGCAGGGATGCGGCCTTTGGAATGGAGGTTAAGAGTTTAGGACACTTTTACTGCCCGATGTTTGGCAAGACTGGTGATACCTGACTTTAATCTTCAAAGAACATGTGATAAAAGTTGATCAAGCAAACAAACATGACGTATTTCGTGTCACCTGCCTGTAATATGTCAACGTTTCTGTTTAAAAAAAATCCTCGGATCTGTTTGACTCTTTCTCTAACTCTTTGATATTTAGGAGACACATTTTTGTATTGAGTTGTTTGGGAATGATATTTGGATAGCACTTTTTGGTTTCTCCCGACACCCCCTCCCCCTCTCTCTTATAACTGGTATATATATATATATATATATATATATATATATATATATATGAGTACAACATGAGTTGGGATTGGTGTGAGTATGGCTAACTGTGAAAGCCTGATATCCACCACCATCGCACGAAAGGGTTGTCAAAGGGAAAAAAACAAGTACATTCATATGTTTCATCTTGCATAATCATCGTAACATTATTGTAACATTGTTGTCGGGGCTTCTTGCCAAAGAAAAAAGAAGATTGCATTTATGACGTAAAAGAGAAACGTTGGCAGTTTACATTTAATAACCAACTCGTCATATCAAGTTTCCAGTAAGCCATTATTCCTAAAGGTGAAAATTTTACCTGATCAAGAATTCCTTTCTTTTGAAAGCGTAATTTTTATGTTTAAAGTTTGTAACAAAATTCTTCCTTACACAAGTATGTCATAGTCAATTTACCCTGGATTGTTCCATTCATAATTACAATAATTATGAGGAATGCTCAAAATATTCCAAAACTCAATCTTCCATCTTCCATATATAGTTCTCTATTCTTTGGAACACCCTTTTCCTATCAATGAAGAACAGTAATACTTCGAGTCAATTTCAAAAGGCTTTAATTAAAGGGATGGCGTATTATAGGTGGAGATGAGGATTGGGCTTTCAATATTTGGCAAAATACCAAGAAACCACCTATGAAATAGTACATAGCATACCATTATAAAGGGAATTCAAAGTTTGGTTTTTTTTTATGAAATTCGGTTTTGAAATGGTTGAGACTTCCAAAAACAAAGCAATTGTAATAAAATAGTAATGCCCCACCATTTATTACAATCGCTCTGTTTTGGATATTGCAGTCATTTCGAAACCAATTTTCATCAAATTAACTTTAAATTCCCCTTGGTATTACATCCTCTTTCACATTTCATGAGAGATTTCTAATCATTTCACCAAACAGTGCTAGAAATCTGAAGTTAGATCTCAACCAGAGCTATAACATCCCTTTAAGTAAAATATTTTTGATGTGCTAGTAGGTAGCTAAAATTATATGTATATTAAGATGTGCAATTTTTCCTCTTCTTCCTCTCTTATTTTCTTTTCATTTTATCTTCCACCTTAGATTTATCATATAAATTTGTCTGGGTATTGTTCCCTTTGAAATGTAATATTGATTCCTTGTAGGGGATCATTTCCAACAAGCCTCGTGTGTATGTGCTTTTTATGATCCTTCCACTCTAAGGCTATTGTATTTTGAGTTTTGTAAGTGTTTTTATTTTTCTAAGCGGAAATGAATGGATGGGTGAATGAATGAATGTATGAATGAATGAATGAATGAATGAATGAATGAATGAATAATTCTGGGTCCGTTAATCTGAAAATGAAATGTTTATTATTCCGAAGGTTCGTTCATCCGAAAAAAATAATGATAAACAAACAAAATTGTACAAACCATAGACGCTGTTTCTAGTGTCTATCTCTAGGGTACAAAAAAAAAAATCTCTTTTTTTAAGGAATTATGAACCTTTGGAAAAACGAACCTTCCAAATAACCAACAGTATACAAGTATCGTAAGCAATAATTTCTCTAGACTCTGTTACCCATCACGCAGGGTTTTCTAGTCCAATTTACACACAGTCGCCCGTAAGTGTAATGTTCTCCACTGCTAGCTCGTGTTTATACTGTCAAAAACACAAACACACACACACACACACACACACACACACACACACACACACATACAAACACACAGTCTGTGACACAGACACACCCACATGTACTCATACACACCCTAAGAGAGTAGATCTCTACTAGTTAAGCTAATTGAATCATTTCAAATTCTTTTTCTTTTTTTTGTGCCAACTTGGATTAAAGTCCATTGATATAATCATGACATCATTCTTCTTGTGCCTCATAACGTCTTTAATATCCACATGAAGAGAGTATTTTCGATCACGACGCATCACTTGGTTGGTGAATATCTTTCTATAGTCATAATGGTTATCCACTTTGCATAGTGTGTGTATATCAAACTCTCACTAAACTATACGCAGAAGGAAAAATTGCACTTGTGTAAGTTGTGCTTACGACTTTGTCAAATACTTGAATCACAGTAGGCGTTTTCACATCAGCCCGATGTTTCGAAATAGCGCGCTATTTTCTAACTTGGGAAATTAACCCGATCACGAAACAGCGCGCTATTTGATAATGTGAACACAAATTAGCGCGCTAATTGTAATCGCTCTGTTCGAGAAAATTTCTCGAGTCCAACTCGGGAAATTTCCGAAATAGCAGGATAATTAATGCGAACTAGCTCGCTATTTGAAAATGTTCGGGCTGATGTGAATAGGAAATGAAATAGCGCGCTACTTTGCGATAGCGAAAAATATCTCGAGCTTGGATTTTTATCGGGCTGATGTGAAAACGCCTATTGAGTGATGAGCAATTCAATTCACATACCGCAGTACTTGTTCAACGACACGAACAGCACGGGTGTTTACAGAAGATAACAAACCCTGACTTTCCAGCCAGGGACTTTTGAAGGTGAGTACCAAGCTGTTGGGTTTTCTGTACCAATCGACACTTCAAGCACGCAAAGAGTTTAAGGAAGTGCCTCAATTGATTACTTTCATGTCATCTGTATGCAATGGTATGTGTCTAGAATTCCTGGCCTTTCTAACCAATTTACTTACATCTTAATCAGTTGCGTAAATTCGAATATTTGAAGACTGCTTCTTGCAACAGGTAGGGAGTGGCACAAAGGTTTGTATTTCGTTTTGTTTCACTTTTATACACAAATGGATACACAATTACAGTTTATGTGCTTTGTCTGAAATGCATTTTTTATAGGTGCCGTTAATAGGAATGGAATCTGAGATAATTGTGCCAAGGGGTATGGCAATGAATCCTAACGTGGATTCATTGATATATCCCACTGACTGACTAACATTTTATAACATCCTTGATCTGCACCTGTCAATCATGAATTACAATCGTTTTGATACTATTATACTAATCAAATCCCTTGCAAATTACCTCATTGCACGAACGCTGCACTTCATTCGGTCATTTCAGAAATCATATTGTTATATATGTTCTCTGTAACACAAAATTAATGTTTATGATATTGTAGCCAGATGAAATGAAGATTTTCGATTTGCTACCAGTCCAGAAATTTCACCTTATTACTGTTTCATTACTATTTACATTAGTGTTATTTCCGCCATTTTTGCTATCAATATGATTGACATTATTAACTGCTTTTAGAGACAAAGAAAAGTATATCTGCTATAATCACTACTATTACAATTGCATCCTTTTCAGTCGCTATACTAAACAGGGTCAAATTGAACGTTCTTTTTATTTCTGTTTTCGTGGACAGAGTCAAACGTAGCAAAGTTTAAGTAATGTATGTATCATTGTCATAGTAGGCCTATTGATAGTTTGCCAAATTGTGTGTGATGTTGTATACACGAAGAAAAGAGATACGCATATAGCACAACATTCGTTTTGTATAGGTCCACCATGTGCTTCCGTTGCCCGGGTGTCGAGAAGTTAACCAAACAACTATTCCTCAGGCCTTCTTCTTGCCTTCAAACGGATAATCAAAGGCTATCAAAGCTCCTTCAAAGTTCACATGTGCTAATAATCCTGTACACAGACTGCGAAGTACCTATTTTTTTAATAGTGCTAGTGCATTACAGGTGCATTCTTAATGCTAAAATTGGACCCTTGCAAAGTTCGCTGAAAGGTATAAATGCTATTCTTAACAACAACAAAAGGACATTTTCCACATACCGGTAGAATTCTGTAAGACCATTGTTCAATTTAGTATTTTTTTTACGAGCGAGTGTTTCACTGAACGGAAAAAAGAGTGGGAAAATAAAGTGCCAAATGCTCCCGCATATTCCTTTGTGAGAAAACAGACAAGTCAATAGGGAAATTGCCTGTCTTGAAACTTGTATGATAAAGTTTCAGCAAACTGCATGTAGGTGTGCACTACTAGGTGCAGAAGTATTTTGTTGTTTTTTCATTATTTCTTGTAGATATCTTAATTACAGTACAAATTATTCCTCACTACTTGAGTGCCAATGAGTCATTTTTTATGCACGAATTTCAAACACATACTAATGGACAGAAACTAGAGTAGCACACAGAGCTTTAAATGGCCCTGAAATCCAAATGCATGTTGATTTGTGTTGATTTATGATACCCTCAGCATCACTTTTGCGGTAAAATGACTATCTAGAAACATTCTATATATTTTTAATAATTTTTTCTTCTATTTTTCTTCAGATTACTTGGGAACACCCACACACACACACAAAAAAAAAAATCCTTCCAAACCAATATTCCTGCGAGACCTCATCTGTCAATCATTGCTAAAGTAGTGAAATGGTTTTTTTTTAAGACATTGGAATGCACCTTCCCCTCGACTCAGCGTAACTTGCATGTTCCGTCGACATGTCTTTTGTTAGTAACACTAATATCACAGAAACATGCAAGTTATGCTGAGTCGAGGGGAAGGTGCATTCAAATGTCTTTTGTTAAACATTTCAGTACTTTAGCAATAATTGACTGATGAGGTCACAAGAGGAATATTGGTTTTAAAGGATTTTTGTGGGCGTTCCCAAGTAATCTGAAGAAATATAGAAGAAAAAAAATCGTTAAAAATATATGGAATGTTATTCAAATAATGAATGTCTATCAGTGCAATTGACAGAATATTCCATGAGGTGAAAGATGAAAATATGGTCCATCCAACGAGGCGCAGTCGAGTTGAGTGGATCAGTAATTTCATCTTTCACCAAATGAAATATTCTGCCCATTGCATGAATGAAAAAAAAAATTATTATTTGTTTTATATGATGCTCAAAAGAGATCCTTTTCATTTGATGTTTTATTTATTTAGAAACGAGAGAGAATCTGAGATTGCAAGAGTGATCACTGAGCGCTTTACGTTAGCGCGCTGTCGCATGCACACACTGCAAACGCAAGCGTTTTACACGCGTAGAGTGCAGGTCTCTCAGCGAGCGTGCAGTGGAGCAAATCGTATGGATCCTAAATTGCGCGGTACATGGAGCCACAATTGCACGGATGATGACGTCATAGTGAAATGGGCCGAATGATCAAGGGCAAACAACCAATCAAATGACAAGGATCTCTTCAGGGGTTATATAATTCTAGATATTCGTTTCACCGCAAAAGTGGTGTTGAGGGTATCATAAATCAACACAAATCAACATGCATTTGGATTTCAGGGCCCTTTAAAATCTTCTAGGAATTGTCACTATAGCGGTACCAGATGTCGCAACTGGCAATTTTCTTTTCAGTCATGTCTTCTAGCGAAGCAGTGAGGCTTAACGGTAAACCAATCTGAGTCTACAAACATGGCTACTCTTTGATGAGTAAAAAGAGTCGTTCTCCGTGAACGAAGGAATGCTGGAAGTGATAGCACTAATTCTCTTGTCATTTGTTACTCATTTAAACTTGCTGTAATTATCTGTCTCAGCAAGTTCATCAAAATCAGCGACAGCACTTTGATTGGAACGACTTGATACAAAGCTGATTTTGAATTATATCATGCCTGCTCTATTTTCCTGTTGAATTGTCTCTCTGCAATTCAGTGAGGTGCGCGTGTGATTACATTTTCAGAAAATATTCTAATTTTTGTAGCGCTTAGCTCGGTCTGTTTTTGTAGCTTTCTTCACATCATAAAGACCTGCCCACTAAATCTTTGTTTCTTACCCGTTTGACTGCACACAATTTTGTATATTATCAAGTCTGAAATATATCGACTTCGAAATAGGTGAATTGGGTGTTGTTGTTTTTGTTGTTGTTACTGCTGCTGCTGCGGGTAGTTTTCAACTCAGAAGTGTACCGTTTTCCCCACTCTCCCCTTCGCACTTCCCGACATGGGATTATCGCTCACGAGGATGGGAGCTGCTGTGTCGTTTGATTTTACGCTGGTGTTTCTCCCATTCTCAGATTTGTCGTTTTTCCCCCGCATGTCATCCCCGCTGGAAAGACCAGCGCTGTCGATGGTGGTGCAAGTTAAAACTTCGTTGGAGCTGGTAGCCAGCTCCTCCCCCAGCTCAGACGAGGACTTTTTGACCGAGGAGCCGCCGAGCTTGTCCCTGCTTCCACTCGTCCACAGCCGCAAGACGCGGGCGTTGCATATGAACGAGAGAAAGATGTAAGCACCTTGGAGCGAGTTCAGAATGATGAATATGTACCAGGCAACTTCATGCTGGATGATTACGGCAGCGAAACCCACAAACCAAGTGAAGCCCATTAAAGAGGATATCTATAGAGGGTAGAGAGACAATTGCAAAGCAATGACTGGGTGTTTATTGAGAATGGTTTTAATGATAATTTTAACAACAGTGATTAACAATTCTTCAAAACGCGTAAGACATATTGCTAATGTCTCTCTGCGCTTAGCTAATAGTGATTGGAATGCCTCTTAAACATCGAACAGTGAAGATATGTTAAAGCTCTACATCCAATATTACTCTGTAAATATATTATATGTATATATATATATATATATATATATATATATATATAATATTGCTAAAGTTCAATGCTTTTGAATGAGGTATATGTACGTGTTTTGCGGTTAGATTTTCCCTCTCTCTTTTTTTCTTTTTACAAAAGATTCACAACATCAGGACTTCAGGACTTTGTCGTTGTTATTGCTCTCAGTGACGTTTGTGCTCGTTTAAAAGCGTGAAGATTAGTTTAATGTCACTTCTTGCACACTGGTGTTCGATGACTTTCTTATTTTCGATACAAAGTTACGCTTGCTATATTTTTTATACATATTACGTTCTTTAGTGATATGCTGTAGTACAAACAAAAATAACAAATCCACTGAAAACTCACCTTAAAATAGATAAGTAGCTCCTTCTTGTTTTCTTCAAAGGTACTCTTTTGGAAGTTGTGAAAAAGAACCCTTCTGGAGTACCGTTTGGTTTTGTAGATGCTGATAACGGTCTGCGTGAAGAGAACGGCGTTGAGCAAGAGCGTTATAGCTATTGGCAGTCCAAACGACAGCAACATAGGAAAGAAGTCGGAAATCCAGCAAATGCCGTCCTTGGCGTAGATGGCGCTACCATTCTTCAGGCTTTGGATCACCAAGCAGGGAAGCACCACAAGCAGTGGAGTTCCGAGTGAGTGACCGGCATAGAAGAGGTAAAGCTTGGGGTCGTTCTCGACAGACCGAGTGATTGTGTCGGAGCCGAAAGTGCGATTGAGGTCGTAAGCAAGAGTGAACGACAGGGCAAAGGCGACCAGCCAGACGTAGTGGGTTAAGGCTGCAACCGTTACGCACAAACCTTGGTTTTCGTCGGCCAATCCCGCGAGAAGAAGTAGCAGCTGACCCGTGAAAATGGCCACGCATAGGCTCATGATTAATTTACTGGACACGCTGAAGCGCATCACTCTGAATCGAGCGTACGTTAAAACCGTGAGAAACAGACTCAAAAGAGATATGGCACAACCTACGGTGCTAACAACCGACTGACCGAGGGCAAACCCAAAGATTTTGGTTGTAAGTGTCTTGTTGATGAATCCATCACTTTCGAAGAGAGAGCAGACAAGAATTATGCCGTTAGTCAATATCTTGTAGTGCTCTTCCGGAACAATTCGACCGGTGGGGGCGTGAATTATGCTCATTGACGTGCTACTGAATCTAAACATCGAGACATTCATTCGGAGGAAGGGGCAAAGAAGTAGCTTGTCGTCACATACAAAGACATGGCCGATTTGCTGATTGTCTGCTCCGTAAGTTATTCTTCCCACACCTTCGCGGTATGAATACCATCGATGTGTATCTTCCACGTAGTACTCTGTTCGTCCTTGTGCATCTCTGCGAGTAGCGCTTAATGGAAATACGTCCAAGGGGATGGCGCACTCTTCCTCGTATTTTGTCATACATGAGAGATACATCTCGATATGAACTACAGAGCATGTGATAAAAGGTGATGCCGTAGAATTGCCAACCAGAAATTGGTCAAGAGCATCTCTTGCCTCCCGGGTGGCGACAATTCTCGATGCGTTCATCAGCAAGCTATACGAACAGTTAGTGTCCATTTCCGAGGCTGACAGAATTCTTGTCAATTCCACCGGTAAGCTATTTTGGCGCAGACATTCTAGAATCAGGGCAAACCTTGCACGACACGTCGGCAAGCCATCTGGATGAAACCGGAGTACCCACTCCTGCGTATTCTCAGGGCAGTCATCCACAACCTCTGCCTCTCTTATGCATTGGTTTCCTTGGAGAATGTAGCCCTCTGCGCATGATAATGGTGCGCAAAGCCCAAGGTCTGAGTTAAAGGCATGCCCTTCTTGGCAGGATGTAAACACCTGCTCCTCATGGTCTTGGCTTATAACAATCCGCGTCGATCCTGTGAAATCAATAATGGTCGACAGAGGCAGCACACCGATTCCGCTCAAGTCGATTTCTTTGATAGCTTGCTGCCGTATCAAGAGCGCCAAATCTCTAGTACAAGTAAGACGGTACTCATCCAATCTAGAACATTGCACGCAGAGTTCGTTATGATATACATCCCCGTCAGCGAGTCCCCCATCGTACAGGCGAATGTGCGCCGTTACGGTGTTGCAAATGGCTTGACTCGCGATCTCTCCCTGCGAGCATTGTGTCTCGGTTGTTTCGGTGCAAGACCGAACCAACTTTGTGCTAACAGACGATGGAGGGCTCCAGAGGACATTGTTGAACGAGAAGAGGGCGATGAATAGTTTGTTCATTAGAGGGAGATCATCCGGGATCTCTACGTTATCGCTTTCTTCTACCGACAGCTGCCAGTAGTCCATTGGACCCATCTCACCGTTACACATCGCGCAGTACACATTTTTATACCCAATCCCAGAACTTGGGGACGTTACCGGAATAAAGAGTCGCATGAATTCTTCATTTGATGTTGAATAAAAGGGATGATCGGCGCCCTGGTCGCATTCAACAGAAGCATTGGCGCAGTACGACACTACCAAATACCCTGCCTTCATAAGAGGACTGGCATGCGACAACGTGTTACATTTGTACATTTCAGGTGGCTTCCCAATTTCGTCGACGACGTCGATCAGAAGGGACGCACTTTCATAGAGTTCACTTTGAGATACGTTTCCGCTCCATCCCTGCGACTCGCCGATGCACGTGTCGGTGTAGTCAACGCAGCAGTCGTCAAAGACTACACAGAGCTTATCGCAGTAACAGGCCACGTGGTTGATAACTGGTCCATCAACGCATGGTGGGTCCCTGGTGCTGCACAGATGAGATGCATTGCATATGGATACACTGGCGTCGCCAAAGTCCACTAAAGAGATTTGAAGAGATTGCAAGCATAAACATTAGGTCCAGCATTTTACTTTAGAATAAGAACAATTCTAAATCAGTTCTTACGGCATCCTTGCGTGCTAAAGCAAAACAGAAACAGAAACAACACAAAACACGTAATGCCATTTTTCGTAAATTATATAGTTTTGTATAGTGCAGCTAAACTATGCATACTATGTACATATATGGAGACATTATTCATGAAATTCAGAGATGTTAGGTCACAGATAAGGCATATTTATATGTGGGATGAAGACCCAATCAGCGACTGAAACTCGCTTGTGTGCCATTCCTAAAGCGAGGAGGCGCTTAAAGCAAGATAGTCGCGCGTTTTATCAAAAAGCGATTCTACAAAACCGCTATAAAGCTTTTGATGAATGTATCAAGCCTGCAGCCAATCAAAAAATGGTGGCTTGAAATGGATTTGCAGGACCCGAAATATTTTAGAAGAAGTGGGGTTTATTTCACTATGAATATGAAAAATGAAGCACAGACACACATTATGAAATGTAAGTGCATTCAAAACATGATTTCCGATTGGATGAATTAATGGCATAACGAAACATTCATGGCTTTCCTATTCGTCCAGTGCACTCTTTGATATATTTCAGAGTGTAGAGATCCAGTGTTTTGCATTGAACATAATTTACTAGCAGTTCGAAATTAACTGTAAAAGATCACGGTCTATACCATGCACAAATGTAGATTACTTTAATTATATATTTCAAAGCACAGAATGGCCCCCATGTATACATCAACTGAACTCGGAGTAAAAATGTACTCGAAGTTTCCATATTAATAGTACAAATTTAACATTCAAGCGTCATTCATGTAAAAAGTCAACTCACGAGTCCAGCCGCCTTCCAGGTCTAGTGAAGACATAGTCGTGAATTCTTGCCCCGTCGAGAGCTTTGGAGTCCATGCGAAGCTCAACAATGCCAGAAGCAACGCACCCCCTGGCCCATGTGGCATGATGACAGCGAACTCTGCCGAAGCGAATGAACGCGAGAAAAAGAAGAGTATTCCGAAGATGATGGCGCCACGATATGGTGAAGCAACGTATGAATTGGATTTCGTAGGTGTTGGCTAAAATTCGACACGAAGTTTTATGGTATAATGTATGTGAAAAAGATTCCCCTCTGGCGAAGTGGTTTTAGTGATGGAGCTGTAGATTTTGTTCTTTTACGTATGTCAAATATTATCTAGGATGATTATTGAAATGCACATCAGCAAGTGCACAGAAATAACATGGTAATTGGTCTCAAGCAAAGTAAGCTTTTCTATAGATTATTGAAAATGATGAAGCGAGAAGTCCTTAGAGTATCGGTGGAAGCATACTATCTGAATTCACGAATGGACGGCTTCAGGAGACCATAAGGTGATGTGCTCCGACAGGAAGAGAGTCTGAAAGCCTTGTCAAGAAACGTTTTCTTATCTGACAGGTAAAGGTAGGAAACACGATACTATTTAGCATATAATACAGCCTGTCAATGAAATTATACATGAGGCGGAGGTACGAGATTATGACATTATCATAGCGTTAAAGACGCATGCAAATGCGGTTACAATTAAAGAAGAAAAGAATGCACGGACTGTGAGGCCGACTGGGATTATGAACATCTCTCAGATAATCAAGCTAAACCCCACTGCCTTGTGGCGTGTTGATGAATGAATAATCTAAATAAAAACAAAAGGTTGTGATGCATTATGAACTGAATAGAATATGTAAATCAAGAATAGAGAATAGCAAGATAGCCAGCTAGGATTAGATTGAGTCCGTGGTAGTGCTGGGCTCAATCTCTCTCTCTCCCTCTCTCTCTCTCTCTCGCTCTCTCTGTCTGTTTCTTTAACACTTTTTGTGTCATTGAGTCAGATGTGCTCGAATCTCACATACATGCCTGTGGGCAAGAAATTTTTGTGGTTCGCAGAGAGTTAAACGGCATCTTCCCTTCATCCTGCCTTCTCACTTATCCATAGACTATCCCCTAATAGGAAAATTTGTTCTTTTTGTTTGTATTTTTTTTTTGTTTCGGCACTGAACATTCTGGACAACTAATTTATTATTCATCCTGTTGAAGAAAGATAACGTTGAAGAGAAGGTGCACACATAATACTATGATGATATGATAAAGATACTTCATTACAGGAAGGGAAATATGGCTAACATTTAATAATAAACTTGAATTTCCAAGACTACGTTCAATATTACTCTATGCAAACAGACAACAGACTAGGCGTTTTTAAACCACTTTGAAATTGTATCGGTGATGGTTAGTTAGATATCTACTAGAAGTAAATTGCACAAACACAATATTCCTCGCCTTTTTGTTTGATGAAAATGGCCATGCGCCTACTAGAAGTGTCAGCCTTCATAGATTCCTGCCATTATTGATATAGCACTTGCCCCTTTCGGCAGTAAGAGCAACAAAATAGCTTTCGATTTGCGAACGAAAAACCAACTTAATGGGATGCTAAAGGCAGACCGTCTATTAACGTTAAGAGAAATGACGGTGATTTTACTTAGTCAACTTGCTGTACACCTAGATTGCTTTTTGATTAAGTCAACTCGACAAACAGCTCCCCTGTGTTATCGTGTGCAAATGAACTGTTTTAGAGTGTAGGTATAAAATTTCCCTCTCGAACGAATTTCCTCTTTCATAGCAATGGATCCCTTACGCTGCGTGTTATGATCAGAGAGAGATAGAGAGAGACGAGAGCAACCAATATCAAATTGCTTGGAGGTTTTTAATGATTGCATATATCCACAATATAATAATTGATTACGATAGAGGATTAATGTAATTTCGAACTATCATCTCGCAATTATTAATCTGTATTGACATGCGTTTCGCAATCTGGACTGGAAAGGACAACCGAGATAAATCCAAGTCAAGTGGTAAATAGAATCGTGGGGACCAAGAAACGAAAGGTAAGGTCACATGTATACAGTAAGTATATGTAAGGGTAGATGGAGAGATATTTTGTTTTCTATATGTCGATCGCATATTTTTGCAGCTGATATCACTGATATGATAATGAATTTACTCGTACATGTACCCGTACGATTTTATACAGCATGTTGAAAGATAACAACCGCATTGCAGATGAGATACATTTTCTTGCATTTTTTTTTACCTGCTTCAATTTGAAATGTCTCACTTTAAAAAGAATGGATTTACCTCGTTTTACGATCAGACACTTCATAAATATAATATGTTAAGGTAGATGTAAATAGTTAACATTTTCTCACTGGATTGCATTGAAGAAAACTCAGCCACCTCTGTCTCTTAATCTTCCTCCAGAGAGGAGATCATGTCTGCGATGTTTGTGACGTCAGGCTTACGTATCACCCTACTGAGCGTCCTGCTGTCGCCAGGTCTTCCTGTATGGGGCGGGGAATCCGAGCCCACAACCTCTGGGGGTAAGTCTCGATTAAAAGCGCTAGGTTGAAAGCCACTATTTACAATTTGCAGATGAAACAAAAAAGCCAGCGTTAGTGCTTCAAAATAGTTTTACATTGTGGATTAAGGATAGAAACAACCAATGAGAAAATGCTAATCAGTGTAATCAATGATAAGTATTGATAAGTGTACAAAATGTGAATCACAGTTTTATCAAAATTGTTTCTAGTCTAAACCGTCTACAGTATCGTTTATTGAGAAAAATTGTGATATTTCCGTGTTCCTACATGTACGTTATATTGCGAAATTTTTATATGGTCACTGCAATGGTGGTAGGATATTTTGTGATTAAGTGACCTACACATATGCATCAAATATGATAGCTCAAACATTTTTTCTTTAAATTATTTTGATGAATAACTGCTCCCAGTGATAAACAATTATATAAAAGTTGAATTGTATTCTATGGCCAATCTAATATCTTAGCTGACTCACACAAAGAAAAACATTGACAGTAAACAGAAAAAATAGAGTTCTGTTGTTGTTTTTTTCTTCAAAGTTTTGCATCTTTCCAAGAAATGATGAAACTATTAATAGCCAAAATGTTCAAGAAAATGAGATTAAGGAATGAGGTTACCGGCCAGCCTCTCTTTCTTTATCACTGTTTATGAAACTACTAAATAAATCGATTTTCCTTTGAAATTGAAAAACTGTAACTCTTGATAGCAAAACACTAAAACACTGCAATACGTTTACGTGGACTAGTTGATTGCTCTTTGCGTTTCGCTGATTTATGTAAAAAAAATCCATTACTGAAGGATTCTTTTAGAGCTAAATAAGAGACATGTTAACTAATAACTCCAGCCTGCCCTCTAATATTCATAATCTATTTGTGAATGACAACAATGTCTTCTCAAATCAAACTGACGAATTTATATTTCTATGACTAGTAATCCAATAGTAATTAAAATTTTCTTACTGTTGTAGCTGCGTGAGTCTTTTAAAAGAAAATTAGATTGAATCCTTCATCTTCTCAAAATGTGCTTTGATTTTAAAGAAAAATCAGACCAACCTACATGGTATAATGTTTTATCAAACTTGGACAAGGTGTTTGGACTTGGCGTGGTGTTATCAATCTCGACAGCATATCTGTGAATTAGAAAAAGTGATGACGACATTAACTCGCAACTCCCCAATGGTTTGTGGGAAAAAAGGAAACTTATGTGTTATAAAAATCGTGTTTATCGATTTTGATAAAGCTTTCACAAATTATCATAGTAGGTCGTTTTTTGGTACTTTATCTCAGCAAAAATAATATAATAAAATGAATGAATAAGTAAATACAGGTGAATCAAAGGATATCAGATTTTTCTTTGATTTGGTGTAGGGAAAGAAGAACAACTATAACTGTCAGTAATGTCAAGGAAGAAACTCGTAAGGCCGTGACGTCATCACATCGTCATCTCGTTTTGATGCATGGGTTTCTTTTTTCAGATATGGTTGTCTTGTGAAAACGAGGGAAACCATAAGAACCCTAAATCACTTAATTAGATTCGATTTTGATGACAGTTTAAGTGACAAATTCAGCCAAATGTAGGTAGACTGAGCGAATGCATACATACAGGACACACGGGTGATAGTTTTAGGAAGATCGGACAATCCGTTTAAAAGTTATGAATTTTTATAAAGTTTCAGTGCAGCCATCTCTGGATGAAAAGGATACGACAGATTGTGACGTCACTGCAGCACAACTATGCACAGAAACTATAAACAGAATTCAACATATTTTCATATTTTTACTGAAATGAAAGAGTGCTTGACTTCCCTCTTTCGGAAAGAGGGGGAAACATTATTACTTCTAACAGGCAACAGGTGTCAGTAACAAGTCACGGGAATATGCATTACAAAAAAAATGAGAAATTCTCTGTATATTTACGTTGTACACACGTGTCATCACAAACCCGAGTGGTCTTCTCATCCAGCGATGGCTGCGCAGAAACTTTGAAGGTACACAACTTTTAGGTGTGTTTAGGCGAGCATGTCCTTTAAAACTATTTTACCGACATTTACTTTTCGAAAATTGCGCTTTTATAGCTCACCTTAAAAAAAAAAGAAATAAACAACGACAACAACACAAAGAAAGAGAAAGAGAGAGAGAGAATCCAATTCAAATTAGTGTATTCTATTCTCAGACCGATTTTTCCCCCCAATACAGGAATGACCCAACTGAGACTTGTTGATGGAGAGGGGTCACCAAGAGAGGGCGTGGTAGAGCTAATGTTGCCTGATCTCTCGGAGGAGTGGTCGATGGTGTGCGGTGACCATGATTCTTGGGACCCGCGTGACGGCAATGTCATTTGCAGACAACTAGGATTTGAGGGCGTTCTAGAAATTGGGACAAGGCAATCCGAAATAGGTAAGATCAGACTTATCTTGTAAGGCGACTGAAAGATGCTGCACATTTCCATTCTCCGTTTTAATCTACAAGAACAAAGGCGGTTTATTACACCAAATGATTACAACGTATCGAACATTTAAACCGTTTTAAAGAGGCGCCCACGTTTGGGAACGAAACAGAAGACTCATAATTTATAGGGGTAGGAAGTGCACGTCACGAGACCGACACCCACGTGTCGTACAGCCCACGAGTCATAGAGCTCACGAGTCATACAGCCCATGAGTTCGACACTAAGCTAACAAGGCCCACGAGACCGACACAGTAAGCGCCGTGTTGTATCCGTCGAACTCGTGGGCTGTTTTTACCTAGTGTCGAACTCATGGGTTGAATGACTCGTGGGCTGTATGACTCATGGACCTTTTTTCAATGTCGAACTCGTGGACTGTGTGACTCGTGGGTGTCGGTCTTGTGGGATGACCCCGGTAGGGGTATCCACATAATCACTGGTGTGCAGTGTAAGCGCAGGTGTGTTACAGACAGTGAATATTCTACAATGTGACAATATGTTCGTCGAAAAAATCCTTTCCGAACAACACCTTCGTTCGCCATTTACTGATTTATGTGAGTCTCTGCTACACGTACTATATGTTGCTCTCATACAAAGAGACATAGGTCAATAATTTTTTACCAGCAGGAACACGATGTGAATTATGTTATAGGTGTGTTCTGATTCATTGGTTAAGGGTGTAGCCAGCGTCCTTTGCATGATCTCGCGTTTTTCTGTAATCTTTTTTTTTTCTCGCTACTTTCTTTCCCTCTTCCTCTCTCTTTTTTATCTATCTCTCTGTGTCTCTCTCTATTTTCTGTCTGTCTATCTGTCTGTCTCGCTCTTCCTCTTCCTCACCACCCCCCCCCCCCTCTGTCTTTTTCTATCACTTCTTTTTCTGTTTTTTCACATTCGTTCTGTATCACTTTGTAATTCGTATTCACTCCTTAACCGAAGCAATTCTGGTAAGATGCCTGTGAAGAATGTTTGGGGTTTATGTCTTGTCTTTCATTTTCTTTGTTTGTCTCACCAAAAAAACTTCTCTCAAAATGTCATGTATCAGATTGTATGTACTAACATTGCTGCCTGACTGCAATGCATGTGCGGAGTATAAAAAGTAAATCTTGCAAGGAATTAGATAAAAAAGATTATAAAAAAATTCAGCAGAACAACGACCTATAGACTTTTTTTTTCCCTGAAAGACAAAGATAATCCTTGCTCGTTGTTCAGCGTAGCCACAACAATAGATTTTCTGACTCATGCCATAACACGGGGACAAGACAGTAGTGTGTATGAACAATAAAAGAAGGATAGATATATATATACACCACACAAACAAGGTTATTTCATGCAAATAGAGTTTTTAGAATGATAAACGCCACAACTCGTGGGTTGTGCATGTTACGTGACTCTAGAAGGTGAACTGACTTAAGTAAATAGCATGATAATCAAAAGGAAGTGAATTCAAATGACATGATCATCAAACTGAATGACGAGGATACGAAAGTGCCGGCAAAACCTTGCGTTATTTAATAATTGGATGATTTTGTTTTTTCTGTGTTTCTTTTTTCGGTGATATTGTGCAAAGACCATTACCTTTTTCTACCTTCAAGCAGAAATCGAAGCATCTAAACATGACTTCCATTTTTTAAGGTACATGTATTCTTATCTTTTCATCAAGTAAAGGAACACGTTCGTTCATTACCTCATTGCCTAATGTTACACCCAGCAATGAAGAGTTTTAAAGGAGGATCAAAATTAGATGTTTAAGTGATTTTACTTCTTTGCTTATTTCTCACAATGTCGTTATGTTTACTTCAATTTACAAGACGGCTATTTGTCAAAAAATTAACTTTCCCTTAATACTTCCTTCAACGCAGCCTGACACGAAGGTCTAAATGATAAGTGTATTTCGGTGTCAACCGTAAACAAGACAAACAACTCGGGAATTATGCAAATACAGTGTCCTTAATTTGCATATGAAAGGACACAGCAGATCAAGACAGACAAGTCCCTAAATCTTATCTCCACCTAAGTAATTTCCACACAAGGCTAACATTTCTCTCTCTCTCTCTCTCTCTCTCTCTCTCTCTCATTCTCGAGCCTTTTCTCCATCTCAAAAAACCCTGTCTTATTTATCTTGTTTTTTCCTCAATGGGAGAATTATTTTTCTCACTCAACTATGAACATAATGTATGTTCCGTCTCTTCATGTTAAAGGGATGGTACATAGCATTGGTGGAGATGAGAATTGAGCTTTTAAGTTTTTGAGATATATCAAGAAACCACTTATGAAGTAAATCAGAGCATACTATTTTAGGAGGAGTTGAGACTTTGATAATGAAAATCGGTTTTGAAATGGGCTGAGACATCAAAAAACAAAGTAAAGCAAAGTGATCGTAATAAAAGGTGGGTCTCACCTTATATTAGGAATAGGAATTAGGTTTTGGATATCTCAGCCATTTCAAAACTATTTTTCGTCAAGAAAACATTGAATTACTCTTGGAATTACACACTCCAGAGATTTCTCACTTTCTCCCCCAAAAATGTTAAAAACCTGAAGTTAACTCTCGACCAAAACTATACAATCCCTTTAACGTGTGTGTCAGAATGTATAAATGTCGAAAGCCAAGAAATGCAACCATCACTCACGACCGCATGCGGCACATAATGCACAGACAAAAGGCGGAATGTATATATTACTCTTTTTTTTTCTAGTTTATGGATTCATGATCGTTATTCAGATCGTGCGCAAATTGAAGAGGAAGATTGGAGTCATTTCATTTCATTTCATTTCATTTCATTTCATTTCAATCATTTCATGTCCAAGAAAGTATGAATACGGCATGATATCTACTTTGTTGCTACATAGTTTTTACAGAAACTAAGAAGCTCGTGATAAGGGAAAGTGATAGTGTATTGAAATGGTAGAATCACCCTGCTGGAAAGAACACAGTGTCCCGAACTGTCGTCACACTGTGCTCACACAGTCGACTATGTGAAAACGTTCGAATTTAACAATGTGAAGATTATTTCACACTGTGGTGTGATTTTTCACAGGGTATTCACATAGCAATATTCTGTTTCACATTGTGATTCAGATTGTAAAGTGATTCACAATGGGTGTACACTGTTAAAACGTTCGAATTTAACAGTGTGAAGAGATTTCACACTATGTTCACAATGTGTTTACTCTGTCTTTCATATTGTGTTTCACACTGTGGGTCACTGTGTTCTTATAGCATGAAAGAAAATTTGTGGGAAATGGAGGTGACTACAGAAAAGCAAGGCTTGTAATTTGCAGGCTCTCATGGACAATGTCTAATCACGCTATGTACTGAACATTAATGAAATTGAGGCAAATTGCCCGAAAAAATGTAAAAAGACATTTGTCTGAGGCAGTTTTTTGTGTATTTCAAATGTATGTAAAAAATGTAATGTGTATTTGTTTGTCGTTGTTTTTTTTTAAATGATATTGTAGCATTTCAACTCTTTGATTTAAAGCGCACAAGTTGCATCCTAAACAGGTGCTAAATGCCTTCGGCCAAAGATGTAGGTCTACAAAATGATCTTCATTTGAGATCCCTTTGTTTCAGACGGTATTCACAACAGCGTCAAGATTTTCTGTGTGGGTAACGAAAACAGTATCGATGACTGCGAGATTCGGAAATTGTACAACGGAGCGGACGAGCCATGTCAACGTGATTATGTGGCATATGTGATATGCAGCTGGGGTAAGTTGTACGATAATTCCTCATGAAAATTCCATGCGTGGGAGGTTACTCATATTGTTTCTCTGTATTATTCGAATCTGAACGTAACTGAATAACATTAGTGTACGCATCATGACCATGTATCTAGATATGTAGAGCGTGCAAACTGAACAGGACTTTATCTGGTATGAATGTGCATCCGCCTTGAATTCGCCACAGTGTGATATACAGTTACAACGCTCTCAAAGTATCCGTTAACATGTGTTGTTGATCGAAACGTTAGAAAGCTTATGTTAGACCGCCAACTCGTTTAGAATATGCATATGTATATATATATATATGTGTGTGTGTGTGTGTGTGTGTGTGTGTGTGTGTGTCTCAGGGTCTCATTGTATCTTAAGGCATACGATGCACACACACACGCACACATTACCGCATATATGCGTACTCCTATACCGGTATAGAACAAACAAAAGATATTTTCACAAATTAATTATGATGTTGTTTGGTTTGTTTGGTATTTGCTGCAGACATTGAAGTTTTGGGAGTATCAGCCGGCTTCTGCTCCAGCAACTCATCCTGCCAGGGAAGATGTGATAGCATTCTCGATTCTTACTGCAAGTGTGACTCAGCGTGTCTGGTATTTGGCGACTGCTGCTTCGATTACGTCGAGGCCTGTGCGGCCGGTCAGGGAAATTGTCAAGTCATTTTGACGCCGGGAATCGAATACTACCAATGTAAACAGGTGAACCCACCTGACATTTTTGCCTCAAGTGATGAGTCGGCAAAGGGGAGGCTAATGGTCGCCCGATGTCCGGAATCGTACACCACTATTGGCGATTTCCGTGCCATGTGTGAGTCCGATAACTTTGGCGAAGATGACGTCTTGCGTCGTCTGCCTGTATTCGACAGTGGGGGCGCTGTCTTCAGAAATGTTTTCTGCGCGCTTTGTCACGAACTCCCGCTGGATGAATTGCAGGAATGGACGGTTACCCAGTCGTACTTTCCGGGACCCATCGTACACATAGAGGGGATCCTAGGAGTTTCCATTCCCGGCTTTCCGATCGGTAAATTCCAAGTTCACTCGCTGTCCGTAGGACTGACAGGTCATGGGCGTTCCTGCTTGATGGACGTGATTGTGGCAGATGGATGTAATGATACAACAACAAATGGTAGCCAACTGCTGGCTGCGTGTTCGTCCTATCTCGAGCCTGTAAGAAATCCTTTCGATGAAAAGTACTACGGCAATCCACACTGCTTACGATGCAATTTAGACGATTCCGACGCTGGTCTGTGGCCTGTTAACTACTGCTCAAATAACTGTTACTACATTTGTCCACAGGATCCTCATATGTTCTGCTTGCAACATTGTTCATTTTCAGAAACTGTCAGTAACCTTGAGCACGTCACAATACCTCCCCCAGTGATAGATATATCAGGTGCTAACACAAGTCCTGGTAGAATTCAGATTCACTGTCCCGGCACTGGTCAGATCTTTGATATCTTCCTCAGACGTTGCCGCAATTTGTTTTGTCCAGAAGGCTATTATCTGTTAGGATACACCTGTTCTCTTCTTGTACATGAAAGCGTCGGTAAGACCACAGGTGAAGAACACAACGCCACCCGGATGGAGTGCCTCGAATCCATCCCGCTCGTGGCGAGAGACTCTTCGCAGGGAACGTCGTATCTCTGCCGACGCAATCATCAAGGAAGACGTCTCGAATGTACATCCTTTCAGGAAGGGTATGCCTTACTGGTGACCAACAGCTCCCTATTCGACACGCTTCTCCTGATCACGAGAGATCCACCACGAGCTCGTCTTATTGATAACGAGATCGGATCAGCAATTCAAACCAGCAACTCTGGCGTCCTGGCACAATGTAGTCACCTTAGTGATCTGATCGTTGGCGTGGAGTCCACGAGGCCGCTTGCAGTAGAGAACAACTGCAGCGTATACGAAATAGACTTTGCATCTGGAAACGGTTTCAACAATGGAACTGTGCGTCATCCCTACGTGTGTTACGTTCAATATTCTTTTGATAGGTCGTCGAATATCATAGGCGGTGTAAGCCGTTACACACGGTCAATAATTTCAACAGCTTGCTTCGTGAGTGCATTTCTGTCAGGGACTTGTGAATTCGAAACTCGAAATCTAACTGAGTTTCTGTCGGTATCTGATGGACTCCTCCACATTGCCACGAAGAATCTTGTCAAGGACGAAGACTTTCTCATCTACGATGAAACTTCAGTTGTCACGTGTGTTGGTAGCCTTGAAACATCTTTAGGGCTCACCACGTCAATGAAGACATCTAATTTGGCGGGATGTATTGCTTCTATTGTCTGTATGGTTACGATCGTTGTCAAGGTGACGCTAGACAGGACGTGGGACCTACGTCGCCGCTGCTTCGTCAAGATTTTGAGCATGTTTCTTTCACTTCGTCTGGCGGTGTTCGTGATCACTTCGTTGGTCATTACTGACGGCACGGGCCCGTGTGTATTTCTGGCTGCCGTGGGTCACTTTGCTTTCATCGCTGTATACTACAGTCTTCTCTCTTTCTTGTTGCTGTGTCTGTATCGCTCATGTGGCAGCAAGCCTGAAGCAACTGATTCGAATCCAGGCATCGGGATTGTCCAGGCTGTACCCACATGTGCAGTAGCCGTTCTTGTGACGGCTGCAGCATTGCTGTGTCATTTTCTAGAAGGGAACTCCTTTCTTTATGGGCACAACAAGTTCTGTTGGCTGGAAAATAGCAAGAGCCTTCTCTACCTTGAGGTTTTGCCGTGCGGCGTGGGTCTGCTTCTTACACTGCCGACTTTGATCGGTTCATTTCTAGCTCTCCGCAGGCGAAGCGTCCCAAACGTGGGCTATATGGAGACAGAGAACAAGGTGATATAATTATGTCCGTGTTTGTTTATTTGTTGTTTGTTTGTGTGTGTTTGTGTGTATCTTTTTTATAATGGATGTCATTTTCAGCAGTATGATCACTTTCACCATAATCGTCCTTCGTACTTTCAACATCACGGCATTAAGAATCTCTTTTTAAAACCTGATTACAGATGGTAACTTTCAAATTATTCTATTGCACTTTGAATCAAAGTTCAAGAAGTTAAAAAAGGATTTTCTTACATTGCTGTTTTTTAGACATGCAACAAATATACGATATATAGTAGCTTCCTGTGCTCCATATCTATGTATAGGGCCTATACGATATTATTTGAGATATCAAAGCAAACGAATTGAGTCTTTCCGAAAATTTTCTTCATTATTTTCTCTGAATTCAGGTTTGTATTCTCTTCCTGGCGATCTGGAGTTCTGAGGCCGCGTACGTTCTGACCGAAAGTCTGATAGCGCTCTCTACGTTCATCTGGATACATTCGTTATCTGGCGTAGCGTTACTTCTTGTCGTTGTCCCTTCAATTTTGAAGAAGAAATGAGGCAGATGTGTTAAATGTGTACAACGCAAGATATCACACCATCATAACTAACTTAAGTTGACCCATTTATTGTATAGAGCAAGACAGTGTTGGCTCTAATGGACATGCATCTTTAGTTTTCCTTTTTATTTTCCTGATGTCACAAGGATATAAAAGGTTTCTTCTCGAAGAGCTCAAATTGAAATTTAAGGTATCGACACCCACACGTGAAGCCTACAAAAAATAATAATAAGAAGAAAACTTCCATTTCAAATTTTTTACTCATTCCTTGTTAACCAGTTCATATATTTCTTACTTTGATTAGGTGTTTTATTTTATTTACGATCCCAAGTAGAAGAGGTATAGGTTGGTTGCTAGATAATAATTGTCGTTTCCTTCTCTTCAAAATGAAAAAAAAAACACTATCCAGCTATGAGTGCAAAATTTAAGCGAAATATTCCACAACATTTGCAAATCAAAAAAGATAGAATTCATGTCACCATGTGTCAAGCAGTTGGAAGGCAACTGAATATCAAATACTAGTAGCGCGAAGACAAAGTGATGAATAGAAAAACAAATCAGAAACAGAAATCACACAAAAAATTTACCACAACATGATTTTCTCTTGCCTCGCCCGACAATGCAAAAGCACACCTACTTGCAATGAAATAAATGGAGACACCCTCATTGAATTAATCAAGTAAATTATGAAGAGAGATGTGGATCTGTTGAACGAAAGCGCTACTGAGACTTATGATGTTCTAGTCTAGTAGGGACCTATATAGACAAGATATAAAGGGCGTTGAACTTTGGTTAGATGCAGGCCTACTCAGTTGTGAGCTTGGATGCGTATGGGTGGGAGCGTGTTTAAGCCTGTCAACTGCCTTTAATGCGTTCCAGATTCCATTTACCGTCTTGATCGTGAAAGGAAGGAATATGACGTGCAAACGTGTAAGAGTGATTTTTTTGTTTTGTTTTGTTTGAAAGCATTGTCCGAACGGCATTTCCATTGTCCCGGGCTGATATTTGTCGCAAACCATCATCGGTGAAAAATTCTTGAAAAACAAAGTATCCATAATCAAACAATTTGATATTTGATACACCAAATATCATACGGCGTGTTCGCTCACCATATTTTTTTTCAGTAACATGAATTATTCCCACTATATAAAATCAACAGACAAAAAAAGATATGATGGACGTTAGTTTGTTTGCGCTGTATCTTGGTGTTGATAAAACACTGTCCTTGTGTTCTGACACAAAGTCAACAGGCTGAGAAACCCACCAGAGCAAGTCAGAGATACCTGAGTGCTTGCAGCGAAACGAATCGTAAACAAAGTGGGTGTTCATCATACAATACACAGATATCGTGATTCAGTGACTTTGAAATTAACGGTAGTATCTCAACCTAGCTTCCAGGAATTTTACGTCTGATCAAACCACTTACTATGTATACATCTCACCACGGCGATATGGTCTACCACTCTGCCACGCATGATTGTGGGGTGAATAAGGAAAGCGGCCAAGGTTTTAACAAATATGCGATCGCATTTCTGTAAGAGGTCCCAAACTTCCAATTACTGACACGTATGTTTGCGAGGGTAGATCCGTCTTTTGTATAGCAGCTATTGATCCCGTGGTTATGGTTTTTCTACACATTCATCAAACAAAGTGTGTCATCTATTATCAATCCACCACCCCTTTGAGATGTTAAGATATTGTACGTCTTGCGATAAGAAACTTTGATGGGATAATGACATTTTGAGAAAAAAAAATGGCGGGTCTTAGAGGTTTTAATTTTTGAAGAGAGTGTAAACTTAGTCACGAAAAGTTTTTCTTTAATTTACCACTGAATACATAATCCACTGTGGATGACACCAAAATATGAATGTTCGTCAGTGCTGAGAGAGTTTTCCATTAAATTGTGGAATCGCTAGATCTACGAAAGAAAACGAAAAGAAAATAATGACTGTTGACTGATCAAGTAAGGACACACAATCAATTACCTCCTTTGCTGGTTTGTCGTGGGTTTTTCGACATAGTGATTAAACTTCTAACCTCCAGGCGATTTAAAAAAAAAGATAAGGAGACCATGCAGAAAATGGATTGCCATAGTCTATGTTGTCGAGTGAGCATTTTCTATGTTGCATGCGACAGCCGACGGTATCATTTATCCCATTAAAGGTTGATATCGATTACGCCAACATCCGTTTATGACCCAGCCAGCGTAAAGTTGCATGCTGGCGGAATCGGTTAACCCTCGTCATTGCCATGGCAACCTGAAGACAACACAATAATGTCTAGCTGTGGATGTTCCGGGTGACCTGCCAAACGCCCCCGGTCTATTGGTGTCTTCGGGAACATGCGTGATATTCCGTTATACACACACTACTCATCCACAGAGAAATGGCCTTCAACTCATGTGCAGACTGGCTTTGATGAGTTTAAGAGTAGAATATAACGAACTGACAGCGTCAAACATACTGAATAAAGCCAACTGTAAAAAATATATTGTCTCATAGATCGAGTCAAGTGTAACAAATACCGCTTAAGTTACAACAACAAAAAAATCGTATTACAACATTCTGTACACGAATCAGTGGAGGCGTTGTGAAACATTACCATCAATCTTGTTGATTGCTGGCTTTGCGCATATGATTTTTTACTACCTGCTAATTTCCAATTTTTGAAACACGTTAATCTTCAAAATTGTGTGTTCTGCTCCCTTTTGTTTGAGTTTACACAAATCATTTGGAATAAAGAGTGGAGTTTTACTCTAAGCACCGAAGTACAGCAACCCCAACGTTAGCGTGACATCATAATGAACCGCCGACTTTCGTAACTTATTGTGTATTTGTATCCCACGTGTTTTCATAACCCTGCTGGTTCCTGTGCGATAATTAACGATGGAGCAAAATAAGTAACGCACACAAACCGCGCGACGTTTATTTGTTTAATCAATACCAATAGCTGTCATGACGAAGAATAATGAAATTATCAACCACAAATGAAACGATGTCTATGACGGCAGTAATAATAAAGAGATGAATCGTAATAAAGATGATAATAATTACGACTATTGTAACAATAATGATAATATCTTATCCACCCAGGAAAAAGAATATAGATTTAGTATCAAATATAGGAGGAAATGATACATCTACTTTGAATTCAGCGATACAGAATTACTGTCCATAGAAGTGGTGGGTAGAGACTCCGTCTTCTATCTCATTCCTGCTGTGCATAAGATGTGTCTCTGCTTCATCTCGATCGAATTATTGTACAGCATTCCCTTTAACATGGTGATGAAAAAATATGATTTGCCCCGATGCAGATTGCCATAATCCTAATTTAAACTGTTTAATAACGCATGACCCAAAGTGTTCCGTTGCACGATTCGCACGCGGTTCCTTCCGGAGAGAAGTAAAGCCTCGAAAATGCTCCGTTCAAAACAAAAAATATACTATGACGGAGATACACAGCACTCCATGCGATAATGGATTGGTACATTCCTTTGCGGGAAAATCAGCAAGACAATTACAAAGTTTTGGAATCTGATCCTCCATGGAAATCTATAAAGTTATTATTCTTAATGAATTCTTAATGAATTCTTAATGTGATATGTTACATAGTTTATACGTTTGCATTCTAAAATCCGAGTAATTATTGTTCATAGTATCAGCATCATATATCAATGAGTAAAATGTACAAATGTAGAAGAATTTAAAATGAATATGTCTTATTGGTAAAACAAATTGGTGCTGATGTTGTTTTGTTCCAGTGTTCCACGTCTTACAAGCTTGGCTTTTTTAGTGGAACACTGTTTTCCATTATTGTGATTATTTACTATTTTTGTTGCCATGGCAAAGTGCATTGTTTCTTTTTTACGACATCATTCGTGTATAATATACTTTATATTGTATTGAAAAAGTCCTTTATCAGACGAGTGTAAGAGAAATGGAAAAAAATTGTATCACTTTGGATTAGGTCAACTTTTTCTTTTCTTTTCTTTTTGATGATGGAAATAAATAAACTACTGAATTGAATTGAATTGAATTGAACTGAATTGAATGAATTCTCCGATTTTTAAATCCAGCTTCACTAACGTGTATAGTACTTGCATTTCTCCTTTCAATCAATGAGTCCTCATGTATATCTGACATAAATTCCCCTCTAAATGGCAGTGTTTCGATGAAAGAGGAACATCGTGCCTAAAACACACTGTCTATAGTGATGAAACCACGAAACTGGATTTGAATTGCGGATCTTATCATCTTTAACATTGTTAAAATGCGCCGGAATTGATCAATACGAGAATGTTTTCAATTCAATTTCAATTCATTGTGATATTTCTCAAAGAAAAAAAAATTAAAGATAACAAAGTGCTGTCTGGTTAGGATGCAAAATAAATTATTGTAAATAAATCTATGAAAATTCGGATCTAGGTATAAATGCTAAAGAAATAGCTACTTAAAAGCAAGCTTGTTAGCATGGTTAAGGGTATAGTTCCCAGTATTGAACCGAGTGTAAATACTGAGATAAGGAGCACGGATACAACATAGGACCCAAATATATAAAATAAAAAGAAAAAACAAAGAAACTAATTTTATTATTGTTGTTGTTGTTATTGCTGCTTTTTTGTGTTTTGCAGCAGTGTTATTTTTTAAATCGTTATTATAGCAATGTTAGAAAGTTTGTAACAGAAAGAATATGCACAATCAAGGCAGTGGTGAGGTATTCTTGTTTGCTTTTTTGTTCATCATGAAGAAGAGTTTACTGGAGATACGTTTTCAGTGTAAATGAACCTTGATATTGTCACATAGTGCTCGCTGTGGATTAATTGTTCTACGATATACTGGCGGCAGCACTCCTACTCGCCGAACATGATTTTTCAGAGCATGATCAAGGATGATCTGCGAATAACATCGTCGCGATCAATGACTTTGGGGGAAAAACAGTATCTAGGCCAAACTATGAATTGTTTCAGTGGTTTACAGTTAATAGGTCAAGCCTGATGCACGAGAAAAATATCTGACAAACAGACGCCTTATTTGTATGAAACGACATCCGTTCAGCGGATATGAAGGCTAAACAGAGACAATGTCTAATTTACTTCTGGCAGATATTTTGTGTTACAGAATTTGGTTCAATTGGCGGTCAAGCAAATGCCGATTATGACGTGAAAAATAACCCTGCATCACCTTATAAAGGCAAATATGATTGGTTGAGCCGTCGCACAGCACACAAACATAGGCATGGCTCTCTGAGGTGTAATCCGCAATGACCATGTTGTTTGAGGAGCAAATGTTGTGACGAATTAGATCATGTTTGATATTTGGTGGTCTTTTTTATTTCGCGTTTGTCGGAGTACTTGTCGGAACTTGTTTACAAGATGCCATTTACGTCAGAAATCTGGCGTTCTAGTGATGTTAGAAATATAGCTTTTGATAAACACGAAATGACCATACGTATGTGTTTGTGTGTGTGTGTCCACTTAATTGGCACTCAAAATATGTGTAGGTGTGTTTCCTGAATGCAGTTCATGGTCTATAGTATAATGTATAAAGACATTATGAACGCATTTATTTCACAAAACACATCGTTGAAATATATATGAACAACATAATCATTATGCATTTGATTGTTGTGAATTGCACAGTGGATTCGTGACTTTTAGGATGATACGACTTGAATGAACCAACATGCTGTCAAAACGGAAATATGCGTGATTTGTTGTTTTGTTATGCTTTGGTTTGTCTTTGAAGAGTAAACAGATACACATAGGCACTTGGAGCCAAGAGGATCATTCCGTTCTTTTGATGCAACTGATCTAATAGTCATATCACCTGCTTGATTTCAAGTTACAGAAAAGTGGTTATAACTTGAGGTTGTGATACATCTTTCGGGCGCCTTGCTGCACATTTTTTATATTATATAGGTCTTAAGTTAATAATTAGTGAAATGTTACGGAAAAAACACAGGTAAATTAGATTAACCGAAAGAAAGAAGATATAGGTAAGGTTAGAATACAGAATGCTAATCAATCAAGAAGAGAAGGGTAATAAGTCAGCGGTAGCGGAAGAAAGCAAGTAGGCCCTACAGATGCAGAATGAAAACATCAAAAAAACTATCGGAAGAACAAGACCAACAGATTCGACTCTACACAATCATGGATGATATGAGGGAGCAATATTACAAAAATTATCACGAGCGTATTGGATCTCAACTAACAACAGTTGTGGAGAAACAATGTATCTTTTGCAACCGTATAACCTGACGTAAAACCGTAATGTCTTTTGATATTTGCTTTTGCGAAAACGTAAAAGAAAAAAAAATGATAACACACAGTTAGGTAGGGCACTATAAACGCTATCTTTACAATCAAAGAAACAGAAGAGTTTGAAATTCTATACGTTTCTATGAACTCGGAAGAAATTCCTGAGGACATCGCATATATGTTCAACAAATACTTTCTCAATGTAGAGTTACCCTATTATCAACATTAATGCAGGCATTTTTTTATTGCATTGGCAAATACCCAAAGTGCATGAAGGCCCTCTTCCCTTTTAAGGAGTGTGTAATTACATTGATTACATCTACTTTTTTTTCTATCATAGGAGATTGCGGATTGTCGTCTGTGAAATTTGATGTGCCTCAGAAGTCCAAATTGCAAGAAAACGAATACGCCAGTATCAAACACTATGTTTCCCAAGTAGATATCAGCAAACAGCGTGCATGCTGCTCCAAATTGCTGGGGTTGGGATGATATTCAAGAGATTGTATAGGCGAATAAACGTTGATTGTTAAAGGACAAGTTCACCTTCATAAACATAGGGATTGAGAGAATGCAGCAATATTAGTAGAACACATCAGTGAAAGTTTGAGGAAAATTGGACAATCGATGCAAAAGTTATGAATTTTTAAAATTTTTGTGTTGGAACCGCTGGATGAGGAGACTACTACAGCTTGTGAGTCATATGCGTACAACAGTATAAAGAAAATGTAAAGAAAATTCAACATATTTTCACTTTTTTCGCATAATAAAAGAGCAATTGACTTGCCTCTTTCTAAAGGCAGGGGGAATAATATTACCCATAACATTTGTCGATAACGAGTCGGGGGAATGTGTACTTTTTTCAAAAGATGAAATTTTGTGAAATTCTCTTTATATTTTCCTTATATTGTTGTACGCATGTGACATCTAAGTTATTCACACATTGCAGTAGTCTTCTCATCCAGTGGTTACTGCACAAAAACTTCAAAAATGCATAACTTTTGAACGGATTGTCCGATTTTCCTCAAACTTTCAATGATGTGTTCTACTAATATTGCTACATTCTCTCAATCCTTATGTTTATGAAGGTGAAATTGTCCTTTAAGGAGAACGGCCTTGGACCGGAGACCGGATGCTGATACTCATTTTTTTTTTTATTTAACTGTTTAATCTGAAACGAGTCATTCCTGCAACAGTTAGCTCAAGTTCAAGCTCGAGGTGTTATTTACTCCCGGTTAACACGAGTTTTCAAGGTTTAGTTCCTGGTGAGACGCGGAACAATTGGAGCATTTCATTGAGGGTATGCAGTCGCTGGATGTGGGGAACTTCTATTGTTGTGCCGAGGACAACCCACCCCCAACCTTTCAATGTAAAAGAAAACAAAAGAAAAAAAAAACATGAAGAGAGGGAAGAAGACAACACCACTAAGGAAGCTGGGATAGAGAGACAGAGAGAGAGAGACAAAAACACATTTACCACATTCAGTTGCAGAGCATACAAGCGAGTATGATAGCCGCATGTGCAAACATTCATGAACACACACGCACACACACGCACACACACACACACACACACACACACACACACACATAAAAAAGATAATGATACGAAGAAAGCAAACATATCAAAATACGGTTGAAGGAACAAACAGTAGTAAACTGTATCAGAGTAGTCATCAAAAATGAAATTTAAGAAAAAATCGAAAAATAGATAACTTATTTTACCTTGTTCATTAAATTGAAACGCAAGGTATAAGAGTCAATGACATGATAGCATCAGAACAAGCCAATAATAATTTCCACTGATAGTAGGACACTGGCTGTTGTTGGTCATTACTCTTCTAAACTAGATTAAAGCAGACTTAGACAGATATTTTTGATATTGATGTTGCTGTTGATATTTTTTTTTCAAGGAACGCAACGGGACGCAAAGAGGAAGAGAACGTTTGAAAGAAAAAAAAAATACACCCGCCAAACACTGCATCTCAGGGCCTTAGGGGATGGTATATTTGAGACCTGGATCTAGGTTTGATGTGATGTGATTAGATTTGATTTGATTTGATTTATTCACTAAATGCATATACAAACATTATACACGAAATCATGCACATAGTTTGTACTTGAAATATGTTATTATACATTTCGTGTGGATCGTTATACGCTATGAAAAGTTTGACTAGGACGTTCAGGTTTCTAACATTTCAGTTATGTGTGTGTGTGAGAGAGAGAGAGAGAGAGAGAGAGATGAGAAACCTCTTATGAAATCTAAAAGAGCATGTAATTCCAAGAGGAATTCAACGTTTATATATATCGTGAAAACTAGTTATGAAGTGGCTGAGATATATCCAAAACAGAGCGATCCTGATAAAAAAGATCGTAATAAAAAGTTTACACATCTCATGAATTATGAAATAGCATGCAATTCTAAGAGGTATTCAACATTTATCATGATGAACATTGGTTTTGAAATGCCTGAGATATCCAAAACAAAGGGATCCTAATAAACGGACGGTGGGACTCACCTTTTATAACGATCAATTTGTTAACTTTGTTTTAAGACATCTCAGCCATTTCACAACGAATTTTCATCAAATAAACACTTACTATCTCTTGAAATAGTATGCTCTGTATACATTTCATGAGTGGTTTCTTAGTATTTCGGGAAAAGTTGATAGCTAAAATCCTCAACTCCATCAATACTATACCATTCGTGTAAGAACTGATTATCTGTGGTTACATAACAAAAAATGTGGGTCTTGATGGCACTCTCTTATAATGCTCTTTTTCATCTCAAAACAGTAAATGATGCAAGCTCAGGTTTTTAATGCATATTGAGCACAGAGTGGCATCACTACTTCAAATCATTTGCTCAATGTCTGTGGTGAAACTTCTGTCGTTTTTTATTTCAATTCCTTGACTAACTCATTAAGTCAGAAAGTCTTGGAATGGTGTGCGATTGAAACAAAGGTTAGACAGTAATTTTGTCTAATCAAACGTGTTGCGTGCACTTTGTCAAAGTCTCATATCGAACTCAGGATAATTTGTTGAAATAGCGTCAAATTTTATAGGAACTCTCGTTCCGCTTTCTATGCGCGATTTTGAAATAACATCATCTAACGATTAAACTTATTGTGACTTTAAAGAATGTATAGTGCGACATCTATCAGATTACACGTTATGCTTGGTTACATTACGTAGTGTTCCCCGTGGGAGACCTACCAGGATAGTTGGCGAGAGGCTCACGTGAGCTTTTGGTTGGTAAACGCTTTCCCACTTCCCTGGAAGAAGCATGAAACCAATAGGTCGTCTGTTATGATACATAGGTACCTATAAGCCGAAGCAGTCTAAAATTCACAGTCGTGATATCGATCTTACAATGTACGACCGGTCTAATTTCACAAGACTTAGGGCACGCTGAGGTAGTTTGTGCAGGAAGCTTTCCACCTTCCTGCTTTGTGTGTGTGTGAGAATGTAGTTCCATTTTTGTTTTGTTTCTTATCATTACTGCAACATAAGCACATGCGATTTCGTAGGGTATTATATATACGCTTTCTCATTGTCAAAGCAGTGCAAGTGTATCTTAGGTCCACACGTAGGCCCCTACATTATGGCGCATTAGACTCGTGACTATTAAAATCATGCTCAAAATAACAGTTTCAGTTGGACTACCATAACCATTAATTGCGGTAGAGTGTAGTCCCATGTATTCAATCGCGTGATGCTTATGAAGCCTAGTCTGTAAACGCCACCCAATTTGAAATTAGATCCCAAATCATATTATTTATAGTTTCTTTTCAACTTATGTCGTTACCTCTGAGACTACTGAGTACTGTAGTCGTAACGTCTGTGTGCAAGACATGCAAGATGTCAAAGTCTCGAAGACACACATGGCTATGCCTTGACTTGAGTTGAAAATGAAATCATGAGATTGACAAAGTAGGCCTACTAAACTAAAAAAAAAAGTAAAAAGTCTAAAAGTAAAACTCAAAGGAAGAGTAAAGAATAAAGTTAGACATGTTAGACTTTAACTTTCAAGTTTAACTATTAAGTCTAAGTTAAGACTTTACTTGTAATGCCAGTTACTAAAACTAAGATCAGCTGAAGTCTAAGACCAAGTCAAATTAACACAGAGTCTATAGTCTAGCTCTAGATCTACATCTAGACTAGTGGTAATAGTAGGTAGAGTCCACCCATTTTTCCCCCCAATTTTTACTGGTCCATTCCTGAAAAAGTTACTGGTCAGTGTCCAACAGAGATTTTTCCTGGTCAGGGACCGTCGGACCAGTGCCAGTGTGCAGCGTTGGTGTAGATGTCATCTATGACAGTATGTGGTCTAGTGATACTACCTAAACACTACGAGTAGTACTCTACAGGTTAGGTGGCTTTCCTGTACAGTGCAGTGTTATAGTATACTTGTGAATTCAGCCCTAGTACCGTACTGTGTGTAGATATGTGACATTACATTGTATGTCTAACGTTAGTTCGAGTGGAGTACCTTTGAAGCACAGCGGTGGGGCTTTTTTCCCCTAAAACTTGTGAATGCGGCCCAAAAAAATGGTGTTTACATATTTGCGCGTAATTGAT
This sequence comes from Diadema antillarum, assembly GCF_040938485.1. Lineage (NCBI taxonomy): Eukaryota > Metazoa > Echinodermata > Echinoidea > Diadematoida > Diadematidae > Diadema > Diadema antillarum. Next base: position 1,607,293 of record NW_027271680.1, read on the forward strand.
AGTGATACAGTAGCGCTGTCGATTTCCACAGCAGCCATACATAATCTTTTGCCCTTTCTTCTTTCCTTCTTTCCCTTTTTTCTTTCACCCTTTTTATTCTTGGAATCGAAGGACTTATAAGAAATGTCCCTCGACTAATTTAACCAGGACTCTTGAGTCCTGGTAAACCTAACCTAACCGAGTAACCGTTAACATTTGTTAGGCCTAACATAACAGTAACACTGACTTAGCCCTGTATTGACTTTGTCTTTGGCCGACTTACTGAGATGGCGAGTCTAACTCTTTAACGTTAGTCTAAACGTAGTCGTTGGATCTGTCAGTGTCAGTGTCACCGGTTATTGTATATGGTGCCATCTCTAACGTACGTTAACAAGTTGATGTTAGTTATCTATGTCAACTTACTGATTCAGTAATAGAGGTACTGTCATCCTGTTGGATATCGCCGCAATATCATCCGTGACGTGTTAATTTCGTGTCACAAAGACAAAAGTTGCCAAGATCTAATAGTATTAGATGTCTAGATCTAGATGTAGTCTCGATCTATAATATAAATTTTGTGAACCACTGGTAACTTAAAAGTGAAAGGTCTAGACTTCACTTAGTCTATAATTAGACTAGACATTCATGAGGCAAAGGCCTATTTAGTAGATCTATTCTTATTCTATTTTAACGTCAATTCCTACTAACTCGCCACGTGTTATTCCTAGGGCCAAGGACTTCCGGGTTAGTGATTTTTTTTTTTCATAAATACCAAACAGCAGACGTGTTTCATTTGCATTCTTGTGCAGACTTCATGAAAATATGTGCAGTATCAAAGAAATATGATGCACATGACAATGCCAGTGTTTTATAGGTGAATGGTTGATACCTTTAAAAGCTGAATGATAATGTAGAGTCTAGGTCTAATTAAGATGTTACAGTCTCGAGGGCGCTATATACTTTCACCAAGGCATGTTGTCTGGATAATTTTCTCCCGATTTAATGGCCTATTTTGACACTTTTGCTTTTCCCGGAGATTATTTTGGAGATGACTGAATGGACTGTGTAAATCCCTCGTCATATTGACTTCGATGGAACAAGTGACATTGGACTCAAAAGCAAATAAGTAAGTACTTTTTCTATCGTACATCGCTGTTCTAGTCAAAGCACGTGTGACTGACTGTGAAATGGCTGCACAGCATCCTCGCACAGCAAAGCCAGTGGGCTCTACGCCCGCGCCCTCCACTGAAGCTGCGGTGCTGCCGGTGGGCACCGCACCTGCGCCCTCCGGCCGCATGCTACACATGCCCAGTGAAAGTTCGATGCTTGCGGACATTTGGTCAAAAATGCCACTTCTTGAATCAGTTTCTTCAAAACTTGACAAACTGTGTGATAGAATAGAACAAGTGGAATCTAAGGTGGCTGAAATTGAACACCATGTGTCAGAGATGGATCATGGTTTGAGTCATTTTGAACTTGATTTGGAGGAACTGAAATGTAAAATTGAATCTAAAGCAGACAAGTCCACCATTGTCAAGCTTGAGACACAGATCGTAGATTTAGTCAATAGAAACAAAAGGAACAATGTAGTCCTACACAATGTGCCTGAAGGTGCGGAGGAGGATGCCTCAGATTGTAAGGCAGTGGTACATGCCTTTGTGCGCGACGCTCTTGGTATCCCGCACTCTATGGAGATGGATCGTGCCCATCGCACTCCGATGAGGATGACGGTACGACCAGATGAACCCAGGGGAAACAAAAGACCGCGCCCCATCCACGTTCGCTTTTTGCGTTATGGAGACCGTGAATTGGTGCTGAAGACTGCTATTATCAAACGTGGTGCAGAATTCGGTGGGAACCGTATTTTCGTATCGGACGACGTACACAAATCGACGCGCGAGAAACACCAACAGCTGATGAAAAAAGTGAAGCAATTGCGCGATGATGGCCATTTTGCATTTATTCCTTGGTCTGTCCCCCGTGTCATCAAGTATAAGGAAGGAGGGAAGGGAGCAGTAGGACCACTCAAGACTATTCGCGATCTATAGACAGAGTATAGTTGATGCGGGAAAAGCATGATATTCGTACAAATGAACGTGTTTCAACACTGGACATCGATTAGGGCCTTTTTGAATGGCAGAGGAAAGTTAATTTTGCGAGCATTATTTTGTCTTCCTGAGTTTCAGAATTTTTTTTGAGAATTTTGAGAAGAAACAATGGATTGTCATAAGTGCCTAGATGAAAGGTTTCAAAGTAAGACTTTGCTTTGTTTTAATTATAAGCACCCTCTATTGGATTTACTACAGAGTTTTGTAGTTTGTATGTATGTAGTTTTGCTTCTTCAGATAAAATGGCAAATTGATTGCATGTACAGGTCTATGAAAACTAAATTGATGACAAATTTGAACAATGAGTGAAAATATAGAGGTTAGGTTATACTCTCTCAATGTCAGAGGTTTAGCTAATGATGTGAAACGAAGATGTTTATTTAGTTGGCTTAGAAGGCAAAAATATGATTTATTCTTACTACAAGAGACACACAGTACAGAGAACTGTGAAGCAGTGTGGTCAAGTGAATGGGGTAATAAAATATATTTTTGTCACGGTCAGTCGGACAGTGCAGGTGTCTGTATTTTATTAAGAGCCAACTGTGGTTTAGATGTTTTGGAAGTACACAGAGACAAAGAAGGAAGGTTACTTTTGCTTAATTTGTCTTATGGTGAAACTACAAAGTTTACAGTTGTAAATTTATATGGCCCAAACAAAGATAAGGTGGATGTTTTTCAAAATTTACATGATGTATTAACTGAGTATTGTGAAGAACCTTTGTTCATAGGTGGTGATTTGAACACTGTTCAAAACCCTGTTTTAGATCGGTATCCAGTTCATGTTCGATATCACCCTCGTTGTTATGATGCATTAGAAACCTTAAAAGATGATTTTGATCTTGTGGATGTTTGGCGTGAAAGAAACCCCAGTAAGCTACAATTTACTTGGCGCTCCAAACTCTCACGTAGCAGGTTAGACTATTTCTTGGTTTCTAAAAATATCTGTAACTATGTTGAGGATTGTAATATACATTATGGGCACAGGAGTGACCATTCAGCTATTTCCTTAATAGTTATTAAGAAGGTCCCTAAAAGAGGACCAGGGTTCTGGAAGATGAATACATCTCTTTTGTCACAAGAATACAATCGGGAACAAATAAGAAAAGTTATAATATCTACAATTAAGTTGCACTCTCATATGAGTGTTTGTAACTTATGGGAGTTTGTTAAATTTAAAGTAAAACAAAAGTGTATTGAATTATCTTCAAAGATTAGACGAGATTTAAAACATAACTTCCAACTATTAGCAAAATCAATAGAAAAACTTCAAAACGATTTTGATCAAAATCCTGATGATCATGATCTAGAAAAGTTGTTATTGAACAAGAAAGCAGAATTAATTAAAATTCAAGAAGAATTTGTTAGGGGATCAATGATTAGAACCCGGGCTTCTTGGGTCAGTGATGGTGAAAAAAATACAAAATATTTTTTTAATTTGGAGAAGAGAAATTATAACAAAAAACATATTCAAAAACTTCAAAAGAATGACGAGATCGTTTGTGACCCATCTGAAATTTTGACTATGGAAAAGGATTTTTATGAAAATTTATATACATCATGTAAAGTTGAAGAAAGGGACATTAAAGAAGTTTTTGATAATATTTTAATGCCTATGTTAAAAGAAGAACAGGCAAACCTCTGTGAAGGCATGGTATTTGAAAAAGAGTGTTTCGAGGCTGTTAAATCAATTCCAAGTGAAAAAACTCCGGGTTGTGATGGCCTTCCTATAGATTTCTACAAGGTATTTTGGCAAGACATAAAAGATATACTATGTCAAGTTTTTAACACTTGTTTTATAGATGGAGAGCTGTCTACACTGATGAAGCGGGGTGTCATCACTTTATTGCCAAAAAAGGGTAAAGATAAGCTCCATTTGAAAAACTGGAGACCTATCACACTTCTGAACAATGACTATAAAATTCTAGCAAAAGTTCTTGCAAATAGACTTAAGAAAGTCCTGCCTTTTTTAATAGATTTTGATCAGACAGGCTTTTTAAAAAATCGTTATATTGGAGAAAATATTCGACTATTGAAAGATGTGATTCAGTATTGTCAAATGAAACCATTCAAAGGTTTAGCTGTGTCAATAGACTTTGAAAAAGCATTTGACAATATTGAGTGGAATTTTTTAATAGCTTGCTTAAAAACCTTTGGTTTTAAAGACGACTTCATTACATGGATTAGAGTGATGTACTCGGACATATCCAGTTGTGTAATTAACAATGGATATTCTTCAAGCAATTTTAATTTGCAAAAAGGTGTCAGACAAGGTTGCCCTTTATCACCCTATTTGTTTTTAGTTGGAGTTGAAATCCTAGGTATCATGTTAAGGCAAAGTAAGAACATTACTGGCATTAAAATTGATGGAGTCGAACTCAGAGTTAGTCAATACGCTGATGATACGATTGTATATTTATCTGCTAATGAAGTGAACTTAAGAAACACATTTCAATTACTGTCTGCTTTTCAAAAAATATCTGGGATGAAAGTTAATATTGAAAAAAGCAACATCGCTTGTCTTGGTCCGTGGAGTGGCACTTTGTGTTCAGATATCCAGATGAACTGGGTAACAGAGTATTTATTTTACTTGGGAATATATATACCTTTAAGAGGAAGTGTAGACTGTTTTAACCAGAATTTCCAAATAAAGTTGAAAGAAACGGAAAGCACACTGAACATTTGGAGACACCGTAACTTGACACTGTTAGGAAAAATTACTATAATTAAGTCACTGGTGATGCCTAAGTTTGTGTATTTATTCAGTAACATACAAGATCCTCCAAAACGTTTTTTTGATGAGTTACAGAGACTCCTGTTCAACTTTGTTTGGAACCAAAAAACTGACCGTATTAAACGTATTATTATGTATGATGATTACAAAAATGGAGGCTTGAAAATGCCACATGCAGAAAGTTTTTGTCAGGCATTAAAAGTATCTTGGGTAAAGAGATTTCTCGAGGAAGAAACTCAAACAGGAACCAAAAAATGGAAATTGTTCTCTAAATTCTTTCTGGAGAAATGTGGAGGAAAGAGTGTTTTCAGAGGAAACTTTAGTGCACACGATTGTAACCACTTATCTGTAAATCTCTTTTGGATTGATGTATTAAAGGCTTGGGCCCATTACAGATACTACAACCCTGCTAGATATAAAGATATACTTTGGCAATCGATTTGGAATAACTCATTTATTAAGGTAGCAGGCAAAACTGTATTTTACAAAAGGTGGTCCAATGCAAGTATATTTTACGTTAGAGATTTGATACGAGAAAATGGTTTTTTTAAGTCTTTTGAAGAATTGCAGGCTGAATTTAATCTTCCTATTTCAAACTATTTAGATTATTTTGCAATTTTATCAGCTATACCTGCTGAGTGGAAAAGAGTTTTGAAACAAGAACATGTAAATGTTGATGAGCAGCCTGAAGTTTTTGATGACAGGTTGGAAGCATTTGTATGCCATAAATCACCTGTTAAATTTTGTTACTCACAGTTGTTAAAAAAGATCTGTCCAACCGAGTATTCCCGTGTTTTGTTAAAATGGGAAACAGATTTGCAACAACCTCTTGAGAGTTTGATTATATGGAGAAAGCGTTTCAATATTTCATTCTTTGCCACATTAGATACAAAAATTAGAACCTTTCAATTTAAGTTTTTGCACCGTATAATTGCAACAAACAAATTTTTATTTAAAATTGGTATAAAATCATCCCCAAATTGTAATTTATGCAACACTGAAGAGCAAACATTGCTCCATCTGTTTTTTTACTGTGACTATGTACGAACCTTTTGGCAAAACGTTACGAAGTGGCTAGAAAGAACTGCAATACTTTCTTCACCTCTAACCTGTATTGATATCTGTTTTGGTATTGACACCCAGAAGACTCTGGTAAACACCATTATTTTATATGCAAAACATTTTATTTTCCGTAACAAATGTCAAGACAAGACCTTAAGTTTTGATCAGTTTAAGAATGAGATAATTTATCTAGAAAAGGTTGAAAGAGCTATAGCTTATAGAAAAGGAAAATTAACATTTCATAGAACCAAATGGTGTTTGTTACTTGCAGTCTAAGCAATTGGGCTCAGTTACATTCCTAAATTCTAATTACAGTCAATTACACTTTTAACTCAGATTTTCAAACCTCTGCACTTGTCATGATCAATATGATTATAGACTCTGTTTGGACTGGCTTGTTCGGCCTGTAGACAAGTGGGGATGGAAAGTTTTGCAGGGATGATTAAATCATCCCTGAAACATGACTGAGAATATGTTGGGGTTGTGGCTGAGCCCAACAAGCTGAGTGGACTCGGTTCTTTGTTTTTGGTATAAATGAGGGAGTTTTTAGCCTCCCCCTTGCATTGTATTACATTTTGTTTTTTACCATTGCAAAAAAGAAAACATTATACGGTACTTATATATGCAGCAATGTCAAAATTCTGTATCTGTTAATCTGTGAAGAAGCAAAATAAAGACGGAAAAAGAAAAAAAAAAGATGTTACAGTCTCTCATAAGAAACAGGTTTGATTGTCATAGACTGTTTCCCAAATGCAGGTACATGTAGTAATATTCAGCTATTTCAATGCAATGCCTTGTTTACAAATACATGTAGATTTATATTCATGTGAATGATAATTCAATTTCTACATGAGACATACTAAGTGCTAAACATAATATCTTGCATCAGTAAAATGTGTAAATGACGAGACAATTTGAATATGCATCAAATACGAACAGCAGCATTTTTTGACATTCTTTGATCCTGCATAGGCCTACCATTTTGTTTTATGTTTAATATAAATAGAGCAAAATAATTTCAACTTCAGTTTTGTTGGCTGATTTTTTTTTTCTTCTCAAAATTAAAGTTGTATCTTGTGCCATTATGTTTGATTTTAATCAAAAGTTCTTAATTTCTTTCTTTTCTTTCTGATGACTGGTGCCATGTAGTAGCGAAGAACTCGACTGTCTCAGAAAAGAAAAGGAAAAGTACAGGGTCGTGTACATCATCAACGGATGTGAATACAATGGTAATGTAGAGTCTAGGTCTAATTAAGATGTTAAAGTCTCTGATAATAAACAAGTTTGATTGTCGTAGACTGTTTCCCAAATGCAATTAGTAATATTCAGCTTTTTCAAAGCAATACCTTGTTTACAAGGACATGCAGATTTATTCATGTGAATAATAATTTAAATTCTACATGAGACTTACTAAGTGCTAGACATAAGATCTTGCATCATTAAAACATGTAAAAGGCGAGACAATTTGAATATGCATCAAAGACGAACAGCAGTATTTTTTTGACATTCTTTGATCCTGTATACCGTTTTGTTTTATGTTTGATATAAATAGAGCAAAATAATTTCAACTACAGTTTAGTTGGCTGATTTCTTTTTCTCAAAATGAAAGTTGTATCTTGTATCATGATGTTTGATTTTAATCGAAAGTTCTTAATTTCTGTCTTTTCTTGTTTCTTCTTTCACATGTATTTTTCTTTTCTTTTCTTTCTTCTTCTTTTGTTACTGTTAACGTTAATTTTGTTAATGTTATTGTGTTTTCTAGTCTATTTGTATGAGTAGCAAAGTGCGCTTAGAAACGTCAGTATGAAGCGCCATATAAATGCAATTATTATTATTATTATTATTCTTTCAGATGACTGATGCCATGCAGTAGCGAAGAGCTGGACTGTTTCAGAGAAGAAGAAAAAAGTACAGCATCGTGCTGATCATCAAGGAATGTGAATACAATGGCTTAGGAAAGAAGACAATCTACAGATAGGATAGAAGGGAGAAATTGGGATGAAGGGCGACAACATAAGGACGGTATATCTACAGTGAAATGTGATTGTAAAGTGGAAACATGAAAGGAGATCCTAAGATTGAAGGTGAAAACAATGCATTCCATTCTGTGATGTCGTAATTACAATTTTGCTACACTTTAATAACACTACAGAGAGACATTTATATCAAGGAAAGCTTCATGTGGATATGGAATGTTAGATTTTTTTAAGTGTTCATTGGTATGTATTTCATGATAATAAATCTTGAAGGTTTTGTGTGGTAATCATAACCTTGTGATAAATCTTGATAGATTTCTAAGTGCACATTGGCAATATTTAGATGATGCTGTAATCAGATTAAGTTCTACTCTCCTTTATTCTTTTATTTATTGTTTTGTTTTCAACCCACTTTGAATGTGTCACGTATGATTCTTATAAACATGGGAACATGCACTCCATGTAACTGATAGGACTTATAACAAATTGACATAATTATTCAACCATCACTAGACAGTTCTGTTATAAGATGTTCTTTATCTCACTAAAATTGTAAATTATGATACGTGTATGTTCCCATGCAAACTCACAACAAAATACAGAAATTTGATTTCTTTTAATAATAATTCATTATGTCTCTAAATTTACAATTAAAGAAAGTGATTGCAATAAGGATGTCAAACATTGTATATTAAAATAATAGATTATTCATTTGTCTCCATCCGTAGTAACGCACGCAACTGCAGTGTGCAGTTTGTAGGCTGCTGTGAAAAAAAAAAAAATCACAGGCAGCCCAAGCAGGATTCGAACCCACGACCTCTGGATTACTAGACCAGCGTCATAACCACTAGACCACCGGAGTCCTGGCGCTACCTTTACACATGAATAATTAAGTATAGAAGGGCTTGGGGGCGCTTCGAAGTTTACTGCTCTTATTAAATATGTACATGTCATTTGCAACTCAACTAAAGATGATTAAACACACTGAAATTCTTACTTTAAATGATATTCATAATCTGTTTTTTTTTCTTTAATAGCTTGGGATGTACACTTTATACACTGTATCGGTCTACATTTCGCCTACAATATGGAATTCTTTACTTCGAGACGTTTGTTTTTAACAAACAAAAAATTAAGAGTCCTTTAAAGGTGCTGTAAAACAGTGGTGTTTGTTTGTTTGTTTTTTGGTGGGGGGGGGGGAGGGGAGTCAAATTAGCCTTGGCCCCTCTCCGCCGTCTTTTTTTTTCCTTTAGCTGCATTTTTTTTAGTCATCACATGAAAATTTGTCTGCATCCACCCCGTTGTTTTGCTGATGTCCTTTCTTTTTAATTATTTTAGCCACACACAATTTTGGCTGAATTTCCCCACCCCTCTTGTGAATTTGCTAGTACATGTACTAAAACACATACTCAGAATGTGTTTATAGTACTGGTGGATTAAGGATTCACAGGGAGGGGGGGGGGGGGGGGGGTCGGCCAAAATTTCTCTTTTCTCATATGTAACAAGCCTACGGGGCGAAAGGCTGATATTATGGGCTTTCTACACACATTTTTAGATGCTAATTATTGGTTAACATGAGCATGATCATTTATGTTGTGATTAATTTGTTTCTTTATATATGTATGACTTCTATTAGAGACTTAATTGGCTTGGCACTCCTTACATCGACCTATTTTAGACACCCATTTCCTTCTCTCTCTCGTGCTTTTTCTCTACTGTCCTGTGAATAGTGTAACTACATGTACATGCAGTACCTCTTCTCTTTGTATGATATACATCAAGTTTTTATCTGAGCATATGGGTGTTGCAGCACTCTCAAGCTTCATGCATATGCAGCAACATCTTTGTGTGTTCATATACATAGTTATGCTTGATATATTAATTTGAGAATGTTATTCTTTCTCTTGTATATGTTCCGTCCGCACTCTATAGATGTAAATGTATACGATGTAAGATTTGGTGTGCATGTTCGAACTGTGTTCCTCTTTTTGTGAACACACAAGAACTGATATAATAATGAACTTGAATTACACATATTCTTGAATCTTGATTCCATCTCCATTTGCCATTAGATATGTATTGATTTATGGAGCTCTTCCACAATTGTTATCCTTCCCATTGTCATTACTCATCTCTGAATAATTCAAATTTGATATTTTATTGAGGACCTATGTTTCTTCGATTACATAATGTACCTCTTCAATATATTGCTGCAAAAGGCATAATAAAACATGACCATTATTATATATTTAAAATGAAGCTTGAAATTCTGATAATGTTGATATTTATGTATTTTTAGGAGTTTATCAGTTTCGAAGAGTGCATGCAGGATGAGTTTTATGTTTTTATATGATCAGGTGCAGCTATCATAGAATCTGTTGAGCAGGAAAGAGAAAGATGGAAAATGAGGAATTATGAGTGAATTCGCATGCGAGCCAAATGACAATAATGACACTGATAAAAATTGTGACAAAGTAAATGTCACAAATATGTGGAATAATAAGAAATAAAGAAATTAATATATTATTTCAGAGAAAGAAATAACAGAGTGCATGCATGAGTATGAAAGATGAGTAAATACAAGTAATTATTACTGACTGGCACGTCTTTTTCCCAAGATTTAGCGGTATCCTTCATCTTAGAACAAACATTCATAATTATTATGAAAGAAGTGAACTGAATTTGAATTAAAAATAATGTGAAAAAATGAAAAAGTAAGTTAATAAAGTAAAAAAAAAAAAAACAGTAAAAAGTAAAAAATATGAAACACAGTATACCGAGTACATGTATTACCAAATGATAGATGTCCAAATGCAAAAGTGTTAAATAATAATATATCCACAAAAAAAGGGGGGGCAAAGAAATCTTTGGAACGATCAACCACAGCTATAATAACAATACACTCATGCGTGTACTAAATGAAGATGAAAACAATGACAACACTCTTTTTAGAACAATTAAGAGAAACTGGCTTGTATTATCATCTTAATTATCACTAAATGTATTGTAATCATCACAACAATCATTACATGACAATTAATTTCAATTCATAAGGTTATTGTTGATAAGCAGGTATAGCCCTAATAGTATTTGTATGTAAACACATACGAAAATGAAATAGCGACGGTTCGTAAATACACGCGTATTGCACGTTACCTATTGTACAGGCCCTACAGCGCGGGTCTCACGAACCGGCGTAATACAACTTACGTCGGTTCGTGAGACCCGCGCTTAAGTACATAACCTATGGTGCGCGCAAGAAACGATGGATTTACGAACCGACGCAGTGAGTTTGAAGACAGAAATATCGTAATTTTTTTTGAATTCACACTAAAATTACACTATGGATAGGAAGAACAACTTCCACTTTCATCACCCAGTCAAAATTTTCACACACAAGACAGGAAAAGTCATTGAAAACGTTGTCTAAAACTTGTGAGATCTTTAAACGCGATTTTCTCAGAATTGCATTTTCGCTCAAAAACGAAATAGCGTCGGTTCGTGAAAACGCCGACGATATGACGAAGTCGTCTCTGGATTCAGAATAATTGTAGTTTTCAAACTATATCATAACATACCCCTGTCACTGAGTGTTTTTTTTTTTCAACTGACCCTGACAGTGCTCACTCTCTATTCCCTGGGGATCATTCCAGCCAGTCGCCATTTTGCAGACGCGCATGATGCATGCTGATCAACCAACTCAAACGTACGTTCTCATCCTACCGGATACCCATGATCTATACTCCTGGGTGGATAACAGCAATGTGGACAAAGTGTCTTGCTGAAGAGGGAACGTGTGTCCCCGGTCTTAGCATGGGCTCAAACCCTTGAACCCATACCAAGCTCATGTGATTCAGAGATAAGCGCTCCAATACACTCGGCCACTACAAGAGAGGTTTCCTGCCCACAGCAGACTGCCGGAGCAATTGATGGGACTATAATACAGAAGCTTGTATTTGAAGCTCCTTTATGGGCCTCATCTGTCCATGCTAAAACCAAAGGAGAATTCACCAACTACAGGAAGAGCTGGAATTCCTTCACTGTAAAAACATCGGTAACACCGATCAAACTTCAATAGAGGACCACACCCACAGGTGTTGAAAATGTGGTTCGGTGTAAAAATGGCAGGGGTAAAAATGGCAGGGGTAAAAATGGCAGGGGTAAAAATGGCAGAGGTAAAAATGGCAGAGGTAAAAATGGCAGGAGTAAAATGGCAGGGGCAAAAATGGCAGGGGTAAAAATGGCAGAGGTAAAAATGGCAGAGGTAAAAATGGCAGAGGTAAAAATGGCAGAGGTAAAAATGGTAGAGGTAAAAATGGCAGGGGTAAAAATGGCAGGGGTAAAAATGGCAGGGGTAAAAATGGCAGGGGTAAAAATGGCAGGGGTAAAAATGGCAGGGGTAAAAATGGCAGAGGTAAAAATGGCAGAGGTAAAAATGGCAGAGGTAAAAATGGCAGAGGTAAAAATGGCAGGGGTAAAAATGGCAGGGGTAAAAATGGCAGAGGTAAAAATGGCAGAAGTAAAAGTGGCAGAGGTAAAAATGGCAGAGGTAAAAATGGCAGAGGTAAAATGTTAGAAGTAATGAGAGCGATTTCGTCAGAGATGAACGTATGAAGAGGTTTTGAATGATAACCTGCCAGAGCAAACTGTATTTATCGAATTATCAAATCCAAACTGCAGATTTGAAGAATATTTATTGAATTATGTTTTAAAAAGATTAGAGCACTCTCATTATTCTGAGTTTGATTCAAGTGCAGTGGCGTATTCTGTCTGTTCACAGGAATGATAAACCAGCTAAGAGCCTATAGTAGGCCTAAAAATGGGAAATTATTTTTGCTATTCATTATTATTATTATTACTGTTATCTATCATTATAAGGGGCTTCCAACAATGCTGCAAAAACCTTAAACAGTGTAATCCTACGTTGTTTCGCCCAATGAAGTTATGACACACACACACACACACACACACACGCACGAACCCACTTTTGGTATAAACATATACTTCTATATACGCAGATATACATACTCTCACATACCCACTCTTACACAAACGAATTCCGCTCACGTCCAGGCTAGTATATTGTCATTATTTTTCATTTTTTTAACTGTTTAGTGTAAAGAAGTGAAGGAGACATAGTCGAAGCAAACCGCTAATTTTTCACCTGTTCTATGCTATTTTCTCACATTCAGGTTTCGTTATAGGAGCCTATCACAAGGTCTGATCGCGACATAATATAGAAGTAAAAATACAAAACGCAAAAAACAAACTACAGGAGACGTATCGGCAGACATAAGAAAGCTCTTGCAATATATTTTATTAAATTGTTCAAGTATCACATGGCGCAAAAACAAATATCTCGAAGTTCAAGGAACACTTTGTGGTCACTTTGCAAACTTATGCCTATTAAAACTGGAGACGAACTTTAGCAATAAACTGTTCTAGTGAGAGAAAAAACCGATAGTTTGCCATGGGATTTCTTTCAATCATTGTTGAACGAATCCGCAGGCGAAAAAAAAATGTAAATGTTTGATGCCTTTCAAACTTAGCTGTTGCCCCAAAGCATGGGCGTAAATCCCGGAACACACCAGAATCAGGTCAATAGCACCATTAGACCCAGAGATAATCGCAACTGTAGATTTCAAATGGCGACCATTTTGAAATCCAATATGGCGGACATAAAGAGAGAATTCCAAGTGGCCCAATATCTGAAAATGTTTGCAATATGTTAATGTACATTTCTGCCAAATTTGGTGCTTGTATCACAAAATGCACGATAGGTTTGCTAAGCTGCCCCACTAAGAGTATTTAGTGATACCCCTTTATATATAAAACATTTTCGTGTAATTAATGATTTGTTTAACCCCTATTTTGGGGGTATGGGACATCAAGCGGGGAGAAATGAGACAACCTGGAGAGAAATTGGATAACCATCATGACCAATGTAGGATTTACATGTGCCGCGGGGTGAAATGTAACACTGCCCTATTAAATTTCTCCCAGTGGTAACAGAAACAGTAGAAGATCCCTGCCAATTTTTCATACCTGCATGTCTGTTATCTAGCAATTTTATTTCCAGAAGTTTGCACACTTATTAAAATATCTATTAACATAGTATAGGACCTACCAGATATATAGTAAGTTTGATATTTTACTGACAAGATACCTGTAGAGCTGCATAGTGGTTTAATATGTCCATTTTCAGGTGTACCGAGGCTCATCTTTTTACTGATATATTGGATTGTTGACTGGCCAAGCATTTTTCAAGTTACATGAGTGTCCCATATTTCTCCCCGTGTCCCATTTCTCCCCGGTCTCCCCGTGCTTTATTTCAGAAGGCACGAAAAGCGCGTATTGCGAGAAAGGTGTCAGAAACATGAAGCAAAAAATCTGTCACTTTTACCTCGTCCTCTTGCATTTCAACGACGAAATTTTTATCAATGGCATTTCTATCTCTAGCATTTTGCCCACTGACATTTTGACCATTGACAACTTTACCTCTGACATTTTTACCACTGACATAATTATTTACCTCTGACATTTTTGCCCCTGCCATTTTTACCTCTGCCATTTTTACCTCTGCCATATTTACCTCTGTCATTTTTACCTCTGCCATTTTTACCCCTGCCATTTTTACCCCTGCCATTTTTACCCCTGCCATTTTTACCCCTGCCATTTTAACCCCTGCCATTTTTACCTCTGCCATTTTTACCTCTGCCATTTTTACCTCTGCCATTTTTACCCCTGCCATTTTTACCTCTGCCATTTTTACCCCTGCCATTTTTACCTCTGCCATTTTTACCTCTGCCATTTTTACCTCTGCCATTTTTACCTCTGCCATTTTTACCTGGCACCGAAAAGGTTTTGTGACGGTGTTAAAAAGTGTTCGCCTGGCATTTCGTGGTGTTAATTTGACACTGTGGCTGGTGATACTTTTGACACTGCACTAGAGTTAATTCAATAATGACACCGCATTATGTTGATTTGATATTGGTGGTGTTAATTGCAATGGTATAACACCCACCCAGCTTCAATAGGGGACCACACCAACTGGTGTTACTGTGGTGTAAATTTGTTTACACATTTTTTCAAAAATCAAGTACTTTATCGGAAAATTCTTTATCGTCTTGTTGAAGTTCAAAATTAACAAAAAGTGCAGTAACTAAGAAACTATTCAAAAAACAATTTTAAATTTTGAAATGACACCCGGAGGTGTTAATCTAACACCATGGATGAGCACCGGAAATTAAACACCAGCTCGGTGTTTCATATTTAACACCGGACTTTTTGCAGTGCTGCAAGCAGCAGTTGATCATTAGTAGGGCCTACCGGTAGGGTATATTATTTTCCCCCTAGACCTATAGACCAGTCCTTATCATTACCAAAGTATCCTAACATGGTTATTCATATTATCAAATCATAGGCCTAAGATTTGTGTTTCATGGCTTGCATGATCGGAGAAAATTTAGCGTCACAATTCAAAAGATTTCATTTCCACTACATAAGTATATGTCTCGATCACAGGGGTTAATGGAATCAACCTTTGTGTTTAAAATAGATTTGGGTTTAAATTGTTAAAACTTGGTCTTATATAGCAAATTGCTGTTTCTTCTTTCCATCACAAGGATGTTGGTAGCCACGCATGAAAGGGGTATTACTTTTTTAACTAATAAAGTTTAACAGGAACCGCATGGTCATGCCCACAGTCTTAATCTTTCGATGTGAATAAGGTCTCAGTACTTTATGTTCTCCTGTTATTCGTTGTTGCTCGTTAGTTCGGTTGCCTTTTTCCTCTCTCTCTCTCTCCGACCCCCCCCTTTTTTTTTTCTCTCTCTCTCTTTCTGTTATTGTCCCCGATGTTTCTTTTTGTTGTTGTGGATTCATGATTGATCCACCAGCCCTCACGCAAACTCTTTAAAGCCACTATTTACCCTCATAGACCAGGAGCTGGCTGCTGGTCAATTTACCCCATCAAGCCCAAAAGGTTTGACCCCTCAAAGTTACTGGGGCCACCCCCCTCATTACAAAACTTGGCGTCAGCCTGATACCTGAGGGCTGGGTCGTCCACCAGGGACCCCCCCCCCCCCCCAATGGCCCCCGGCGGGTGTAATTTACCCCATGGAGCCCATGGACCAAACCTGGTCTAAAAGAATGGCCTAGGGGTGTACATAATAAAAATATAAAAACTGACAAAATATCTGGTCGGGAAAGGGGTTGCCAGACCGTCCCCCCCCCCCTGCCCCCCCCCCCCCCCCCGGCGGGTGTAATTTACCCCACGCAGCCCATGCACCAAACTTGGTCCAATGAAAGTACTATGGGTGTACATAATGAAAATATAAAAACTGACACAATATCTGGTTGGGAAAGGGGTTGCCAGATCCCCTCACCCCCCCCCCCCACCACCACCACCCATTACGCCCCTTCGTGGGTTTAATTTAGCCAACAGCACCCATGGATCAAATTTGGCTGGGGGAAAGTATAGGCCCCACTATGGGTGTGCAAAAAATAAAGATAAAAGCTGACAAAATATCTCACAAAGAGTAATCAAACATATCCCCTACCTTTGCTACCCCCCCCCCCCCCATTTTTTAGTGTGAAGGGCCTATACGGTTTGGAGAGGTATGAATGAGCGTGTCATAAAAAGTAATAAATGGAACTTCTTGAATTAAGATGAAGTTATGACAACAGAAGCATTGTGTGTGTACATATATCCACATGCCCCATCCCACTCCCTCCCCCAAAAGAATGGAGTTATCGATATCTACACTAGAAACATACTCAGACAGTGCAGACCTTTGCCAAGCAGCTCATTTCCACCCATCCACACATGCTAAAAACTGCCAAATTTCCCATATAAAAGCCTTTTGCTTTTAAATGCCATCAACTTCCAGCTGTGTGGTAGTGCATTATACCTTGAGCACATGCCTTTACCTTTAGTGCGCATGTATGCAAACCTCAAATTCATGCAGCTTGAACTCCCAATTCCATTGATCTCATCTGCCATAAGATAAAAATCATCAAAATTTCATAAAGATTCCCGGATCACTACCAAAATCTATATTTATCATCTGTTTTTAAAATGTAATTGTGTTATTATCATCTTTTCATACAAGTTTCATCCAAATGTGTTCTCAACCTTTCAAGTTGTTTTGCATACAAACAATAATGCAGACAATACTACTGTATATATAAGTAACATAAAACCTCAAGTGGCAGAAATAATTACAACTGTATCCAACATCCTACAGTTCAACTGTGTTACCATGCATGTGGAGCAAACTCATGTACAACAGTACAAGAAACTGTATACCTGTGATACAAAATTGTACATGCAGTGGGTGCATAGGCCATAGTGTGGTTAATTGCATGCATATATTTGTATGTTGTATACATTTTACTTGATGCATGCAATTATACATTTCGAAGATCGGCAACACGTGTATCATCAGTCTGCAAACAATAAAAAGGCGGTGTTTTCCTGACCTTGGTAAGTGAACTGGGCTTTCCTATTGTAGGTACTATACTGGTAGGCCCCTATGACAGTAGTACATGTATTTCATCACTGGATGACAATTGGTGTCAGTAACAGAGCAAACAAAGAAAGGTCAAGAGTCTAGATCTTGGACTAGATCTAAGTCTGAAATATGCTATGATATGGCTAGATATCTAAAGTTAGACCTATATTTCCTATACATGCTATAGCTTGTAGAGTACCTAGTACTATTTGGCTAAACCAAATGAACTGGTACAGGGGATGGATTATCAGCGAGATGTAGTGTATTATGAGTCATAACTGAAAAACCAATAAATAGAACATCAATGTTCTCAGCCTATAGGTTTAAGTGTCAAAGGTGTGCATTGCTTTAAATTTGCATAGAACACTTAAACCCTGAATTTGTTAAAGTCGCTGCACTTCCTATCATTCATAGCTAGAGTCAAAAAGGCAGAATCATACTACATTTCAATTTCTCTATCTAATAGACAACTTTGACTTTAGGATTAGAAATAGCCTTATTAATAGCTATATGTATCATAAGTGTTGAAGATGCAGATTTTCCAGTGAATGAATACTTGCAGAATTGGGTATAAAGATTAGGCAAATAATCTGAAACTCTCTTTAAATATAGCAAAAGAAATAACAAACAGCCTGATTAAAGTTGCAAATATTGTGATACTGATGTCTTAACAAGCTACAGTACATGCAGCATGTCTACCATGCCATATAGTTTTGTAGTAGTAGGCCTGTAGTGGATATAGTTTGCATGCACTAACCCTTGTTGGTATTATAGGAGTCTGCGCCAAGACTACTACATGCACCACCCTGGCACTGGAGCAGCCTCCCCTGGGAGAGGCTACAACACAGGGACATTGCCAGTGTGGAGCATGTAGTAGTCTTTGTGCAGACTCATTGACAACCAACAAAGGTTTGTACCTGTAAACTATGAGAGCTGCACAAGGTATAGAAAACAAACAACTGAAGTGAAAACAAGCTTAGTCCAGGCTAGAAGGCACCCAACCTTGTTTTTTGATATATACAATGTTTTTTGATGGTTTCTTGTCAATTCGAGGGTGCTGATTCCAAATCCGATTGATGCCACTCGCGTAACCTTGAGCATTTTCGACAAAATGCAAAAATCCAAAATGGCCGCCAGATATGCTAATTCGGCCGTGATAAACACAATAATGTGCATTATATGACCAATTATTCCACCAAACTTTGTACATTTCTGTTCCTAGAGTTACTCCATCTGCATTTGCAAGCGAATTTTCATTTCATATAGGTTCATTTAGCATTTAAAGCTCATTTTGTTATTCAAAATGGCCGCCATTCCTATGCTTATGTACTATATGAATGGCAAAACATATGCATGGAAATATAGAACAAATTTACTGTATTTCCAGTCCCGTACCTACGCTATCATAAAGTGTTGCATGTGCAAAATGTTGGGTGTCACTTACAATATATAGGGGGCCTACATATATGAGCATTTAATATTCATAAACCTTACGATGTTGAACACATTTTCTTATACATTTCATTTTGTCTCAACAAAAGTCTCAACAATATAAGTTCACTAAACGTCTCGCAAGGAATCAATGTACCATCATATTCTACATGCCGGTTGAATATAAAAATGTAATACTAACACCATATATTAAGGAGCCTAGATACATGGTATTTATCAAATAATGTTAAAAATGGAGAGGAAGCTAGAAAGCAAAGCTTGTAATATGCATTCCCCTAAAACCATATTAACAAAGTACAAAAAAAAATCCTATACAGTAAGTGCAGAGATACATGGTTGCGGACAAAAACACATCGGAAAACTAAAAACCCTTTACACTGTAGATTTTTTTTTTTCCAGCAAGGAGTTGGGGGGGGGGGGGAGGGAGCAGTCCTGAGGCGAGTTCGAAATGGATCATAACCTCCATCACTTTGATATGACTTAATTTAGGAGTGCCGCCTTGATATTATCGAGCAAACCTGATTTTCTTCTTGAATTAAAACAACAACAAAAACTGTTGAAGGCATAAACGAAACTGTCCTAATGCAATACCGTACAAACTGTTCATTAAACATCACCCAAGGAGCAATGTGAGATACCTCTTTCAGTTCTCTCACAGTTCCTAGGTGTTGATAATATACACTTTGACATCATGATCTCATTCAGTCTTGTCTTAAAACTAAAACTGTCATTTTTATTGTCTTTAAAGAACCCTTTAATTGTATGTTTAGCAGCAGGCGACATCAGCCCCAAATGTGCAGAATTCTCAGGCTAAAGATGCATATTAGTCCTGCAATTGTTTTCATTGCAACCACATCTGGTGATGTTCAGCACTTCCTCAGGGGTTAGAGGGCGATTACTTGCCATAGAAATAGGATGAAGACATGAAGACTTGCTTGATCACCACCCGTTGAAGCCCTGTGGCTTTGTTGCAAGGCCAGAGACAGTGTTGTAGGTAATTTGGGTGGTATCAGAGATGACATCAGACCAGCATCTGCACCAACTTGTTTTGGGGTCAATGTTTTCTAGTTACAGTAGGGAAATCTAGGCTTGTGGGATTTCAGGCGCATTGATGGCAGGTTGTTCAAGGGGGCATTTCATGAAGTGTTTTGTCAGATCTTTTCTTTTTGACAAACTGTTATAAGCTATTAAATCCTTGCATCTGATTGGCTGAGAGCAAATTTGTCAGACAAATTTGTCAGACAAAACGCTTCATGAAATGCCCCCCTCCCCATGCTATCGTGTTTGGAATGTCAGGGTATGCGTTGACGGCACTGGTGACACTGGCCATCCTTTCCTTCCAGTGTGAGGGAGAGTGATCGAGTGTCAGTGAAGGAGGGTGGACTTCCTTAGCCTATGCTTGGAAGGCTTGCCACAGAGAGCTACCTTGAACATAGCGTTGGCAAGATGGTTACTAAGATGGAAGGCATGGGTCTGATGATAATCTAACAAAGGTTGGGGCAAAGTCTCCAGAAGATGATGTACTCCACTATTGTCTTGAGATGGGTCAGTACTCGGCTCATGTCATCCAAGGACTTTCTATGAGACGTAAAGGCAAGATCATCTGCAAACTTCCTACGTGAAGTGAATGTAATGTCACCACATAGCCTATGTTCAAAAGACCTCTAGTGGAGTTAGTTTACAGCCACAAGTAAGGAGGCCACACTGTTAGAACGCTGTGTAAAATTTCGTTGTTTAAAATATTGTTGTTTAAAATTCTAAACAATGTTGTTTAAATATAGAAAATTGGAGCTTGATTGCCTTAAACAGCGGTTGTTTAAAAACAATTCGGAATGATTGTCCAAACAATTAAACAACGTTGTTTAGAAATTGATGGGCAAAAGTCATGTGATAGTCATGAACCAATCAGCGGGCCTGCATGTATCCTTTTCGTCGCAATCGATCGCCGCCGGGCGGCCACCGCTCCTCACACACACACATACATCACACGTTTATGTACGTATAGCTACAGTATACAGTAGCGCATAGCGCGGCTATTCATCATGATGGACGGCGGTGACGATGACTGCAATGCAGCTATATCATGGAGTCACGAACATTCTCAGCAAATGGGGTCTAGCTATAGAAGAACTTTGCCAGTCATTCCAAGGTATTTATTTATTTAACTGATAGTTACATATCGCTTCATGCCCATCTGTAATTTGCATGATGTATGAAGCTAGTCACGGCTCACGCTTTGGGTTCTTGGCCGGGCTGCGCTACGCCTCGCCTTCATGCATGTAATGTAGATCTAACAAACTGTTAATGTTTAAGTTAGGTCGTCTGTACCGGTACGTACATTATGTTTTTCAACCAACTCGTGCTTGTATAAACACTTGCATAATTCAATCCTTACATACATTTTCAAAACTTCAGATAAAATACGAATTTCTTTTACAGAAACTAATCATCTAAATCAGCGTACGGAATATTCCCATTGTTGACACAGTACAGTAGCCTATTCGTTGTACAGTACTCTAAGTCTAAGTTGTAACAGGCACCGTATCTCATCATGCACAATTATAGGCGCAGTGTCCGAGTTCGATGATGTAGAAATCTAACATTCAAGTTAGTTTAATAGGCATAGGGTCTAACGTGACGGTTAGGGCCTAGCTAGGTATAATGCTAGGGCCTAGTCAAGGGCTAGGGCCTATATTTTAGACTGCTAATACCGTGCTAACTAAGTTCAATTACACAATGACCAGTCTCGATCATTTCCTACCTCATAATTTAGAACTTATGCCATGGTCGGCTGTATGATAGCCCTACGACCACCCTCTTGTAATAAACCGACCGTGTATTAATTGGCTCACTGAACGCATAGTACGCACTTCACTGCACGCAAAGCACATAAAAATGGATTGGCTTTGACTGTTGATGAGGATGGTGTGGGAAAACGCGAAAATTCACCGTTCATTAACAAAGTTAATGGTTTTAATCAAGGGCAAAATTTTGAATGAATATTTTCACTGAATCATAATGTAATGTCTATGGAAGTTTCTAAAAAGCTTCGTACAACACGGTGTTCAATACAACTCGGTTTGCGTGCATTGTCAATGCAAAAACAGCGGTCGATCTCAATAAGGAGCGTTACCGCGGGGAGCCTCGCAAGTTCGACGGCGATATTTTTGCACTGAAACTTCGAATTGAAAAGGGAACAAAGGCATTTGATAGCCTATATAGCTCTGGATTTTCTCAATCACGTAGGTCAAGTTTTTTGCATGAATTTCAGTGTTAAATATTCTTATCAAGCAAATAAACATTAGGCGGTCGATGAGTAGTAGGTCCAACCGTACAATTACTGTAAACATAACGAACCCCCTAAAATCCAATACTAAAATGCAAGTTAAGTTCTGCTACTTTTGCTGGAGCAATTCATTCTTTACTGAGCATCATTGCCATCAATGATGCTCGATGAATTAAGGTCTACGTAAGCTTCCAGTAGAAAAAAGAAAGGCCTAGAACCCCTATAGAAAATGAAGATAAAGACAGAAAACAGATTGTGGTGTTTTTAACGCACAATATAGTCTATGCACCACACGTAAACTTAATGCCTGTAGTAATAATATACCACCTTAGTAGAGTTCTATTTGTTTCGTGTAGGTAGGTGGTTTGGAACCAATTATTGGCACTTGTCACTTTCGAATAAGTTTCTATGCAAAGATTAGGAGCTTTCTTCTCAGTCTGTCAAGATTTCCATGCCAAACGAAGCACATTGTGCAAATTCACTCAAACTTGTGAGAAAAATTTTTATAATGAACATTTTTGCAGAAGCTAATGATCATGCATAATTCACTCCATCATTTATGTTTTTGTTATTAACTTGAGTATTATAATTTTTTTCCCCATTTGGTTTATAGCATTCTTTCTGGGCCACCCTTAATATGATTACAAATGCAATCTTGTTCCCTAATATGTACAGATCAAGCAAGACTTCAGCCAGGAGATCATGGCTGAAGACAGGATGTTTGCAGCATGGCCATGTATGCTGACAAAATACTCTAGTATGGGGAATCAAGATGTCCATCGTAGCAAACGCTGCTTCTTCGTCACACGGGTGACACCGCTGGCCTTTCCCAAGGTACATTTTAAATAGTATTGCTCTGTGTAGAGATTCTAATCTACAGCCCCAGTACTACCCTTTCCTTTTTTGCATTTGAGTTGAGGTGAATTTATTAACAACATTAACAAAATACTTACAGTATGTACATGACTATAAAAACAAAAATTGTTAGACCGAGAAATTCATTCAATGCTTGTTAATTAATTTCTAAGACTTTTGCAAAAACCTGCAAAAACTGAAGTGGATCTGTAATTTCAAAGCCAATATCAAAGAGATCACCCGGGCTCTTGATGACTCTTCTTTGTCCATCATTCAACTTGCATGTCATGTTCCCGTATTTGGTTTTGTTGCCGATTCGACATCATGAGCTTCCTTGGCATTTATCATGCATTGATCGAGTGACACATTGCATGCCTTTAGATCTTCATTGATGTACACACTTTTCATGTTCTCTTTTCCTTTCAGACTAGAATGCCCAGAATACAGTTTGTTCCTTTTGTTTGCAATAAAGTGGACTTTGATCTGCCTGCTCTTTCCTTCTTGCCTTTTCCCCAAGATGATGACAAGATCATGAAGATGAGATGTCCTCTTTCCAAATGTCTAAGCCAACTTCCTTGGCAACATTTGACTCGCCCTCAGTAAGCTCTTCCTCTGTCTCCTCAGCCCCCTCTGGCAGGCCAGTCAGGCAGAGATTGTCCCTCCTTAGCTCATGTTGGACCTCGTCCTGCTGGAACTGAATCCTCAAGAGATGACATGTGGATTCAGAACATCTTTAATTGTGCTCATACAAGCTTCTTTCGCTCCTTGTATTACATGCGGTAGTGCAGCTTTAATGACTGTAAATACAGCTTGGACAATTATTTGGGAGAGGCTGTCTCCTGCCCCTCTCTCACATTATAGCACCCCACGGCCACACAGTTCATGTACCCTGAAACTTCTGGACGGTTTGTCCTTGCCTCCTTCATCTACCATTCCCCTTTTCTTCTCCACTGCCTGATCAACTCACATGATAATCAAGCTTTTGTCATTATAGGATAACATTAACAGAGAAGTCTTTTATGAACTATTAACATTTTTGCATTCTTTCTCCTACTACTTGGAATAAAAATCACTGGACCTTGAACATCCCTTGCTCTTGCTAATCTAATTAAGATATATGCATATTAACTGATCTTGCTTTATGCAATGCCAGAATATGACATGAACCTCCTGCAAAAGCCCAAATGTCATTCATATTGCAATAGTCTTTGTTAAGCACTTAACAGTAGTGCAAGATTATTCTTATTAAGGCACTGGCTGTCAACACCATTCAACATTCTTTCATCCAAGTTCATGGTAACTCTGATTGCTGCTTTGTAGAATAGCATGATGATTATTACAGCATTATAATTCTAATGCTTGGCCTTACAAGTTTGGCTCTACTAATCCACAATTACTTGCCCGTCTTGGTAGTAAATGCCGTTGCCAGAATCAGTCCCTCATTCAAAATGTGTAGTATTTTCTACAATACCCTCCAAACAACTTTAAAACTGCCCCTCCCCCCCCCCCCCCCCCACACACACACACATACACACAGTTAGTAATCCTGGTTGCAATCAAGTACAATATAAGTACATAAGCTAGCATCTGAATATGAGCTGATACTTGTCAGCATTTCTCTTTATCAGCCTTGATTGTGTTAATATTTTTAAAGGGTATATTTGTACTTATCATTCAAAATACTCCCCCTGTGTCATACATTTTGCTCCACAGAGGAAAAAGAGACGCTTGCATTCTGCATGCTGCCGCTAGTTTGCCGAGGCTGGACTGCGAGGGTGTGGGGCAAGTGCTCCTTTCAGGAGTCGTTGGAGTTATTCTGCGACTTTCAACCTGTAAGTACCTAACTGTTCGGAGGCTAATCTTCTAAAACAAGTGATGTGTTGCCCTCTTACTAAAATGATGAGATGGACTTTGACATTGCAATACAAAATATAGAAATCATCAAGCTGTGGTCCATAGTTACAGAAATTCCCAGTTTATGCTGTTTCATTTGTTAGTTTAGTCCATGGATTCTACATATTTATGCAAATTTACTATTTTGCTAATGTATGCTGTGAATCACAATTTTTTTTTATGAAAAAAATAAATCTTATATTACATAGTCAACATACACATTTACTTTATTTTGTGCCTGACTGCTCAATCACACACTTGTCCAATATCAATATGTCCTTTTCATTTTGATAGAAAGGGGAAAAAATTCGCATGAAATGCAAAATTGGTCACAAATGTCGCCAATAAGGAATATTCCATTCATTAATAAATATTGCACTTGACCTATGGTATCATTATATTCAGGAAGATGCTGGAAATATATCACCTACCACTCATATACATCCAATGTGATACAGGGTGTCTCTCCCCCCCCCCCCCCCCATACCAAAAAGAAAAAAGACCTCGCATACTCCTTAATGTTCCTACAATGTAAGTGGACACAATTGTTATACTACTAGTATTGGAAAGAGTAACTTACCCAAAATAATGAAATGCAATTCAGAAGTAGTTTTTGCTTGATAATACTTTTTGCCTGGGCTTGCCAGCAATAAAATTAATTACCTTTCAGAAGTTCCCATAGGCCACACAGTTGAAAATTCATTCAGCCAGGTCATGGTTAGCCCTTGCAAGACTAGAAACTGTAATACATGGATCTTATATACTACATAAAATACCCAATTTAGGGTATATGTTTGCAAATGAAATGTTACAGAATTTGGCTAGGCACTTTATTATGAACTCAACATTGAACATTGGAAAAGTGTGGGAAATATATCTATTCTGATGGACTTCATTATACCAATGCCTCAACCCAACACTTCTGCGTAGATTATTTCAAGATTTTATTGAGATGTATATGCATGTTTCTTTTCCACTTCCATTTCATTTTACAGGAGGGCACAGACCTGGCTTTCTACATTGGACAAATTGACAGGAAGCAGAGACCACAGCCCTTCATCTTGCTGATGGGAGGATCCTGGAAGAAGCCACTGCAAACCTTTGTGATTAGGAAGTTTTCGCTACACGACGCGAAGACCGAGAATACGAGGAAGCGATCACTTGTGACAGTCCCCGTACTCTGACTCCCGTCCCCATATCTATGCAGTTTCGCTTTCCTGTACAAGACGGAGGCGTGGGGACAAGATCGCTGATTGGATGGCTGACTGGCTGGCTCACTCCTGCCCAGCATCGGGACCGAACGCTATTTTGGCCAAGTACCGTACTCGTTTTCCCCCGGACGGGACGTTCCTCACATTTGATCATGTGCAGAAGCAAATTTCGCACACGACACGCTTAACTCCCGGCCGCGTTGTGCTTGCGAAAACTCCCTATTGTAGAGAGACAGGGATTCTTGTTTCCAACTTTGACAAAGGCTGTGGACTGTGCATTCAAAGTGCATTATGTCCTAGATGTAGATTACCAGGCTCAATGTTTTGCTGCCTTGCAGTTCTTGGAGACAGTTGTGTACAAAATGCCTGGTAAAGTGACGTCCAATTCTGTGAGAGAGATCAGGACATACCTGAACTCTTCAAATCAGGAAGATTAGATGCGTAGAATGAGATTTTCATGGTCATCAGAAGTTTAATTGACAAAGTTGACTTTTAGGTCATTCGTCAAAGCAAAGGTTTGGTATCTATGTTTTATTTGTTTATAACTCAATAAGTAATGGATACATGTTACATGGAAAGATCAAAGGTCATGAGAAGATTGTTCTATTAGTGGGTAATGTTGGCGCTTGAAAACTTGCAATAAAGATGGGCTAGAAATGAATTAAAAAGGGTATTTTGCATAGTAATGACTTAATGAAATATTGGGCAAGATCTTCACAGGTTTATACTGAAGCATGACAGTCAATTTTCAGAAATATAGCAATTGTGAAATTAAAACCTCATATCTGTTGAGCATAATGGAGGTGACACTCTGTACTGAATGTGGCCTTCATAAAGTTCAAGATGAACTGTTTCGTAGAATGTATATTTCCATTATGAATTTATTTCATTGTATATAGAGTAATCTTCATTACTGCCATCTCTATCACAGGAGTGACAGAGATGATCTTTGCTGGACAGATGTGCTGTACTTGGCACATCCCAGTTATGAAGAAAAAAAACTGTGTTGGTAGCAGGTATGACTTCTCAAATTACACCAGTAAACAGGAGTAAGTTTCATTATAATTACAATGTACTGTATATGTTATTTGGTCTGTTCAGATATGCTGAATATAGGTATGGAGTAGAATTTTCACAAGAGATAAAACTTATTTCTTAATGTGAATGGTTTCTCCATCTGCAGTATATTTACAGTCATCATTGTACTGTCAAGGAAATATAATCTAATAACCCCTGACTTACTATTGCAGATGTTCCCCAAAAGCATTGCAACTGAAATGATTCAAAATGTTGTTACATCAAATTGAACATTGTTAAAAATGATCTAGTTAATAGAGAAGCTGTGTAGTGCAATACCTTCAGTAATATGTTCTTAGTGGGGCAACAAAGTACAGTATTGGGACAGAAAAGCAAATCCTTAGAGGGCCATTCCCTTAAGCTTCGCTTATGAGATTTCCAAGCGCATGTAATAGTGACAAACACTTCAAGAACAAAGTAAGTGGTTCTAAGAAAATCAGATACATGTAATTATTCCAGGAAATAAGACTTATTCAAGATTTATCTTGTCTTGTCAGGGTATGATCACTATAAAACTGGATAATGTGTCTGTAAGGTGTGCATTGGACTGTAAAAGCATTTTGAAAAATTACATTCTCTGTTTACTGTTCATTCAGTTAGCCCTTTTGGACCCATCTGAGGGCAACTGATGGTCCCCATGCACCCACACAATATGAGAAATGAAGCAACAAAATATTCAATGTGGCACAGGTATAGATAATCTCAAGCTGAACACATCCATGTTATGCATAATAATTAATTCTTTAATTATTGCATATTTCCAATTCAATTTGCCATTGCAGTTTAGTTGAAATATTGGGAAATGTGATTTTTACGGCGTTAAGCGCCCCATTTGTATGTAAGTGGAATCAAAATGTACATTTGACAATACACTAAGCTTTAGATGAGTCGAGGTCAATTCAGCTGGGAAATCACTTAACTGAAGCATAGCAAAAGCTCGTGATTTTTCCTCTGCAGTCAAACTGCATATTTTTACTAAATCCGCGCAAGTCGACACATTTTTCTCGGTTCTCGAGAACTTCGACTTATCAAAGGTTAACTGTATAAGAAGAATTGTCACTCTGTATATATTCTGAAAATGGATGAGACAATTCTTGATTGGCTCAATTTGTTATTTGTAATAAGTTTGCACATCGACGGACAGATTGACTGATTGAAGGTTTTCTAATACGCTGTCAGTGATATAGACAGTGAAAATGTGCAGAAATATATAATTGGCCAAAAAAATAAATATTTGTGTTATTGTGCTTATATACAAGTGAGTTGTACAGTAATATGGGATTAAGAACTGTTTAAATTCTAACATGAATATGTAATATTTGCTTTAAACAACCCAGTTGTATAAAATTACTTTTAAACAACCCGGTTGTATAAAATGACTTTTAAACAGCAGTTGTTTAGAGTTTTAAACAACTTTTTTTTAAACAACTCAGTTGTATAAAATTACATTTAAACAACAGTTGTTTAGACTTTTAAACAACTTTTTTTAAACAACCCAGTTGTTTAAAATGACTTTTAAACAACAGTTGTTTAAATTTTTAAACAACTTTTTTAAACAACCCAGTTGTTTAAATTTCTTTTAAACAACAGTTGTTTAGAATTTTTAAACAACAAAGGGTTAAAAGTTTAAACAACTACGTGTTGTTTAATTTTTAAACAACAGTTGAGCGATTCACCGGTTAACTTGTGGTTGTTTAAAATTTTAAACAACCTTGTTGATTTTTTTCTAACAGTGCATCTTTCCGAGTCCTAACACAGCTGGTCTGGTTACCGAGAGCAATCCTGAATCTGCAAATGCTGAAGATTAAAGACAAGCAATGTGAAGTTGTTATAACACTGCTTTCAGAATGAGGCAGCACTGTACAGATCTCAGAGTCTCCCTCGACATCATAGGCCTATACTCAAACACATTCACTCCGAAAAAAACGGTGGTAAAATTCATCTACCATATATAATTCATCTGGGTTAACATTAAAAACTTTGGGGCATTGTTTTCATTTCAGAGATTTGACAACAGGAAGTGAGGTGGTCCCTTTTTCCAATTTCCCCTGCCTCATGTTCTTTCTCGGATGAGGGGACTGAAAAGTTTGTATAATATCGCTTTTAGATAATGTAGAACAGGACAGTTAATTGGAAATTTCATTTGTGTCATCATCTAGGATTCAGCCTTTTAATTCAGTAAATCAGAATGAATGATTTAATGTTGAACATCTCAAGGCAAGTACTCTCTAAAAAAATCGAGTGAAAATATTCACTCTTAAAGGAGTGAATAAAAAAAGAGTGGATTTAGAGTGAAATTGGAGTGCATTTTGAGTGAAAATGTTCATTTTCACTCGTTTTAGAGTGACCTCAGGGATCACTCCAAAATCTTCGAGTGATCCCTGAGGTCACTCCAAAATGAGTGAAAATTAACATTTTCACTCAAAATTCACTCCAATTTCACTCTAAATTCACTCTTCTTTGTATTCACTCCTTTAAGAGTGAATATTTTCACTCGATTTTTTTTTTTAGAGAGTAAGTATCAAATGTTCATATCTAATAATTCCTGATAAACGATCTTGATGTTGGCGTCAATTCAAGTTTTGGTGGATTTTTCCAAATACCTAGGGAAAAATTCAGATTGAGGTAGCAAATTTGGATGTTTGCATAAAAAAAAAAATAAAATAGCCTTTATTAGTAACAACCTTCTGATTTATAATCAGCACACAAATTGAAAAACAGTGTACCTGAGTGACAGAAAAAAAAAAAGATTATTTTTTTTTCATTTCACACGCTCTGCCGTTCATATTGTGCAGGGGTATATGAGTGGCATCCATTTTGAAGTTTTGTATTAAGACGAATATAATAAGCCTAAAAACAATAAACTTTCTGTTTTTTTGCTTGTTTGTTTGCTTGTTTTGCTAGTGGCACTCATCAGATTTGCATTGCACAAGCAAAACTTGATAAAAGCGTAGGTATGTGACTGAAAATCTATTTCTATGCATATTTTTTGCCATTCATATAGTACATGAGTATAGGAGTGGCGGCCATTTTGAATTGAAAATAAGCTTAAAATACTAAATGTACCTCTTCAAATGAAAAATTTCTTGCATGTGCAAGTAGAATTACTCAAGGAACAAAAATTTAAAAAACTTTGATGGAATAATTTGTCATAAAATTGACATAAATAGGATTATCATGGCCAAATTAGCATATCTGGCGGCCATTTTGGATTTTTGCGTTTTGCCGAAAATGCTCAAGGTTACGCGAGTGGCATCAATCGGATTTGGAATCAGCACCCTCGAATTGACAAGAAACCATCAAAAAACATTGTATATATCAAAAAACAAGGTTAGGTGCACTTTCTATGGAGCCTAGCCTGGACTATAATGTGTACTTTCGCCTCATACATCAGTGTAAACAAACTCAGAGTTGAGCATAAATACTGTAGCAATGCACAATTATAGCTTTGGCTCTAACAGAGGTGTAAGTGAATGACCTTTGGTACAGATTCCTATATTTTTGCAGGTATTTAAAATATTATCTTACTACCAATGGTTTTGATTCGCAATTTAAGCAATTTGAGGCTTCATTTGGTCACAGCTCTTCAATCTTAAGGCTCTCTGTCCATGTTTCTGGCATGGTAGACATGCTGCATGTACTGTAGCATGTTAAGACATCGGTATCACAACATTTGCTACTTTAATCAGGCTGTTTGTTATTTCTTTTGCTATATTTAAAGAGAGTTTCAGATTATTTGCCTAATCTTCATACCCAATTCTGCAAGTATTCATTCACTGGAACATCTGCATCTTCAACACTTATGATACATATAGCTATTAATAAGGCTATTTCTAATCCTAAAGTCAAAGTTGTCTATTAGATAGAGAAATTGAAATGTAGTATGATTCTGCCTTTTTGACTCTAGCTATGAATGATAGGAAGTGCAGTGACTTTAACAAATTCAGGGTTTAAGTGTTCTATGCAAATTTAAAGCAATGCACACCTTTGACACTTAAACCTATATAGGCTGAGAACATTGATGTTCTATTTATTGGTTTTTCAGTTATGACTCATAATGCACTACATCTCGCTGATAATCCATCCCCTGTTCCAGTTCATTTGGTTTCGCCAATAGTACTAGTTACTCTACAAGCTATAGCATGTATAGGAAATATAGGTCTAACGTTAGATATCTAGCCATATCATAGCATATTTGAGACTTAGATCTAGTCCAAGATCTAGACTCTTGACCTTTCTTTGTTTGCTCTGTTACTGACACCAATTGTCATCCAGTGATGAAATACATGTACTACTGTCATAGGGGCCTACCAGTATAGTACCTGCAATAGGAAAGCCCAGTTCACTTACCAGAACAGGAAAACACCGCCTTTTTATTGTTTGCAGACTGATGATACACGTGTTGCCGATCTTCAAAATGTATAATTGCATGCAACAAGTAAAATGCATACAACATACAAATAATGTATGCAATTAACCACACTATGGCCTATGCACCCACTGCATGTACAATTTTGTATCACAGGTATACAGTTTCTTGTACTGTTGTACATGAGCTTGCTCCACATGCATGGTAACACAGTTGAACTGTAGGATGTTGGATACAGTTGTAATTATTTCTGCCACTTGAAGTTTTATGTTACTTATATAGTATTGTCTGCATTATTGTTTATATGCAAAACAACTTGAAAGGTTGAGAACACATTTGGATGAAGCTTGTATGAAAAGATGATAATAACACAATTACATTTTAAAAACAGATGATAAATATAAATTTTGGTAGTGATCCGGGAATCTTTATGAAATTTTGATGATTTTTTATCTTATGGCAGATGAGATCAATGGAATTGGGAGTTCAAGCTGCATGAATTTGAGGTTGGCATACATGCGCACTAAAGGTAAAGGCATGTGCTCAAGGTATAATGCACTACCACACAGCTGGAAGTTGATGGCATTTAAAAGCAAAAGGCTTTTATATGGGAAATTTGGCAGTTTTTAGCATGTGTGGATGGGTGGAAATGAGCTGCTTGGCAAAGGTCTGCACTGTCTGAGTATGTTTCTAGTGTAGATATTGATAACTCCATTCTTTTGGGGGAGGGAGTGGGATGGGGCATGTGGATATATATACACACACAATGCTTCTGTTGTCATAACTTCATCTTAATTTAAGAAGTTCCATTTATTACTTTTTATGACACGCTCATTCATACCTCTCCAAACCGTATAGGCCCTTCACACTAAAAAATGGGGGGGGGGGTAGCAAAGGTAGGGGATATGTTTGATTACTCTTTGTAAGTGAGATATTTTGTCAGCTTTTATCTTTATTTTTTTGCACACCCATAGTGGGGCCTACTTTCCCTCAGCCAAATTTGATCCATGGGTGCTGTTGGCTAAATTAAACCCACGAAGGGGCGTAATGGTCGGTGGTGGGGGGGGGGGGGGTGAGGGGATCTGGCAACCCCTTTCCCAACCAGATATCATGTCAGTTTTTATATTTTCATTATGTACACCAATAGTACTTTCATTGGACCAAGTTTGGTGCATGGGCTGCGTGGGGTAAATTACACCCGCCAGGGGGGGCCCAGGGGGGGGGGGGGGGACGGTCTGGCAACCCCTTTCCCGACCAGATATTTTGTCAGTTTTTATATTTTTATCATGTACACCCCTAGGCCATTCTTTTAGACCAGGTTTGGTCCATGGGCTCCATGGGGTAAATTACACCCGCCGGGGGCCATTTTGGGGGGGTCCCTGGTGGACGACCCCGCCCTCAGGTATCAGGCTGACGCCCAGTTTTGTAATGAGGTGGGTGGCCCCAGTAACTTTGAGGGGTCAAACCTTTTGGGCTTGATGGGGTAAATTGACCAGCAGCCAGCTCCTGGTCTATCAGGGAGCAGAGATCTAAAAGAAATGCTCGAGTTATCACATTTGATGCATATGTTCATAGGTTAGTTAAATCATATCCTACCACATAAAATTTCGCAAAAAGCCTTAAATATAGGGAAATATCACATTATCATATTATTTTCTCAATAAACCATAACTGTAGACGATTTTTTTTTAGAGAGCAATTTTGACAAATCTATTGTTCTCATTTTGTATATTAAACAATACTTATCGTTGATTATACTGATTAACATGTTTACATTAGTTGTTTCTATCCCTAACTCACATTTTAGAAAAAAGAAAGTGAAGCACTAAAGCTGTTTATTTTTTTATCTGGAAATGGTAAACGTGGCTTTAAACCCCCTGCGTTGGTGCTCTTTGACCTCATCTCCTGTCGGACTGCTCTGACAGCAAGTGACAGACGGCGAGCTATAATTGATTGGCTTGAAAGAGGCCCATCAGACAAACGTCACGTGCACTTTTTAAAGGGAACTCCTTTCCATTCTCATGTTGTCCTTCGTGTAAAGAGAGAATTCATGCCGAAAACAGGGTCATAAATGCTCTTAAAGTTATACTGCAGCGTAACAAGGTATGATTACTTTTTTTTCCTGCCGAAATGTTGAGGCTCATCTATTCAGGTGATTATAAAAATCTACAACAACACTTCTAAAATCTTCCAGAAACAAAGCCGAAGAAACTTCAGACCGAAGTACGGACTTAAAAAGCTTCAGTGTGATGTTTGCTGTTTGTAAAATAGTCATTCGGAACGTCATCCTTAGTCAATTTGTGACAGCATCTTGTGACGTCCACTCGATTTAACATGGATTCTTCAGTGGATTCGCAGCCAAAAATTCAGAGAGATGTTCCGTCTCACCTCAACTCCATGATTGTTTATCACAGATGCGTGCAGCGCGGCGAACCGCCAATAAAGCCTCATGCGCATTGATCAGCGCGGCGAACCGCCAAGCCTCTTGCGCATGCCCATAACTCGAATACAATTGTATAACTAATTTTTCGGTTTTGAGTTGGAGTGTGACCGCAAAGCTCCAGCATTACTATTCTAATTGTCACGAAATTTCCAATAAATTTGTGCTCACAGCGTATCAGATGAAATAATGATTGTGTAATATATTTGCATTCTTTTACGATTTTTTTTTTTTTGTGAATGAGTGGAATGGAAATAAATATCAATTGAAATGAACTGAACAATAACCCCGAGGACAATTACCTCTGGCTAATACCGCTTTGTGATGGGTTTAGTGTGATGATCAGGGTGAGAGTTAAGGTCATAATTTGGGTTAGGGTTGGAATTAGCCGCAGAATTAGGATGAGGGTTAAGGTCAGGGGAAGGGTCTGGGATAAATGTCCAGGGGGTATGCTTGTCCTAGAACTGTTCGTAGTGCTACCGGGAAAACGGTGCGTATATGCTTCGGTGTAAAAAGTGGTCACAATAAAAAAACATGTAACAAACAATGAAAAACATTAAATACATTTCTGTTTCACACAAAACAAATTCACACAAAACAACACTTTTTTTTTTGCTCATACAAATGCTTGAAAGTTTATTCCTTTCAGGGGAAAAAAAAAACCTTTCGTTTTTCATGGCACTCGAGTTGTCATTTTTACCTTACCCGTAATAACGATATCATGGAATGGGAGAAAATATGAGAAGGTTACTGAGCGATTTTACTCAATGACAGTGTTTTGATCGAAGGTGAATGCAACAAAGGATTTTAGCTCATAAAAAGCCAAAAGTCAACGCGCTCTTTGAAGAGAGAGCACCACGACCAACCTTTACTAGCGGTTAGCGAGTATAAGGATAGTTATAAGAGCAAATGTTTGCTTCTATCGGAAGTAAATTCGGATTTCTCCACAGAGGTAAATCTATATAATTGTGATACGTCATCACTGTGACGCATGGAGGCGTTCAAATCTAAACAACTATTAAATCCATGATCCTTAATACAAAGCCAATAAAGATCATCACTACAAAAAAAAGACGCTCAAATAAACACACATTACACCCTCGCTAACATACACACAGTCATACACACATACATTACAGATTCCACACGCCCACCCTTCGACGTTGGCGGAAGTCTAGCTGTCATATTGCAAGACTAACCGCACAGAGCATGTACATTCGGACGTGCTGTGGCTGCCCTTTGGTGGATATAAGGATGTTCACCTGGTACAGCCCATCATAAATAACGCGAAAGCTGGATTCTTGAAAAGTAACAAACTCGTCAGTGATATAAGAACAACAGCTCGTGTGATATTTCGTGTTCAAAAACACTCGTGGTCATCGTAGGTACGCGCCGACTGAAAGGTCTCAGGTCTGAATTCGAAGAAAGCAACATTATAGCGGGCTCGGGTTTTCATGTCGCCATCGATGGCTGGTAAGATTCTGATACTGGCATGCGGCCTCCTCGCCGTTTGCTCCTCTGCACAAGGCCAAAACTGTAGCACAGGTAGGTGTAAACTACGAATATTTATATTTCTCGTATGTTTATTTGTTTTTCTATCACGTCATCTGTTAATTTCGCGCTTATGTCTGCCGATCTTTCCTCCACACGACAGGATTTACCCTCCCGTCTTTATTTTGAAAAATTCTTCGCCACTGCATTTAAAAACAAGATAGTTATCAATACATGCACCACTACAAGTTATCTGACAGTCATGGCTTTCACTTGCTGTGGATATTGAAGCTTCTTCATATTATAATACCAGGGAGGTAATTCTCACCTCCCTGAGGTATAGTAGGGCCTACGTGTACCCAAGAAGAGTACCCCCCTCCCTTCATTCCCCTGCCCGCAGAGATCCCAACACCTCATTTCGAACCCCTCCTCTTCGCTCCCCCACCTCTCCCTCCTTATCTATAGGCCTTTCATTTACCTATGTCCTGCTTCGATGTCGCGCCCATGCATTTACGCATCCATCCATTTTGATCATATATTCACCAATGTTCGACCATATCAGTTTATTGCCATAACACGTCAATTTCATCTTGGTCAGGGATGAAAGTGCCTAAAATCTTTAGCACTTTCATCCCTGATGAAGAGGGAGGTCTCCAAATATTTGGATTTTCATTAAACACCTATTGGCATTTAATGCATTCCTCTATAATAATAATGATAATAATAATAATAATAATAATAATAAATATAATCTATATATCTCTATCGTGGCGTTATTATCATATTACTATCACTAGTACTATCAAATGCTATTTCAAGGGTCTAGAATAATTTTAGCTATATTTTGCAGAAAACTCCATTCAATTTGATCCGGTGGTCATAAAGAAATGTTGATTGTTGTAATTAAAACATGTCTTGAATCTGTTTCTTCCAAGTTTAGCACTTGGATTGTCTTCGAACTGCATATTAATGTATGAACACAATGGGAAGAACTTGGAGGGAAGGGACTCCTGACATGTTTTTTGGAGATCCTCATTTTTCTTTGACCTCTGAAGAAAATCGGATGGGGTTCTCTGCAAGATGTGGGTAATGAGCTTCATACTCTGAACTTGTATATGGATTGATTCACTAGTTTGAAAACAATAGTAGCTGAGGTTGTTCCTTTTTTTGGGGGGGGTGGAGGACGTGAAGTATAAATATATATATATATATATATATATGGGTGAAAACGTTGAACGATGTACAATTGGGCAAATCAGGGGTCAAAATTAAAAAACGTGACTCACTGATATAAATATATCTCAGTCAAATGTCATTGATATCAGCTTTCTTGCAAACCCGATTATACTGGGTTATCTCCAAGGGTGTTGTTTTTATTCAAGGTTAGATAGAACTGTGACATATTGGCGAACGTCTCTGACTAAAATAAACATTGTTTTAGTGAAAATTCAAATGAAGGGTAGAAAAACATTCAAATGAATATATTTTCATCTTGTTCATGCTTTTGAAGACTGTGTTAATTTGTTCCTAAAATACTGTTTACCTCCTGTGAAGTTTACAAAAGCTAATACACACGGAAGTTAAAGTAAAAGTGGAGTTTTTGTCATTTAAGCAGAGATTTTTATATTCTTATCTTCACTTTCATCTCATTTGAACGAAACATATAGCAGTGGTCTAATTTCTTTAAATGTTAATGTTCAATAGATACTTATAATGAATTCAGTGCATTTCCTTTGGTCAAATCCCCATAAAAGCCCTTTACAGATGCTACAAGTAAGCCATGTTTTGATCAGAGACGTTCAGGTTTCACTCATAGACGTTCCTCAGACATAGACAATACAAATGATGTCCTTTGATCCATAATTACGAGGTTTGTGAACATATAACATTATTATTTTATCAAACACGCGTTTATCTTTTGTCAACGATTCAGAATGGTAATTTCAACTTGAATTATTTTTCATAATAACCGATTGTAATTACAAACCTCCAAATTGTAAGAGGAATTTCGATTTCTACACCAAAAATCAACAACAAACCTGTCCTTGTCATATTATTCATATCCTACAACATTTTTGAATGAGAGACAAATAAAAATTACATGAAATACTTGCAATTTCGACTACCTTACCTAAGTTATTTGTTTATATCAGAGACATTTGCTTTTCCATCAGGGACGTTTCGGCTGTAAGTTTTCACTAGAATTAAACACCAAACTCCCTATTTTAAAAGATGCTCATAACTCAACATTCCATATTCATTGAGAAATCATTTATCTAGGTATATATGTCAAGAATTGTTTTTGTTTATGATGACCACTACTTTGTATTTCACCTTCCGGTGTATACGAAGGTGTGCCCACATGCTTTCAATATTGTATATATTTTCTTTCAAATGTAGTCCAAATCTATAACAAAGGTAAACACGAATTTACTAATACTATTTCAATTTGACCACTATACCTCAAATATATGTGTATGTCAGGCCAGTTCGGATTTTTATTAGGGACCGTACCTGGGCCACTGTTATGATGACGTCTCAGAAAGCTGTAATTAGCCTATACTCATCCTAGAAGCATCAAATTCCGCTGTGCTTTTTTGTATACTATGGCAGATATAAATTGTAAACGCCAAACTCAAAAGAATATCAACGGTGTGGTAAAGCAAACGTTTGACCAAAAATGAACTGAAAACCTCTTTCAAGAGGTTGACAATGATAACATTACAATATCACATTTTACCTGTCACATCGGTCATAGGGGATTATCAATCCTTCTTTCTACTCGAAGGCGATACATAATTAGTGTTGTAGAGGAAACTAAGTAAAGGGACATTCTTAATAGGCGTTCTCTTGTTTCATCACAGATGTTAGTATTTTTCCTTTTCTCGTGTATTTTGCTTACAAACCTCAAAAATAATACCACTAGAATATCTCACCTTACTTCTAAGAGAAAAAGAGTCATTACAGGGGAAATTCAGCCCAAATATGAGCTAGTCGCTGATAAGAAAGAATAAAATCTGATGGGCTCAAGAAAAATAAGGAATTTATGACGTTTTGAAGTTTCGCTAATTTTTCAGGAAACAGCTTTTGAACGGTCATAATGAATATGCAAATGGCAAATTGAGCTTGTCATTCCCTCACAACTTGCAATAATGTTTGCACATAAACATTTTGAAATTTTCAGTTTTTCATTCAAACATAATTATGCCCGAGGCTTAAATCCGGGTATATCTAACTGATCACTATTCTGAAGGTAATCAACCAGGAATAGCATCATGTTTCAGATTTCAAAGACAGAAAAATTGAATTTTCGTTATTTTTTGTACACGATCAATGGAAAATTGTGAGGTTATGACATGGTTAGCACACTCATTTGCATATTCTTAACAACTGTACGAGAACTTGTTTGCAGAAATTAGCAAAACTTCAAAAAGGCAGTTAATTAAGGGTGCAATTAAGCACAATTAAGGGTGCAAGTATTCACCTCAGGTGTGCTGCTATTGTTACAAATTAGGTGCATATTTGAACATTTATTTCTTAGCGTGTAAGCCTCAGATTTTACAGGCTCAAAAGCAAACGTAGTGATGTGCATTAAAACAGGGTCCGCATTATAACATTGAATTGTATTTCCCCTCCACTTGGTATTCCATGTCCTCAATCAGTGCATGGTACCGACTGCGTCGCTTGCTACCTGAAACAGGGGTTGGGATAGTCATTATTTTGTAAACAGATGGCACCTCCAAGATGTCCGTACGATCTTGCCAGTACCACGGCCGTTGTCTGGAACTTGTAGGCCACATGAACATGACTGAGCCTAAAGATCCTGAGCAGGACGAAATTCTAATATTCGGAGCATTTAAAATCCATCCGGTCTTCCCATCTTGCTGTAAGAAAAAAAAAGAAGATAGAGTTAAAATGATATTAAAATAAATTCATCATGCACTGGAAGAACAATGTGCGCACAAATGAACGTCTCTGATCAAAATTATAAAATCAACATTGTGTTTAGATTGCGTAAATTACCTAGAACGATGTATGTATACGAGGGCCATATACTGTGGAATAATGAAAAATCTACTCCTTATTGTAGTAGTTGAAAATATGTAAAACGTTCAGTGTAACGTCTCTGACGTAAACATCTTTGCTTATCAGTACTTAATGGGTTTGATTTTTACAAGCTGTTGGCATTATATTTGGATTGAGGAACCTATGTGCTACAAACATAGGCACCAATTCGCCATGATGGGTCATTGATATTGGTTTGAGAGCAGATCCTATTTGTTCAGAGAACGTCTCTGACCTAAACCTGTTTTTCTTACATTTCTGCCTCTCTCACAAAAAATACGTAAACTAAAGTGACTATTACATAATAATCATAGACTATTGACCTATTACTAGTCACAAAACATAGTTTCTGTCCTGGCAATGTGTTTACACTTGCTCAATCAACATAAAATCTTAAATTTGAAACTCTTTTACATATTTTCAACATCTTTCAGGAAGCTTCATTTTTCTTAATATCATAACATGCCCGTGTTAACTTGGTTCTACTTGTTCCTATTATACTAACTGAGCCCATCCAGACATAAATTTAGTTTAATGTTCTCATAATTCGTATAGTGGATGTCTTTATTTCATGAAACAGTAATTTTCAGAGACGTTTTTCATTTTGCTCAGAGACGTTCGGTCTTTGATCTTCGTGCAGATTCTTACATATTTACTGCCTATCCTTTTTTTAATTTACCTCTAATCCAAAGATTAAAATACATAATTTCACAAATGATACTGATTGGCAAATCTACGGAATGATAATTCTAATAAATTGGCATAAACACCAGGAAAGTTTTTGTTATTACTCACATTTTCAAGATTTGTGGGCATATCTGTCGTTGAACTGTGCTGACTCGATTCCAGGATGGCTCGTCAGTGCGTAAAATAAGCACGCAAATAAAGTATCATGCAGTGCGAAAGTGTCAGAAGAGGGAATATCCCTTCAGAGACTTTCAATCAGGGAAATTCGTTTTGATCAGAGACATTCGCCAATTGGGGTTTTCAACCAGAACTCATTTTTGTGGACAGTATGCTACTAAAGTTGCCAATCATCATAGTCGGATGGCTCGCACTGACATACTGATAACCACTTTTTATCTCAAGCATAATCCACTTTCATCAATGACATCATTAAACAACTGAACATCTCTGATGGCTATTCAGTATAATTTTCTTTAATGAGCCACCACACGATTATTTCACACAGCTCACTCACAAATTTTGATGGAATGGTAGTATGGATAAGACGCTAAATAAATATGGCCTTACATGTTTTCATAGTCATCCTGAATTTTTGGCGTCAAGGAAAAGATAATTCATTCAGAGACGTTCTTTTTCAGACATAAGTGAATTCAACATTTCCTGATAAGATAAATAATACACACGTTCATTGCAGAAGTACTTGATTAAATAGTTGAAGTGTGTGGGCTTCCTCACAAGGAAAAACAAAGCTGTAGAATTGCATTAGAACAAAAATTAAGACGTGTGATTCTGGGATTTTTTCCCAAAATATGCATTTTTGTCAATTTTTTCAGCTTCAAGGCATTATTTTGTTAAGAAAATGCAGTAAGATCAGTACAAAGTATATATTTTCTGAAAGGTACAACCCTCCCCTACCAAATGATACCTAAAACCATGAAAAACACCCCCAGGTGACAATTTTACAAGGGTTTGAATATCGAAAGCCTGAAAATGGCCAATTGTACATCGTTCAACGTTTTCACCCATATATATATATATATATATATATATATAATTCACATCTGTTTATGTGATTACATATATTCATGTGATTACAGATCGTTATTCCGTAGATGTCATTGCAAAAAAAAAAAATGCGCTATTCCGAAAATAGAATAAGGTTCGTATTTCCGCATGTTTCCCTTTAAAAGGACTGTACAGTACTGGTTGAGGGGGAATTTATGTGTTGAACATTCCCAAGTGAGATAATGAGAAAGCCGGCTCTTATGAAATATGAAAGAGCATGTAATTTAAAGAAGGATTCAACGTTTATTTCATGAAAACTGGTTTCAAATGGCTGAGATATCCAAAGAAGTGATGATAATAAAAGGCGACAACCCACACCTTTTATTAGGATCTCTTTGTTTCATCTTGTTTTTGGATATCTCAGCCATTTCAACACCAATTTTCATCAAATAAACTTTTGATACCCCTAAGAATTGCATGTTTTTTTGACATCTCTTAAAAATTAACCGTCCTTCGGGAAAAAAGAACAGTGTTTGACCATTTTCTGATCAACCAACCTTCGGAATATCGTCACTGAGAGTCAAATTAACGAACTTTTTTTTTCACTTTTGGATTAACAAAATAAAATCAACTAATAGTATTGCGAATGTGTGTGTTTCGGAATAACGAAAGTCACCCGTTTTCATGGCGTGATAAAAAAACACTTGACTTACCTGTTGCATGTACCGTTTTCAGAGTTACAAGGCAGGTAACTGTGATCAGATTTAGTATTAAAGGAGACCTCCGGATGATTTTCAGATTTTTACATTTTAACAACTATGAATTAGTTAGACTGAGGACAAAGTTCCATAATCTATGATAATTGGGATGAAGAATAATAATATAATATTTTCGAAATTTATAACAAATTGCAATGAACATGGATGATGATATGGCAGAGTCACCATAAAAATGCATGATTTGGGGCTCGAGGAAACAGAACAAAAGAAGAAGGCATGCATAAATCATACACAGGTGAACTCGCAAGCAAGCGGAATTGTAATGGAATTTCACTGCTACATTTCTGAAATATGCGAGCCTCCTATGTCATCATCCTTGTTCAGTGTAATTTGTTTAAGGTTTTTCAAAGTATTGTTTCTCTGCTCAAGAACCACTGTAAATTCCACAAATTTATTATACGTGGATTTGCCGATTTATGTACTACAATGACGTGAAATTATGAAAATCGTCTGGAATTCCCCTTTAATATGAGTAATCATGTTGTAACTTACATAACAAGGCAAGTACCATAATGTGTCTCGCCCATTCGCGTACAAGAAATTGTACGCAAATGGCATGTAACAGATTTAAAAAAAAGATATAACAGATGAAAAGAGATATAAAAGGGTAAAAATTTATGGCAAAAATGAAACGTGCCATAAAAACTTAACATTGGGCCCTTAAAGTTCGTTGACCCCTGTCTGTGACCTCTGACCTTGTGGTGACCATCCACTCCCCAAGGGACATCTATACCATTCAAGTTTGGTCACAAACGGACCTATGGATCAAAAGTTATGACCCATAATAGAAACGCGCCATAAAAACCTAACATTGGGCTCTTAAGGTTCGTTTACCCCTGCTTGTGA
The DNA here is from genome assembly GCF_040938485.1 of Diadema antillarum. NCBI lineage: Eukaryota > Metazoa > Echinodermata > Echinoidea > Diadematoida > Diadematidae > Diadema > Diadema antillarum. Next base: position 1,650,120 of record NW_027271680.1, read on the forward strand.
CCTTTGACCTTGTGGTGATCATCCACTCCCCAAGGGACATCTACCATCCAAGTTTAGTCACAAACGGACCTATGGATCAAAAGTTATGACCCATAATAGAAACGCGCCAGAAAAACTTAACATTGGGCTCTAAAAGTTCATTGACCCCTGCCTTTGAGCTTTGACTTTGAGGAGACCTTCATATTTGATAAAATGTGAAACTTTGTATGACCCCTCTTCCCTCGAAGTTTGATTGCAATTGAAGCACAGAGCAAAGAGTTATTGAAGTTTTTGTAGCGTTACGGACAGACAAAAATCAACGTGAACACTGTGGGGTTATGTTTTCTTTATATCGCTTCATATGTGGGGATGTTATGAAGTGGTCCAGCAATAACTGCACATGTAAACATGACATTAACAACTTTTCAGCGACTGCCCTAAACTTCCTCAAACTATGCTCTTACGATTCATTTTTTTTTTTTTTTTTTTTGGCATTCACGTGCGAGATAATAAGCCAGTTCGTACTTCCGCTTTAGGCATGATGGGCAGAAAAAGTTACTTGTATTTGTACTAACGTTCACGGAGGTTTTTTAATCTCTATATAAATGGTGCTATCCAGCACATCCACCTGACATCAACAAAGTGTTTACTACAGCCTGGCTCTCATAGCGATAGTAGGAGAAAACATGGTTTTTCAATGCGTTTACTGCGAAACAATGAAATGATGCTTCCTCATGTATTTTATAGTTGACGGACCATTCTTGCCATATTTTTTTTTTAACATGAATTCCTTAAGATATGGCTGACAATCTCATGTATATGACGTCGTTTTGAAAACGAGGAAACTGCCTGAACAACCCAGACAAATGGATCGTCATTTATATCAATGTGCACATGAGCTAATTACGAATCGGCTTACTGTATTCACACGCATGTTTTGGGTACATGGATTCCCTTTACAAGCTTTTAAAGGGGGTTCATCATTGTTGTATTGCCTCCGTGGGCCATGCCTTTTGAATAGGAAAATCGCTGTTCCGATGGTATGCAGTCACACCAGAAGTGTACACAAATGACATCTCCAATAACGGAGATGAAAGAAGAACACACATAAAACCAGACAATGATGATTCAGGCTAATCGCATTCAAAAAAGAACAAAAAGTCACAAAATGTCACGTTTCTTTCAATGTGGAATTCTTTTATATCGACCGCATATTTTTCCTATGTAAGTTTTTGACTCGATTGCATGAGTTGTCCTCAATGTACAAGCTCTTCTATTTAGTGGACTCCCATATGTCTTTCCTCACACTGTAGAACCATGAAACATGTGAGACGTTTGATTTGTAACTGCGTATCATGCTGTTGATTCATACAATGTAATTGCCTTCAATTTCCACGATACAGTGAACTCGTGACGAGACTTCAAGTCAGTTTATTTGATGGTCTTCTTCTACAAGGCAATAGAAAAGAGGAATCACAAATGATCTTGAGTACATAAGAAATCACAAATTCACCCAAGATTTGTGATTTGTTTTTATTTTTATGGTTTGTGGAAGAAGAAAATGAAATAGATTGAATTGAAGTAAACTAAGTTGAACCGAATTGAATTGGAATCCAGTTCCGCATTCACATCGCAATGTAATCCACTAAAAGGAAGTCTCGTGTCGTTTTTCATTTTTTTTTCATGATTATCGTAATCACTCCCCCATTTTTGGAAATAAGGATCATTTATAAACATTTCCCCACCATTCCCCTAGACTATTTTCATTGATATAGGTATTTTCTATGCCATGTTGAACGAGTATTTCTCATATGGACCATGTGCAAAAAAAACAAACAAACAAACAAACACCGATATTTCTCTTTTTGCTTTGTTGAATAAGTAGCAGCACTTCAACTTTTTTTCTTCTTTAGGGGTGCTTTTAAAATATTTTTCTTGATTTGCTGGTGTATGTGTTCTCTTCTCAATACTTCCCCGTCTTTTCTATTAAAGGATACAAAATGCATGTTTTCTAATAATCTCTGTCTATACCATAATCATTATCAGTATATTATACTGTTAATAATCCCATCATAACAACTGTTCATCCGCTTGCAGAATGTGGCTTATCCGACCTCCAAACCTGCATTAGACATGTTAGAGAAGAATTTGCTATATCCCCGAGTATTTCTATCTTCTCTTTTTTGTTTCTTTTTTCTATGTTTGGTCATAATTATGTTGTACCCTTGCTCAACATCTTAATCTTTACTCTCAATTTTGATACAAGGACCTGCTACCCGCTTCACAAGCTTCCTATTAATTTGTTAAGCATTTATTATCAGATTTCAACTTTCATATATTTACCACTATGTTCTTTGTGTTTGCAATATTTCATTATGCTTCCTAGCTGGATATCATGTATCATTTCATATTGGCATATTCTTTTGATATGTTTTTAATCGAGAAATACGAGAATAAATTGAAATTGAAAATTGAAATACGTTCAACGATACTTTTGTGATGCTCGAAGATGTGACTATAATAGAATGCTCATTCGCCATATTCACGCCAACATTTGAGTATATGAATATAAGAACGACCCAAGTCCAATTTTTGGCCAAATTCAGTTTGACATGGGAAATTGTAGCTTATGCATGGACTCATCTTGTGTGTAAATGATAAATCCTAATTACCCCCGGAAGTGCCTGAAATGAATGAGTTAAATTTTATTTTAATGTAAGAATGAAGGACTTGGGTCATTCTTACATTCATATAATAGCGCCCTCTCTCATCCTTCTCCCATCTCTATAGCAGAATATCATGTATATGAATCAAAGAACGACCCAAGTCCATATGAATCAAAGAACGACCCAAGTCCACCACACAAAATGGCCTCTCCACAATTAATGTAAATGTTAATTGTCATAATAATATATGTTCTAATTTGTATATACAACGTTGCCTTTCCATCACAGTTAAATAGAATATTATTGGACAAATAAAAAAGATATGAAGTTTTTTTTAGTTTACTCGAAATGATCCTCCATGGACTTGGGTCGTTCTTATATTCATATACTCATTTGTTAGTCCACAGTGTACTCGGAAAGAGAATCTTTGAGCTGAGCTCCATTGAAACTTTCCTTACAATATGATAATCAAGGCTCATTCACGGCACGTACCGATGCTATTTGCATTTTACACCGTTTTCCATAACGGGTTGTCACTCTTGCTTGCATTCTCTCGTGTTCTTGTTGTTTTCAACCGTAAACAGCACCCCTTGGCCCCACCCCACCCCACCCCAAAAAAATGATGGTAATCATAGACGAGTGAAAATGACTAAACATCGCGTGCAGACAAAATTAGTGTAAATAGTTGGCATACTTCTTTGTAATGAATTAGGTATTCCACGCCAAAGTCGATAATGAAGTATGAATGCAGGCTTTATCATGGTTCCTGAAGTAGTTTTTTTTTTTTGTGTGTGTGTGTGTTTTATTTTTAATACCGATCATGGTTTTGTGATGTTTTTGTCGTTGATGGTGTTGTTCCCGTTGGGATTTATTTTCCCCTGCTCAAGCTTCGTTCCTATTTTGGGACGACGAATAAGCGCGTCTGTTTCATTACGTTCAGGTGGGTACCAATCTAATTTAAATGCACTCTGGCACGCAGAGTACTGAGGGTTGCATGTTTGAGTGACATATCACGGTGTATTGTGACACACCTGTTGTGTAAGTCAGCAGTCGGCGAAGTTCCTTAGATCCAGCAAAAGCAGAGTAATATAACATATACAACAGCAACGAAAATTTCGGGAAGGCCAGGAGACACGTGCTTGGAAGTTATGAGCTTGCATTCATAATGACATATGCCAACCTCTAAAGATGAAATCCCAATTAGAATTAGATTATTGGTGAAAAAACGGTGTACGGTCAAACCCATTATATAAAAATCGGTGCGATTCTTTCGTTTAGGTGTCGCTGACTCTTCTTTCTGCATTTTAAAGAAATCAAAGAGCAGAGAACCTGTTTATTTCGTCTCATCTTTTCAGTGGCATGTGCAAGTAAGGTTGAACGCATATTTAGGGGAAAGAAAGTCGGAAGTATCATTTTGTTTTGTTTTTCAGTTCTTGTTTTGTACGTATACTTACTTCTGTTATGAAATCACCCGATGAGAGTTTATTTAGTACCTGTGTGGTTATGCTAAAAAAAAGGTTTTTATGGTATCTGAAATGTAGTATTAATAGAAATGCATTTTTTTTTGTATTAAAATATCGTGTGATCTTCCACAGTACACTGACATTTGATTGATATACGTAAATAGATGTACGGAAGTTTTTTTTTTTTTTGTATGTTAATGTGCAATAGTCCGATAGTTGTTTGGTTGTGCATATCAGGCGTGTCAGGGCATCAGTAAAAGGAGACAGATCTCAGCTGTGTGTAAGTGGGGGGGGGGGTGCGAGGAATTATATGGGTGAAAACGTTGAACGATGTACAATTGGCCATTTTCGGGCTTTGCGATATTCAAACCCTTGTAAAATTGTCACCTGTGGGTGTTTTTCATAGTTTTATGTATCATTTGGTAGGGGAGGGTTGTGCCTTTCAGAAAATATACACTTTGTATTGTTGTTACCGCATTTCCTTAAAAAATAATGCCTTAAAGCTGAAAAAATTGACAAAAATACATATTTAATGAAAAAATCCCAGAATCAGAGGTCGCATTTTTTGTTCTTATCCAATTCTACAGCTTTGTTTTTCCTTGTTAGTAAGCCCACATGCTCCAACTATTTAATCAAGTACTTCTGCCATGAACGTGTTTATTATTTATCTTATCAGGAACTTTTGAATTCACTCATGTCTGAAAAAGAACGTCTCTGAATGAATTATCTTTTCCTTGACGCAAAAACTCCAGGATGAATATGAAAACATGTAAGGCCATATTTATTTAGCGTCTTATCCATACTACCATTCCATCAAAATTTGTGAGTGAGCTGTATGAAATAATCGCGTGGTGGCTCATTAAAGAAAATTATACTGAATAACCATCAGAGATGTTCGATTGTTTACTGGTGTCATTAATGAAAGTTGATTATGCTTGGGATAAAAACTGGTGATCAGTACGTCAGTGTGAGCCAGGCGATTATGATGATTGGCAACAAGAGCAACATACTGTCCATAAAAATGAGTTCTGGTTGAAAATCCAAATTGGCAAACGTCTCTGATCAAAGCGAATGTCTCTGATTGAAAATCTCTAAAGGGATATTCCCTCACCTGACACTTACACACTGCATGATACTTTATTTGCGCGCTTATATTACGCACTGACGCGCCATCCTGGAATCGAGTCGGCATAATTCAACAACGGAAATGCCCACAAATCCTGAAAATGTGAGTAATAACAAAAACTTTCCTGGTGTTTGTGCCGATTTATAGCAGTTATCATTCCGTAGATTTGCCAATTAGTATCATCTGTGAAATTATGTATTTTAACCTTTGGATTAGAAATAAATTAAAGAAGGATAGACAGTAAATATGTAAGATTCTACATGAAGATCAAAGACCGCACGTCTCTGAGCAAAATGAAAAACGTCTCTGATAATTACTGTTTCATGAAATAAAGACATCCATTCTACAAATTATGAGAAAATTAAAGTAAAATTAGGTCTGGATGGGTGCGGTTAGTATTATAGGAACAAGAAGAACAAAGTTTACACGGGCGTGTTATAATATTAAGAAAAAATGAAGCTTCCTGAAAGATGTTGGAAATATGTAGAAGAGTTTCAAATTTAAGGTTTTCTGTTGATTGAGCAAGTGTAAACACATTGCCTAGACAGAAACTGTGTTTTATGACTAGTAATAGGTCAGTAGTCTATAATTATAATGTAGTAGTCACTTTGAATTACGTATTTTTTTTTGTGAGAGAAGCAGAAATGTAAGAAAAACAGGATTAGGTCAGGGACGTTCTCTGAACAAATAAGATCTGTTCTCAAACCAATATTAATGACCCATCATGGCGAATTGCTGCCTACGTTTGTAGCACATAGGTTCCTCAATCCAAACATAGTGCTAATATCTTGTAAAAATCAAACCCATTAAGTACTGATAAGCAAAGATGTTTACGTCAGAGACGTTATACGGGACGTTTTACATATTTTCAACTACTACAATTGGGAGTAGATCTTTCATTATTCCACAGTAGATGGCCCTCGTATACATACATTGTTCTAGGTAATTTGCGCAATCTAAAAACAATGTTGATTTTATAATTTTGATCAGAGACGTTCATTTTGTGCGTACATTGCTCCAGTGCATGGCAAGTTAACTTTAATATCATTTTTACTCTATTTTTTTTCTTACAGCAAGATGGGAAGACCGGATGGATTGTAAACACTCCGAATATCCTGTTTAGGATCTTTAGTCTCAGTCATGTTTATGGAGCCTACAAGTTCCAGACCACAGCCGTGGTACGGTGTACTGGCAAGACCGGACGGATATCTTGGAGGTGCCATCTGTTTACACAATAATGACTTTCCCAACCCCGGTTTCAGGTGTCGCAAGCGACACAGTCGATACTATGCACTGATTGAGGACATTGAATACCAAATGAAGGAGAAATTTAGTTCAATGTAATAATGCCGACTCCGTTTTTAATGCACGTCACTACGTTTGCTTTTGAGCCTGTGAAATTTGAGGCTTATACGCTAAGAAGTAAAGGTTCAAATAATTTGCACCCAATTTGAAACAATGGCAGGACACACTTGAACCCTTAATCATGTTTAATTGCACCCTTACTTAACTGCCTTTTTGAATTTTTGCCAATTTCTGCAAATAAGGTTTTTGTACAGTGGATAAGAATATGCAAATGAGTGAGCTAACCATGTCATAACCTCTCCATTTTCCATTGATCGTGTACAAAAAATAGCGAAAATTTAATGTTTCTGGCATTGAAATCTGAAACATAATGTTATTCCTGGTTGATTACCTTCGGAATAGTGATCAGTTACATATATACCCGGATTTAAGCCTGGGGCATAATTATGTTTGAATGAAAAACTGGAAATTTCAAAATATTATGTTCAAATGTTTAGGCAAGTTGTGAGGGGATGACATGCTCATTTTGCCATTTGCAGATTCATAATGACCATTCAAAAACTGTTTACTGACGAACTAGCGAAACTTCAAAATGTCACAACCTTCTCATTTTTGTGGAGCCCGTAGGCCTATGATTTTCTTTCTTATAAGCGAATAACTTTATACATTTGGGCTGAATTCCCCTTTAATGAAGCTTTTTCCTTTGGAAGTAAGGTGAAATATTTCAGTGATATTTTTAAGGTTTGTAAGCCAAATACATGAGAAAAGGAAAATTACTAACGTCTGTAATGAAACAAGAAAACGTCTATTAAGAATGTCCCTTACCTAGTTTCCACTATGAACACTATAATGCATCGCCTTTGAGTTGAAGGAAGAAGGATTAATAGTCCCCTAACGATGTGACAGATAAAAATTGTGATATTGTTATGTTATCATTGTCAACCTCTTGAAAGAGGTTTTCAGTTCACTTTTGGTCAACAAACAGTTGCTGTACCATACTGTCGATATTCTTTTGAGTTTGGTGTTGTGGCAAGTGCATTACATTGTTTACAATTTATATCTGCCATAGTATGAAAAAAAGCGCAGCGAAATTTGATGCTTCTAGGATAAGCAAAGGTTAATTTGCAGCTTTCTGAGACGACATCATAACAGTGGCCCAGGTAAGGTCCCTAATGAAAATCCAAACTGGCTTATACTCATACAATCATATTTTAGACTAAGGGGTCAAATTAAATTAGTATCAATAAATTTGTGTTTACCTTTGTTATAGATTTGAATTACAATTGAAAGCAAACATATACAAAATTGATAGCGTGTGGGCACACCTGCATATACACCTGAATGTAAAATGCAAAAAAGTGGTCATCATTAGAAAAACAACAATTCTTGACATTAAGGCCTAGGTAAATGATTTCTCAATGAATGTGGATTGTCCAGTTGCGAGCATCTTTTAAAATAGGGAGTTTGATGCTTAATTTTAGTGATAACTTACAGCCGAAACGTCCCTGATGGAAAAGCAAATGTCTCTGATATAAATGAGTAATTAGGTAAAGTAGTTGAAATTGCAAATTTTTCATGTAATTTTGTTGTCTGTCATTAAAAGGTGTTGTAAGATCTGAATAATATATCAAGAACAGGCTTGTGGATTTTTGGTGCAGAAATCGAAATTCCTCTTACAATTTGGAGATTCGTAGTTACAATCAGTTAGTATGAAAAATAATTCAAGTTGAAATTACCATTCTGAATTGTTGACAAAAGATTAACATGTGTTTGATAAAGGAAAATGTTGTTTGCTCACAAAACTCTTACATATGGATCAAAGGACATCATTTGTATTGCCTATGTCTGAGGAACGTCTATGAGTGAAACCAGAACGTCTCTGATCATAACATGGCTTACTTCCAGCGTCTGTATAGGGCTTTTATGGTGATTTGATCAAACGAAATGCACTAAATTCATTGTTAGTATCTACTGAACATTAACATTTAAACAAATGATACCCCTGCTACATGTTTTGTTCAAATGAGATGAAAGTGAAGATAAAAATATGAAAATCTCTGCTTAAATGACAAAAACTCCACTTTTTCTTTAACTTCCATGTGTATTAGCTTTTGTAAACCTCACAGGAGGTAAACAATATTTTAGGAACAAATTAACACAGTCTTCGAAAGTATGAAAAAGATTAAACTATCTTCATTTGAATGTTTTTACACCCTTCATTTGAATTTTCACTAAAACGATGTTTATTTTAGTCAGAGACGTTCGCCATTATGTCACAGTTCTATTTAACCTTGAATAAAAACAACACCCTTGGAGATATCCCAGTATAATTGGGTTTGCAAGAAAGCTGACAATAATGACATTTCACTGAGATATATCTATGTCAATGAGTCACAAGTTTTAATTTTGACCCCTGATTTGCCCAATTGTACATCGTTCAACGTTTTCACCCATATGCAATATGTGTTATGATTTATAATTTATGGACTATGATGTTGGGGTAGTCTGTAGAGTGAGGTGTTGTAAAATTTGTGGTTATTATATCTTTTGCAGCAGTTAATTCTAACATAGTTTTCTGTGTATGTACATATCTATTCTATCCCCTCTTTGCACGTTCACTACATTATGATAGTTTGTGTTATGATGTATTTTTAGTTCCCTGTAATTTTGTTGAATATTTATTTGATGTTATACGTAATATAATTTTTTTTTGTTTTTTCTTTTGTAGTTGTAAATATGTGTTTATGAATGTGTGACAAAACCAGTTTTCCATGCCAAGTTTTTATACATAATTTGGACAAATCAAAAAGTGAAATAAAATGAATAATATATTGGGGCCCCCTGAGGGAGAAATATAGGTTTAAAAAAAACCTTGTCAGTGTAATGTACTAATAACAAAAATTCAAACAAAATTCTTCTAAAAATCATGTTTACATGCACACTTATTATTGTTCATTGTAGACATGAAAAAACAATTGTTTTGTTCAGGCTTTGGATACTGTTTTCCACCATCCGTTTTTTGTCTCACATTTTCTGTAACATGCGTTAACATGTTTTACGGTAATATATTGATGATAGCCCGAAAGGTCAGATATTTTCTTTGATTAATAATTTTGAATTTCAAAGTAGTCATAGATAATGCAACAGATTATATAATCACTAATAAAGTGTATTTGATAATTAGTTTCCGCCACGTACTGCAGTTATCCAATTCGAAATTATCATTAATATAAACCAGTTATTGATAGTAAGGTATCTTTAAGCCGTGTAACATACGTTACCGTGATCTGCGGTTTTAGATGAGCAATTACATTCATGTCCTGACTTATAGAAGGTAATAACCAACAGAAAAAAAGCTCTTTACTTAGATATATAACATTCAATAGATATTTTGCAGCATACATTACGTTTGTTACCAATTTCATTCATTGCCGGAGATGGGGCCGTGTACAATTTCACGTATTGCACAGTACAAATCACACACGTGTGATATTTGATATTCTATTTCTTTTTGTTCTGTTAGTTTTTGAAAGGCGTGTTGGTTTCGTGCGATGGTTGTTTAATAATTATTATTATTATCATTATCGTTATTATCATTATAGTTAGGGTACTGCTTATAGTTAAGGAAGTGCTTTGGGTGAGGTCTTGATTACAAGTTATCATCTAAGTGGAAAATCTGCACTCTGCAAAAATATCTTTGTTTTTATTGGGGGATCTATTCACACTTACACTGCATTTACGCATGGCACTCCACTATGATACTGTGATTTCATCTGGATTTACAGATACAACGCCTCCTGTTGTAACTTGTTCAGACGTTACGCTGGGACAACCATTTGTAAACGTCTTCTTCGGACTGACCCTGAATAATGGATACACCTATGATGACGTTAACCCGAACTTCAACGGCGTTTCATACAGCTTGCCCACCGGGCCCTTTGGCCACCGCTATCCACCCGGAGACACAGTGGTCACCCTCTTCGCAAGAGACTTGTGCGACAACGTGGCTACTTGCGATTTCACCGTAAACAACCCATGTGGGTATCGACAACTGTTTCTGAAATTATACGTATTTCTGTGCTTATTCTTGTGTCTGTTTGTTGTTCCTTTGGTCTACTCTTCTTCTTCTTCTTCTTCTTCTTCCTCTTCTTCTTCTTCAAAAACGCAACAATTATTCCATACTTACCATACTTACACGTCCGAATGACCCGTATAGGGCCTATGCTATAGGCTGAACTTGCAGGACAAAAACGCACAGCTTAAATTTTCTGAATGACACAAACAAACAAACAAACACACACACACACACACGCACACACAAGGAAGAACTATGATACCATTTGAATGAAGTGCATTTTACGAGAAGGCCGCATCTAGCTTCGGGATTAAAAACTATGTTCGGACCCGTCGGAGTCCATGATAGAGACAGACCTTCAACATTATCGTAAAGAGTACAGCCCAATTGAAACACACGTGTGTGGTTGAGTCCTGAATGCTGTTAATTCTGTGTTGGTATATTTGCAGAGTTGAGATGTTGATGAATTCCACAAAGCTTAATTATCTATGGATTGTTTCTCAGCAGCTATAAAGTGCTTAAAAGCCAATCCTTAGTTCAGTTCAGCTGATCCAAGGACAATTTTGGGATCAATCAATCAGCCATTTGGGGACAATATCTTGCAACCACTTTGCAACGTTCTAGAATATACCTTGAATGTTTTTGTATACCCCTGACGACCAGATCTGATAGGTCACTTTCCCAACATCCAACATTGACCCGAATTCACGAAGGTGGTACAATTAAAACCATGGTTTAAACCACGGACAAAGGCCGTAGTTTTGTATGGGGCGCCAAGTGTCGCATGTTATGGTCTATATCGTTACGAAATCAGTCATTTTTCATTTCGTCGACGAAATTGTCGTTTCGTCGACGGAATGATCATTTCGTTAACGAAATTGTCATTTCGTCACGAAATAGGCCATGCGACACTCGGCGCCCCATACAAAACCACGGTCTTTGTCCATGGTTTAAACCATGGTTTCAATTGTACCTCCTTCGTGAATTCGGTCGGGTCTATTAGGGTTCATTGTTTGGTTGTGAATAGTTCCCATGTATCGATGAAATAGAACCCTGGACCTGTAACCGCATCGTTCCTATTCTCTCTCACTCTCTCCGTCTTTCTCTCTCTTTTGGACCAAGTGACCGAGTTACCCGTAAACTGTCCCGATCTGACGGACACGGTATCACTGAGTCCCGGTCAGGCGACCTACACCTACACCCCAACTTTCGGCCCAGGCGACGTGACTCTTACGACGGGGGTTAACTATCAGTATATCGGCGACAACGGCGTCATGGTTGCCGTTAACGTCGGTGTGGGTAACGAAGCTCCGGTCGGCGTGAACCAAATTACCACCGTGATCTCTGACGACGTGCTTAGTAAAACGTGCACTTCCACTCTTACTGTTGAAGGTTTGTTCAGCAGGTGTTGATTTTTTTTTTGTATTCTATACGAACACACAAACACATACATACCCATCTGATTCTTAAACATGTTTATTTTTGCTTCTGCTTAATGTATCTATCCATTTCATGGACTAATGCAAAAAGAAACAAGAATACATGTAATTTTCACAAACGCGTGGACTCAGTGAGGATTGGCATAAAATTACCAACTGCCAAATGCTCGACATCAGAGAAGTAAATTTATCTCCCAGATTAAATTCATTCATAAGTTGTGTGTCCTTAGCTCTTATGTGTCTCAGTGATTATAGCCTTTTAACGCATAGAGTCCCAGGGACCACATTGTTGTGCATGTTTTCGTACAATTATCTTTTTATCATAACTTTTCGTGATCATTTTCGAAATATTTGTTAGGGTTGTGTGATAAAAAAAAAGTAATCAAATGTTCTTCACTATCTGGTTGATTAAGGACTAGTTCCTTAATTTTCAAAAATACATTAGTTTAGACTGAAGTTCTTCTTTCTCAGATATTTTGATACTCATTATTCTAATGTTCTGCAAATGGCTCTCTAATTTCGTGTGTTCAGAGTTAAGGAATGTTTCCGGGCTGATAAAATCTATCTCCAAAAAAATAGGATGAAAAAATGAAAGTCGGAGGTGCCAATCCTAAGATGACAAGGAGATTATGAGAGCATCATAATTCTCTATAACGTGTGTCATAATCATGGTATGATGCAAAGAACAAAGCGAATCGGTGAGAATTGGATGAGTTAGTTTAACTTTGGAACTATTTAAATCCATGAGGTCAGCGAATGGGCTTTAAGTCTGTTTCCAAAGTCAAACGAGAGCATCAAATTCTCGCCGATCCACGAAGTAGGCCTGTCCATCATTCGTTTTATAAAGTCGGCCTGTTAATTCAAGAAATTCATTTTTTTTCTTTTCCATCATGCTTCTTGTACAACTACAACTGTTGCTGTCTGAATAGGAGCTAAAGTATGACTTACTCAATTGGATTTTGTCACTCCCTCGCACTCTGTAGACATTGGGGTATTTCCTTGTTTATAGCCGGAATATGGGCTGTATTCATTCCAATGAAGGGTGGTACTGGTTCCCCTCAATTAACTTTGTGAAAGATTAAAACGGTAATCAATTGTAAATTTCCTAAAGAGTAAGCTATACCATCGACCAAAGTCCGCCGAACTTCGGGGATGTTCATGGTTCCCGACATTAAGGATACATAATGCTTCGGCATGGCGGAAACATAATGTGTCCAACGCTACCACACACCGTAATAGAGCTGCAGACAATGAAATGCGTAGAATTTTCCCCTTTTTGGGGGGGGGGGCGATGTTGACAAAAACAAATTTTGAGATGTGGTATTAAAGCTAATCTAATTTTCGAAAACAAATTTAATTGCGCAGGATTTTCTCTACTTTTTCACATGTTAATTGGGTGGACAAACTAAAGTTGGATACTTGATGTCAAGAACAATCTAATTTTGTATATAATACATGTAGTATTCATTTTGAAGGATAAACTGATAAACATCATGCTTTCGTAGCACACGACTTCTTACCTGTTGTCCTTTTAGTCAGGTCTGCTGTGTATAATATTATTGAAGGTTTTGGGGTCTGTATTGTAATCTAAAGTCTCGAATCGCTCCATGCTATTAGACAATGAGGCACCTACTGTCATCTGTCCGGCCGACGCAACGTTGTCACAGTCAAACCTCGTCTACCCCGAAGCCACGGCGTCAGACAACGCGGACCCATCCCCAACGGTGACCTATGACCCTCCAGCAAGTTCCCTTTCTTTGGGAACAACAACGGTTACTGTTAACGTCACAGATTCTTCGTCGAATTCGGCGTCCTGCGAGTTCAACGTGACAGTTATAGGTTTGTTTAGCATACAGCACAGCTTTAAGCAAGCTAGCCGCTGTTAATAAGTCGTTGCTTAATACCGTCTGCAATCATAGATTATTTCGTTTAATTCATTCGCAAACCACATAGACACGCCTTTTCTCTGTATTTGGTCTATGGAATTGCATAACCATGGAGCTTCATTCATTGGCTTTCGAAATTTGACTTACTCATAAACCGACTGGCATATCTTTCAAAAAATCCAAGTTAGGTCCAATGACGTGTTATCTCGTTTTCGTTCTTGAATTGGCGGTGTATTTCCATCAATTAATGACGGCGAAACATTAAACGATGCGTTTTATCCTGTGGTCCTACTTAAAAGGAGGTCCATGAATCCATCTGCTTGCCTTAATAACCCTTGTGACACAAAAGTAATTCCAAGAGAAAATTCGGCATCCTTCAGTATATTTTGGTGTCTCCCGTTTCGTTTTTCAAGAACATTTGCTGAAGCGTGTGCCATGTTCTTTTCACTGATTTTCATATCATACTATTCAAAAATGAAATTTTGGACCATTATGCATTCTTGTCTTGCCAGTCCCTGATGTTGTTGTTGATGATGTTGTTGAATATCATGAAGCTTTACTATGCCATATCTGTCGTTGACAGTGCCACTAGGCCTGCCATAGGTACAATGCCCCCCCCCCCAAAAAAAAAAAAAAAAAACAGAAGAAGAAGAAATACAACGGGTCCTTCGCAACGATAACTATAAGAATATAAGTGAGTCAATCCAAATACAATTTCAGGGTATGAAACTATAACCTATTGCCCAAATTTTACATAAAACCCCATCCGATTTGCTTCAGTGGTGTCAAAGAGAAATTATGATTTTTGTAGAGCAAGTAGAGAATCCCTTCCCTGCAAGTTCTGTCCATTGTGTTCACACATTAATATGCAGTTCCAAGAGCACCTGAGTGCTAAAATTGAAAGAAACAGACCCATAACCTGCTTTACAATGATCCACATCATTTCCTCTGTGACCAAACTGAATGGGGTTTTCTGCGAAACATAGCTAAGATGTTATACTGTCGTACTTGAAGGCCTTGAAATAGCATTCAGACAGTTTGATCATATTGGAAGTTTTCAATGCGAAAATCCGATTGCATTTTTTTTTTTGGGGGGGGGACATACTGTATTAATTGTATATGTTGATATGGCATATGCCTTAGCAGGAGCAGAACCTTCCCTCTTGGAACAGTATTACTACTTTATAGTGCAGTCATCTCCAGTAACCATAGTAACATCCTCATCATCATCTTAGATTTTACAACTTTCTGACAACTTTCTCACTTCTTGTAACATTGCCACACCACTCTACGTTTGGGTTGCTGTAATAAATTGAGTTATCTAAACAAAGTAAAACAAAACAAGACAAAGTATGTGTTGAGTCACTATGAAGGATAAGAAAAGGGAAATTTACGAGGAATTTGACTTTTAATTTCCATGTTTTCAAGTGACATCAATCGGCTATCATAATTATGCAAACTAGTTGGGGTGACAATATTAGCCTCAAATCAATCTAACTGACTTCAAGACAATCCTCTACACTTCCTGTCGAGCAAATCACTTGTCAACGAATGAATTATTCATGAAGTAATAATGGATTATACATAGAAGAAGTCGGAAGATTGTCGAGAAAAACGTAGTCGTTATGATAAAGCATTTGTACAAACTGGGAGGAGTGTTATTAGCCAATAATATCATTATCACCTCGACTAATTGGCCTACAGACAGTGCAGCCCGTTGTAACATAAACACGGTTATGACGAAATTCTCGTAACAACGAAATAAAGATACCGGTCCCAAAATTATAATCTGCATATCTTTATGTACTTAACTGTTAGGTTAGAACGAAATTTCGTTCCCGATGACTTTTTTTTAAATACAAAATTATACAATGGGATTGCACTGCCGTAAAGATTTTGTCCGCTGCAACCATTTCATGAAACCATTTAAAAAGTTTAAAATTTTATGACTTAATGTCTGCATTTTGTTGAACTTTGATAAAACTATCACTGTTCTTCTCGTATTTCTTTGAGTGGTTTTCCATTTCCACTGTGTCATTATAATCATTGCCTTTAGCTTCGACTGTCGGTATGACCACGATTGTGACGTCGCTATCCTCTTCTTCAACATTAAGCACCCCGGCTGGGCAAACATTTACAGCTAGAGCGTCAGTTGTAACGAAAGTAGATGCAATGTCTTCAACGGTTGCACTCGCAGTATCTGCTGCAGCCACATCCACGCGGTCAGGTACATTCCTGATGAGTAACAATTCTGATGATGCGAAACAACTTTTCCTGCGATGATACATCCCTCCCAATCACTATGCTGATCTTCCCAATTAATATTCCTATACTCTTTTGTCTTTCGATAGCTGACATGTCATGCGCATATGAGTCTTAGATAACTGAACCTTTATCTAGTGACGCTAACTGCGACCCCCAATAATTTCCCAACTTGTGTTCTTATTCCCAGTTTGCTTATTTGTTTATTTTCTATTTTTATTTTCCATAATGATTAAAAGATTTGCTGGATAGCAGGTCTTTCACGTAATCCAGTTTGAAGAAGTTGGGGCGAACCACTCCACTGAGTTATGCACCCTGCATGCTCTTTGCGACGATTGAATGAATAAAGCTGGATCTTTTACTTGTGTGGGTTGTGACTCCCCCACACACGGAACTCCGATTTCTTTCCCGATATCCGATGAGTTGATAGAATAGCCTCGCGAAAGTATTCATAAAAATCTAAAAATTGGTTTAATGTGAGTAATAGTCTCATGAGATAGATAAGGAGTGACTTAAAGTCAAACGATTATTTTTCGTAACCATGCTTATTTTTCAGATTATCAGATCGGTTTCTACAAATATTAGCGAATGGGACTACTAAGTATACATGTTGGTCCTACATGTATGTTGGGGAGATTGTTTGAATAGGCCTAGTTTTGAATACGTAAAGAAGAAAGACTCACAATAATATGACAGTACAAGTAATAGGGACGAACATTTAGGAATCAGTCGCAACTTAAAGTTTGCAGTAAAAGAGACTATTTCAAGGCAACCTAAAAAACAACAAACAAACACATTTCTTCATTCACCCTTGTCATTAATCACACCGGTGATTGCTGATGTTGCGCGCACGCCTGTGACGTGGGGGGGGGGGGGGATCCCGAGTTAAGTCTCCGTTATTGACGAATGAACTTCTGACGTCCGCTCTCCTGAGGTCAACGTTGTCTCAGCAAAATGTCAACGTGTTGCTAAGCATGTTATTTGTCCATCAGTCACAATACTCGTCTGTTGTCATCGACGAAATTGTTGGCACCACGACAAAAGATGATGGTTTGCAAAGAGCCCAAAGTTGAGTTCAGATACTTTCGACAAGATAAAAAGCGCGCTTACAAGCGCGTACTTCTGTCACTTATTTTTTGTGAACAACTTCGTTTCGCATACGTACGTACACGGTGACTGCGACTGTGAGGCTACTCATTCGTCTTTCACGGAAATGGTTGCCATTTCTGTGTTAAATTCAAGAATCTGTGAGTACCAAATCTGTTGACGTTCGAGGTGTTGTATAAAACAAATAGTGTAATATGGTCGTTACTCGTGCAATGGAAACAGATTTTGCACTCGGTGAAAGATGAGGCGCACTATTCAACTCAGCTTGAATAGAGCCACTCTATCTTTCGCCTCGTGACCATTCACTACTTGTATACCGGTAATATTATGCCAATATCATCAAGACGTAATTGTCCTATGTCGCAAAGACATAGAGTCTCCTTGTGATGTGTTAACAGTGCATAATGATACTCGCATTTGTAGACCTAACTTTCTAATCACTGCTCTAGTGCTATACGCAGACACTAACTTAGCCAGTAGTTGTCTACCTTATTAACCACATCCCACTTGCGAACTAACCTCACTTCCCTACGTTCTTTAGCTAATGTAGTCGGATTCTTTTCATTTGATATTGGAAGATGATTTTGATAAAACGGGAATCGGGGGTTCGAGGAAACACGCAGGTCAATATCCTTCTTCCGTAAAGAAAAAGAGGGATAGAATAGAAATTTGGAAAATGAATAATCTGCTCCCTATGTAGAAGGTCTCGTCACATTTGCACTTTTCCTACCTTAACCCATATTGGGACAGTGATTATGCACATGCTATTGCAACTTATCTGTACGGGATTTTAAGTACGCTACTAGCTGCTCTAGCCAGACACTTGTATATAATATAATATTTTATGTATGGAAAGATCAAGATATGCAATGCCCTAACGGCCTTGTGTTATGAATGTATAATCACATGGCATAATGAAGTTCTTGTCGAAAACGTGTTTATTGCCCTGTGACGTATATAATAATAATTTATACTTCGTCAGAGAATCACAAGCTATGTCGTTTGTCGTTATTTGTGTAGGATTTTCTGATTATCACTCTGTACATACAATGTTGCTGCTGAAAATAGAACATTGTAAATATCATACTGTATTCCGTAAAAATTCATTAAAGCAGACAACTTATCAATTAGATATAGTAAAGTTTGGACCCCCCCCCCCTCATTTTCGGTATGCCTATCTATACTTTCCCCGCAATCATGTAAATATACCTTTCTCTCGAATGGAATTCATTTCAGCTCCCACCACGGCGGCGTCCACGACGTCGGCTCCCACCACTCCGACTCCAGCACCTGGTCAATCTGGCAGTGGTAGTGACTCCTCCTCTTCCTCCTCATCGGAAGAGTCCGACGAAGACTGATGACATAATACAGCTATGACTATGACGTCATCATAACGATCTGGCCTAGTTGTTGCCTAGTGATTTTATAACCCGTTCATCATGAGACCTGAGAAGAGTTGTTAGGAATTATAGAAAGGGCATTCAGCTTTGATAGTTTGGTGTTTTATGTCGTTGATGCTGCAAAACTTCCGTGTATTTCAGGAAAATGAGTTGAGGTCATTCATTAACCAATGTCTTTCATTTTGTTGAGTGCATTTATATCGACCTACTCCAAAGATGTAGAGAGAATATCTATCAACATAATTATAATTATCAAGGAAGAGTTAAATTAAGCTTATTTATAAAGAGTGAGAAGAAATATGGTATGGGTTATGAAAGACTAAAAGCATATCTTTATGTGGCATCTATAGGGGGAAACTAAAATTTCGTTTCATTCCATAGAGTAAATTTATGTTACATTATCATGATTGCAGTACATAGAAAACAAAGATGTTTTACATTTTTACTATTGTAAAGGTATTGTAGTTGGTCATTTCCTGAGTTCATTTCCTTGAGTTGGCAGTTGTGGTTCTTTTATTTTGACAATCACATGTGTACCTTGATGTTCAGTGTACCTCATTGATTGATTGAATACGTGTGTATAGAATAATACTTCTGTATTAAGGCTTCTGTGTCGCTAAATGAAACGACTCAAGATATTAATGTCGTTGACATTGATTGAAAGAGAACTTGGATGGCCTTTTAAGTGTGAAAAATAGCTAAAAAAAGTGGTGATAATCCCTCCCCCATCATGAACATTAAAAATGGACCAGCAGTGGAACATAGTCTAGAAAGAACTATCAAGACAGTTTTTCGTTCTCTATTGAATTTTAGAAATAAATAAGTTAAATTCATAAATTCTGATGAAAAAGAAAAGCCACATTCCGTTGATCGATCCTAGAAATTTTGCACCGTACTCTCTGACCCGAGTCAGTCGATTATTACATGTACAATTGCATATCATTAGTAGTAGCTTTCCTGGCTTTCACATAGGCCCTTAATGAGGACCATGATTCGGACTTGCCGTTATATGCAAAATACTTTATAAATGCATCTTCTTGTAACAATTTTTTGGTGTCTTCTTAAATCACACGGGAATTACTCGTGTGATGGAATACTGCCGAGGAAATGAGAGGAGTTTCTTTAAGAAGAGGATTCCACTTCCACTTCCAAACTTATATGTTGACCTCTGTTGAAGCCTTTTGGTCTAACCAAATTACTCAATGCTTCATAAAAATATGCATCATATATTTGAAGAGTTTTCTTTTAAAAGGCGCTAAATCCATCATTTTTCAATGGATTTATGGCCTTTTGGAAGCAAGCTCTTCATTTCTAAATATTTTTCCTGATTTTCATCTGTACCCTTTTAGATTCATCTCTTTATTTAAAAAAAATATATAATATATATATATATATATATATATATATCGTCATTACTCCTGTTACTAGATAATATTCCTGACATGATCCACCTGTAACACTTGAGCTGAACAACTAACAGTTAGGTGCCTGACCATTCATTGCTTCGTCAAAATATTGTCAAAAACATAAAAAATAAACAAACAAGCAAAACGAGGATGTGGTGCTGCTGTAAGCGCAGGTACATGTATATTAAGCAGTGAATGATACTTAAGGCGCATAAACTGTGTCTATTGTTGCAGGAGGATGATATCACAGCGCGAATATGAATAAAGATGATCTGGGGGATCTTTTTAGAGGTGGGACTCAATGGGTGCTGAAAAAATCGACAAAAATAATTTCAAATATAATAAATGATCCTTATTTTCATGAAGTATTTAGTGATTTGATTATGCACAGACCACTAGGCATCAACAGAGGTCAACATACATTTGGACTGCACTCACCCTTTAATCTTTTCAAGTCAATATAGACTAGCGTATTGTACTGGAGAAATAACGTTACATGAACACGATAGAATCTTTGTTATTTCAAACAAAGCATGTCCCCGTAGGACCAACAAACAATACAACGGAACTCCAGGGGTGATTTAGAAGTAATGTTGTGCTTTCGGGTTCAAAACACACACACACACACACACCTCGAGAACAAATATTTTTGGTAGACAGGTGCGCCAGGGCAAGGATAGAATCACAGAGTAGGACTCATTCAATATCAAGGAAAAATAAAGGAGGGGTTGGTTGTTGTTGTTTTTTTCTTAACCTATCACAACCGTTGGGTATCGTGCTGGAGAATTCATCGTTTTATTGCCATTAAAGGAGACCTTTGAATGATTCTAAAACTCTTACATTCGAACAATTATGAAAATTGTCTACATGATAAAGGCCTATACTGGGACAAAGTTTCAGAATTTATAGTAATTGGGACGAGGAGAAAGAAAGTTTTAAAAATTGATAACACATCACAAGGAACAATTTGGATGATGACATGGTCGCTTCATTGACTCGATGAAATTCAATAGATATGCACACTGTCTGAAAGAAACAGATGATGAATCTCCTGAAGTTGGTTGCCAATTTGGGTTTCAGTTATAGATTTAGTGATTATTAAAGCGGTTGCTTGCTTTAATTTCTTTTTCCCGTCCGCAGGTCTGGAACACGAAGAATGAAGAGTAAAATTATGATAAGAAGATAAGGCACCAAACACAGAAAATTGATGTAGCCTCTTGGAATTGAGTTGTTAGAAAGTATGTCATGCCAAGGGTTTCTCTCTTTTTCTTCTTTGTTTGCATCCTTGTTTGTTTGGGTTTTTGTGGTTAGATTGCTTGTTTTCAGGTTTTTAATAGGATTTTTGTTTTGTTTCATGTTTTGTGTGCGTGTGGTTTTTTTTTTTCTTAAGAAAACAATTGTATCGTTGTTATTGTATTCGTATTGAATACATTTCGCGTGTGTGAGTTGTTGCCTGTTCGGCAATTTGAATGAATAAAAACCATATACATTTATTTGTAACGAAAAGTATGTCAAAAGGGCATTCATATAGTTATGTTTTGAGTATGTTAGCAGTCCAGTCCACTGTAGAGAATAAATATTAATTTTGGAAGAAAATTGGTTATTTACGTACTTTTATTGCTCAGCCTTTGGTGTGAAACGATTCTGCTTAGCCACTGTAATGTAATAGCGAAGATTGATCGATTTTCTGGTGTTTGAAAAGTATGAATAGAAACGTCCACACCAAAATACGATTTTCATACAAAATCACTTATTGAGTTTATCACTGACAAAGTTTGTTCACCTCATACGAGCGGAACTTCCACGATGTGGCACACGCATTGTGAGACTGCACGGTGGGTCAAAGTTCACATTTTCCCCACCTCGTTCGAAGTATTGTCAACTTTACATACAAAAGTTTAAACACGAAATGTAAAAAAAAAAAAGAAGAGACAGGACAAGATAAAGAAACATTTATACACAGTAATGAAAAGAATTGTTACCATGGTTACAGAGTGTCTTTAGACGAAAAGGATACCATCCAGCATCACAGACTTAGATACCCCATACGTTTCTCTCATCAGCAAGACATTTCACTGATTAAGTGCATTTTGCAATCACTGCATGATCTTCCCCTGCTTCCATAGGCTGCGTTCACATAAGGGCTTTTTACACTTGTAAAATTTTGCTTAGCCCCGGACCAACGGTGGGGCTAAGGGGGGGGGGGGGGGGCCTTAGCCCCACCGTTGGTACGGGACTATCCTTAGCCCACTTTCTGTTTACACTCGTTTTTGCCAAAGTGGGCTAGCCCCACCGATAGTACGGTACTATCTGGCCCTGCAAAATAGCAGGGGTTAGCACCGCAATTGCGGTGCCAAGCAAGTGAGTGTAAACAGAACGAAAAAATAATCCTGGGCTAAGCGACGGAGACGAAGTCCGACCCTCACTGACCAATCAGAAACGAGGTAATCAAGTGCTGCCGGTGCGTGCGTGTACGTGTACAGTACACAGCGTAATTATGAATATTCATGTGGTTTGGAAAGTCCGGGGCTAAGAAATACGAGTGTAAAAAGGTCAGTTTTCTCCTTAGCCCCGGACAAGAGATAGTACGGGACTAATTGGCGAGTGTAAAAAGCTGAAAAAATTGGTACGGACTAACGATAGTCCTGGGTCAGAGAAAGTCCGGGGTTAAGAAACACAAGTGTAAAAAGCCCTATAGAAGTATACTATTCGGGTATTCGGTGCTCGTTTTCGAGGGCACGCGAATATAGCTTGAATCATCATAGATAGGATTTCCTAACACCGGTTCACATAAGAGGGCACTATTCGAAAATACCGAATAGCTGCGAATAGTATAGCATAGTGGGAATCGCGCTTGTTCGATTTTCGAGCAGCGTATACCATCTTTCGTTTATGAAATGATGAAAATTTTGGTCTGGATTTGCCCTTTAGCAAAAATAGGCATGTAGACTGACATTCTGGTGCAGTTTGTTATTGCTGGGATGATTGTGTAGGAGGAAGAAGTAGGGAGTTGATGGTGCGGGTGATGGTGTACTGGGTCGACTTGACGGCGCATAGCGAATAGCGAATAGCGAATACCGTATACTTCTATGTGAAAGCAGCCTAAGCCACTTTAACTTTCTCACTATACAATGGGAACATTTCTATGCAGAAATTGATACAGTAGCCGTGAAGGAAAGATTTGTTACGTAAATGAGAACGATGTGGGAGGGTTAAGAAAACGCAAATTCTGAATTGAATTATTTCATTCTCTTTCATGGTGACGTACAATATGCTGTATGAACATACATCATATCTATCATCATGATCACGATGTACATTACTTATGTCATGCAATATACTCACAATTGTATTTGCTGCAGAGTTATAGTTTTTCTTGCTCTTTGGTACCTGGGTAGAGAATAAAGTTCGCCACCACAATTTAATCTTTTGATTTTATTTCACATAAAGAGGGAGGAAACGAACAATCTTGTTAAAAGGCTTCGTGTTAGCTTTAGACTGGAAAATTATTCCTAGCACTATCTTTTAGAAGAGAAAAATATTTCACTTATCACTTGGCAAAGGAGTGAAAAAGAAAAATCGAACATTAGATTGTTAACAACATATGTATTTACATTGCAGGCCCTTTTCCAGTGCAGATCAGTTTTTATTGGCTACGTTCTTTCTTTAAAAAAAGAACGAATAAACAAAGAAAGGAATACAGTGTAATAGAAAAAATCGAACAGAATTGGTATGTTGTTTCTGGAAGTTTATCTTTCTACATTGAGCTCACAACGCGCTCTAGTTCTTTGTGCATCTGGGAAAAGGGAGCAAAATAATGTAATGTCAACCCAGGGACCGCGGAGCTTTTTTTTTTTTTTTTTTTGGGGGGGGGGGGGGGGAAGCTGCGAGGCCGGAAAGGGGAGGTCAAGGTCAATTTCAATGGTTACCCCCCCCCCCCCCCATTAGACGGGAAGAATCTAATTACGGAACCAATGAAAATTCATATTGGGGTACTTCATTTCTATCTTTTTTTGGGGGGGGGAGGGAGGGGAGAGGGGGACGAGGTAAAAACGCGGGGCTGAACCCCACCCCACCCGCGCGTTTGATACGGAAGACGGGAGCACTGAAATACTATAGATGAATGAAATATATTTAACAGAATGCAGAATACACATACAAGAACCGCTGACTGTTCTCTTGGTTGCTCTGACCATGCAGACAGACTGAGAGTGATCTATTGTTTCATTGGTCACATGTTTCCTTTTTTGGGGGGGGGGGGGGTGGGGAGGACCATGTAAAATCCTCCGGATAAAGAAAAATGATTTTTTTTTCTCTCTCTCTCTCTTGTGAGTGACGTAATGAAGACAGTAGTAGGTTTCTTTCTAGTATCACACTGCGTGACGCTAATTTTAAATTATAGCAATGACAGTAATAATAAGAATGATGATAATGATGATAATAATAGTAACAATAATAATAATCGTAATTATTATCATCATCATTATTGTTATTAATATTACTTAGTATTATAAATATAATTAATATTATGATTATCATTATTATCATTATTATTACTATTATTATTATTATTATTATTGCCATTATTGCCATGAGTGTGTCCTCCATTCTTCGTCACGGGACGGACAAAACGGGTACCGCGGTACTGCGAATTTTTAAGAAAAAATTAGGGCTACGTATTTTTGTTTTCAATCCTGCCAAAAATCCCTAGGATTTTACTTTAACTGAATGAATGACACAAGACCACTACATTATTTTCCTCACTATGTACACAACAATATCATAAGCATCCTTTGTGAAATAATGCGGAATGAACAGAAATCACGAAAAATATCATTGTGTTTTGGAGTAGTACACTGATAAATTGGTAAATTTCTGCTCTTTGTATTTTCATCTTTTATTTCTGTGGTGCAGTGAGAGACAACAACGACTCACGTCAAGGAGAAGACGGGGAGAGGTTAAACGACGATCCAAATCAAAATAGACGTGATAATTTGGCAGCCATGATTGTGCCTCCCGTAGTCGTGGTCGTCATCATTCTCGTGGTCGTGATTGTCGTCGCGTGGATAGTTCTGACGAGGCGGCGAAGGCGAAAATACAAAAGCAGCGACAAGGCCGAGGGGCCTGATCGTCTTGAGTGTGACGCCATCAAGAAGGATCCAGAGCTGTGACTTTGGCAAACAAAACTTTCTACACGTTTGATGAGCAGGATCATCCCGCCGATATTGAAATTTTTCGAAGCCAACAGTGTCCTTTATATTTCGACATTTGCTCCTGCCATAGTTGCTCCCATGAAATATCTGCACAGTAATCCAGAAATAAATTCTACCCATGATAGACATAACCCTGACACTAATACTAATCTTCACATCGAATTAAACCTAAATCCCTATCACGACCTTAACCCTATGGAAGGCTAAGTCGTTGGAGAAAATAAGACCGGAGCAATTATCGCAGGAGCAAATGTGGTGTCACCCTATCGTTAGAATTTTTCTTACGAGTGCATCAACAGTGCACATCTTTTGTTGCACAATAAAGATGACTTGGTGCGCATGAATGGACCCTTAAACGTTTCTGTACATGCCAGGAACTTTCGACAGTGTATCAAGTACAACGTTATGTCGCTTTCAATGCCAATCGGAACTAAAAGGTCACTAGGGGTCGAGTTAAAGCCTCTATTCTCGGATACAATTCCTACGTGCCGGCATTTCAATCTTTTTTGTTTTTGCTTTCTGTGTCTGTTTGACTATCGTTTGTTTGACCCGGCCATACAGAGTTCTCGTACTTATTACCATACTAAGTCGGCAGTGTGTATTCTTTTTACTGATTTTTTTTTTTCCAAAAGAAAAAAACAAACAAACACCGGCGTTTCCTTAAAGCTGTTAATCTGTGTAAAGATGTTTTAAGAAGACGACAGATGAAAATGATAGAATGATAGATGAAGTTAAAGAAAGGTTCAAAGGTTCAAATCCATTCATTCAGATCATGTCAATCGCAAAGGATTCGTTTATATGGAACACAATAGCTATACAGAGATCTGATGAGGACATGTTCCGAGAAGTTACACTAACAGGTAACTTGTTTTGTGTTGGGATTCCCTTATACAACAGAACAGTGTGAATACGATAGAAACAAAAATTATATACAAACACACACACACACACACACACACACACACACACACACACACACGCAAAATGTAAGCAAGGTACAGACATTACAAACGAAAGAAAGGAAAACACGAGCGAACTAAAATAAAACTGAGTACTTGCACAGGAAAGAAATGTAAGGGCGAATGCATTAACTATAGTCTAGAGATGAAAAGTTAACTCCTTGCCTTGTGTGTGTTATTATTCTGTCCTTGTTTTTAAAATTTTAGATTTTTTTATCGCTGCATGAGAGTTAATGCATCCTACTTACGAACAGGTGTAGATTATGTCAGTGGTATTATGCATTATATTGCTCATCGTTGTTTTCAACATCGTAGTTGTTCATCTTTGTACTAGTCGTAACTATTATTTTCTTCGTCCTGTGTTTACCTATATATAATGAGTTGTTTGTTCCAATGTTTTAAAATGACAAATACATGCATGTGACATGTGTATACATTGTATATGAATGTGTGAGTGTGTGTGTGTGTGTGTGTGTGTGTGTGTGAGTGTTTGTGCCCTCTAATTCTTTTTTCGCTGCGCTCATGTGTTTAGGAGGCAGTTCTGATCAAATATCAAACAACAAGCCGTACAGAGGTTTAAAAAAAGTAATTGGCCCTAAGTGCATTTTTGGCATTTTGAAATGGGAAATCATAAGTTCTTGCATGAAGCGGCAGAGATGCGTGGTAGGTTGGAAAAACGAGAAATTGTGATTTTTTCCCATATCTCATGGTATATTCTTAATTTATTGTAGGTCATATATACCGGCATGGTCAGCCAGTCGATAACCACTTACTGTTCTAAAAGAACAGTGGCCATCGCTTTCCTTATCAGTTTTAAACAGAGCGCTAAAACGTGTGTGATATGTACTATGTTTATCTCTGTCGATATTATCTGTATATGTTATACAATACAAGTGTATTGTATTTTCGGGTGAGAGTGCCTCATACAGTAATGTTTCACGCAGTCTCCAGTAGCAGAGACAAAACAGTACATTCGACTTCAAAAACGCAAGAAAATCATTGGAAGTCAGTACTCTATACGCCGAGGAATTATAAATACAAAAATGTATCTATACTTCTTATCTGAGTGGATTGTTAAAATAATTGAATCGCATCTTCCACAGATATTTCTTATTGCATTTTTTTTTCAGACAGATCAGATAGTGTGCCTTCGGTTTTAATTGTACTTGCTGTAATATTTTCGTAAGAACGTCAAAAATGATCATATGCATTTGCTGTCTGTTATAAAGAAGAATAAATAACGTGAACTCAGTTCTTGGTCAATGTTTTATTGTATTGTATTGTATTGTATTGTATTGTATTGTATTGTATTGTATTGTATTGTATTTATTATCATTGTGTTATCGTATTATTGTTGCTGTTTTAAATTCCTGATCAAACGACTTATTTTTCCCCAAAAGCACACATATACACGATGAACTGATTTAACACTACGAAGATAATGGAAAGGTCTGATGTACTTCAGCTATCTTATAGGGTCATGCGAAGGATTTTTAAGGTGTATTTCGGATTTGTTATTCCAACACAAAGTGATATGATCATTTCGAGATTGAGGGTTAAACTCTGACATCATTATTACCGCTATATGGATCTTATAGAATGCCTTGGTGCTAATTAATCCTCATCATTATTGCGCGGCCTCGAAATTATATCCTGGGGGTGGCGGACACACGTGCCCGTTGTCACTGTTTTTCTCTTTTTTTCACTTTTCCCTGTAAACTAAATCAGGTTGGATAGCGTGCGTGGGAGCGAGTGGAACAGCGTTATCTGTCTTATTCCATTTGCTGCCATCAGTGACGGGTATATGTAAACCTTGCTTTGATTGAAGTGGATAATGGCGACCAACAGAGCGTGTTTATTGTGCTCCCAGAGGGGTAAATGTGTATCGAATAATTAATACCACTTATAGTTTCCTGCTCGTTGCTCTTAACTAGCAGTACGTTAAATCGAATGGTTTCAAAATGGAAATCAGTGTAGTGGGTACTTCCATGTCTGGTGGCTGGTGCTCCAGATAGAACTCGTAATAGCCAAGGCGGGCACTTAATTCATTGTAGCTCTACAAAAATTAGCAATGCACTATTCTAACAAAATTCCTCGTGACAGGGAAAATGACCGTTAAAACGCTGCCGTGTAAAAAGAGACTGAGTGATTTCAAAACCATGGCAACCGCATCCACCATGATCATTTTCAGAAGTTTGTGCTCTGCAACTGATTGAGGGGTTAGGTTGGTCACTCTCTTGACTGCTGTTTTAATTTAACGAACACTTTGGTCACTGTTTCCTGCATCATTTGGGTAATGAGAGTTGTCCTCGTCAAGCCTTGTGCGATGTTTGGTCATTTGCACTTGAGACTCAGAGAGAAATAAGTTTTGCTGTGAAGTTCTGATAATATCCTGTTTGTCTGGCAAGTTGTGAATTCTGAATCATTGTTCCTTTCGCGTAACCTGCTTGTGTAATGATGTGTTCATTTTCTGCCACATCGAATTACTCGATTCTCCGTGTCTCGGTGTTTCTGCAGGAAGAGATTAAATAAAGCGACGGCCAATAATTAAGAAAGAAACTTCCCCAATTATCAATCAGAAACCTTTACAATATGCACCAGACCCAGGGAGTTCTGAGCATCCCAAATGGAACGAGAGAAGTCGGCCTGGACCAACAATATGACGTCAACAACAACACAGCTGCAATCAATACCACCTACTTCGCCATCGTGATGCTGTTCGGACTTCCGGGAAACAGCATCATCATTGACATCTACGGCAAGAAGAAACGGAAGTCGAGCACGGACATCCTCATCCTCGCCCAGGCAATCGTCGACCTCATGGTGTGCGTCTTCACGCCCCTCCTTATCGTGCGAAACAGCTTCGACGAGCTCATCACCACGGGATTGTGCCGGGCCTCTCATTTGGTGTCCAACATGGGTGCGTTCGGCTCCCTCTTCCTCACGCTGCTCATTAGCATCGACCGTTACATGGCCGTGTGTCGACCGCTGCGTAGTCGCTGGACCGTCCGATGTTCCTTCATGCTAGCCTGGCTGGCAGTTCTAGTTTCTCTCATTCTAAACATACCCATGACGTATTATGAGAAGTACGACCCTCACACGGAAGAAGGCGCTGAATGCCACACGACGGCGTCGGACACGATGTCGCTTCTGCTTTCCGTGGCGCTCGTAACCACGTTCATGACCTCGTTGCTGATCAGCACGCTCCTCTACGCGATGATTTTTCTGTTTCTCAGAGATCGTGGGGAGATCCACTCGCGACTCGTCAACGACCTCGACTCTAAGAACGATCACTACCGGAGTCGACCGCCCCAACCCCATCGGCTGGAGACTCCCGCGCGGAGTAAACCGCCGCACGACACTCCAGCAGCAGCCAATCGAAACGCAGTCATCCCGATGCAAAGCCTTAATAACACGGCGGGTTTGCCGACTTCGTCTACTACACTACCCAACAGAGAGGAACTCTTTACACGGAGCATCACGACAACGCCCACACTAGTGGAGACCAGACTTCACTCGGCGTCGCCAGCGGCCGGTGGTAGACCATCTTCGTCACTGGCATTGGTATCACCGCGTGTCACTCCGCGCCATCTGC